>NW_003526943.1:318415-587992 GCF_000181795.1 Trichinella spiralis | reverse complement strand
ATTTAATATAATATAATATAATATAATATAATATAATATAATATAATATAATATAATATAATATAATATAATATTAATATAATATAATATAATATAACATAAAACTGTTGGAAATTCTTTGGCCGCACACGGACTCGTGCGAATCAGTACCTCTGCTCATCGTTACGGTGGCGACCTACGGTAGATGAAGTAATAAGAGTATGAGAGTAGAGTGCGTGTGTGTGCATCATCTTGTGAGTCTAAATCGTGGTAGTTTGCTTGTGGCGTTATTTTGGCAATCTGACTCTCGTAAACTTCTCTGGAATTGTTGATTCCGTTGTCTGTTGTCGAATATTCAATAAAGTTTACCTGTTACTGCTTTGTTCTCTCATCACGTTCAGAAACGAACGGGGTTAATCAGCGATTGGTTGATCAAATAAGGTTGACTTCCCGCGTGAATTATGACACAGTCCACTAACGCTCAGGCGATCGAGTTTCGTCGTTAAAAATAATATAATATAAGATAATTAAATATTGCAATTGTATGCATGTAAACAATAAGTAATAAGTATGAAGAATTACATGCGCAACAATGTAACCTGTGAATATTTATTTAAAGTATCAGTTAGTTTATAATAATAGTATCCAGATTTTACATGAATGTAAAATAGGTTAGTAACATTCAAATTTGCAAAATACATTGTTTTTCAGTGTTCATTACTCTACTGCTCCATTGCTCTTTAATTCACAATACAATAGCTCTGCGAAAACAGAATACCTGGGTCTAACAAATGATGTGCGCTTCGCCCTGCGTAACAAACTACATTGTTGATCAATGAAATTAACAGCACTGCATTTCTGAACATTCATAACTGATGCACATTTTGAAAGACACTCTTGTAAACTGAAAGTGTTTTCTATTCTTGTTATAATTTTCCAACCAGATAAGACGAATGGTTCGTACAATTCCAGTAGACACATTTCATCTAATTCTTGAATGAAGCAAAATACATGTTGTGTGTTGTTAGCACGTTCAGTTTCTCTGTCTAAAATAATATTATCTTAAAAAATTCAAATTAATAAGTTAAATTAATTGTACAATTTCAATTAATGCAGCTGGTTAAGGGCAGAAAAATTAAAAATTTTCTTTTAAAAGATAAATGTGAACCTATCATTTAAAATATAACATTATTTTGATTTCATCAAAATTTACATATATAATAGGCTTTATAAATTTTAATACTGACATTGAAATCCGCTTACCCTTTTTGCAAGAAGAAAGCGTTACATATTGTTGATCATTACTTAGTAAAATTTCACCATTTTTATTTCCATCAACTGCAATCATGCATGTTTCCATTTTCTTAGAATAAGCAATGCCTTTGCATTCCCCACTATTTTTCAGATGACGGCAGATATGAATGCATTCATTAAAGAATGAGATATTTGCATAGTGTTTATTGAATATTATACTCGGAATTAATGTTGAAATCCAATGCTGTGTTACGCATATTTCCTTAAATTCATGTAAAGAAACTTCCAGTTCAGTGAAATGATCTGGATACGTTATATATTCCTCGCTTTCATCTCTGACCGTTACATCCAGAGTCTCATCTAAAACACAAAAACATGCTCAAATACGTTTGCACGGTTTAAAAATATTCTATAATTATACAGCATTTTTTCTTTCCATTGTTAATTTAGAATGATTAATTTATAAAATTATGGAGTATTTCCTTCAATACATTTAACCAAAATATTTGTGTGAACATGTAGCTATCGGAATTAACTTTTAGAAGTATAAAACTCAAATTAGTACTCCAAATATTTGTCAAATATTTCAAATTTCATCATTGTAATGTTTCATTTGAATATGTCACCCAGATTTTAAATTAATACACACTGATATTTTAAATTGACAGTTTCTTACCATCATAAAATTTTGTTATAATTAGTTGACCATGGCGTATAGGCAAAGTATATTGTTTCCTCATACGCATTGTAAGACATGTATTTTCCCTGGATGAGAAATAATATGCATCACAATAATCTGCTGAAATTGAAGCTGTGCATATTTTCAAGCATTCTTTTTCATCTGCAGAGTCCCATAACTGAAGACGAATGGCGGCTTTGGTTCCATAAAAATGTTCATGATGAATGTGTATTTGCATATGCGAGTTAGAGGACGCGTATGCAATGACGGGTTGTCTTCCGAAGCCTTGCATCGTATAAGATGCTCCTATTGTAAAATCTGAAAGGAAATTAAAATGCCTATTAATGAACATAAACTTCAAATAGCTTTAAATAATTATGCAATAAAAATAATTAACTGCTTTCCATAACAAGATAACAGTGAAAGTCAAACATGATTACTTTAACAAATAAAATATTGTCTTTTAAATAAAGAAATCAATGAATATTTCAGGCATATTTTAATTTACCATTGCGACAGTAAACCATAATAAAAAACTGCGCAGCACTGTCGACAGTTGGTGAAGTTCCTCCTAAGAAACGAAACTCTTGAGGTCGTGCTAACAAAATGCAAGTTTCTTCTTGAACAGAAAACAAAACGCTGTTGCATGAAGAGTAAGTAGGTGCCTCACAGGCAGCAAGGCAACGTCTTAGAGATGATGTTGTAATTTTTTCCAGACGCTCAATTCCGTAGCTTTCAGCAAACTGCCGCTTTTGAACGACACACACTCTATGAATGGAAGGCAGATGCATGTTTGCTGTTATTGCATCTGTATTCATTGATGGAGTATGAATTATTTTTCCAACAGGAACTGCTGAAATTTCTAAATAGAATATTAAACTTTAAATGATATGCAATTTGTTGCTGTTTGTATATTGCCAGTACAAATCTGCAGTACAGATTAGCTTTAAAAGATAAAATTTTCATAAAGAAATTTTGTCATACCTTTGTGACAGCTGTGCAGTAAAAAATGTCTTGACTGCCCTGTCTCATCATCTTCTGGTAGAGAATGATATGTTGCATTTCTAATATATAACTCGCACTGCTTTGCAAAACGAGTATATTTAATGGAATTACACGGGTATTGATGCTGGAAACAAATTGCAACGCAAGATTCAAAACTACAAAACAGTTGCTCAATGTAGTAAGCTTCAAAGTTATTTATTTTTTTTGCAAGTAAAACACATGTAGCATCAAGTTTTGGGACATACACTGATATCCAACTACAATTTGCGAGCTGAAAAATAAATATAACATTAAATGTTTCATTTAGTAAAAAACTACTTACACTGAAATTTGTAATAAATATTACAGTGAAAAAAATATGTTGCTTTAAAACAGCATCTAAAAAGAAATAATTGTATTTTAATGCAAAATAATAGCTTTTTTACTAGTTCTTCATGATTATCATTTTATATAGGCATTTTCACTTTATTCTCTATTTTGTTATTAGGGAAACATCCATTTTTCTTTATTTAATTGAATGTGACATGGTTTGTTCTTATATAACAAAAAATTTGCAAATAAAGATTATGAACAGAAAAATCCCTGTAAATTGAAGTTTGGTAACAAAGTAGCATGTTTGGACGAAGTAACATTCACTTCAGTTCAAATAAAAATATTGCTTTCTATTCAACATTTCTCAGCAATTTGGGCATAAAAATAATAATTAATGTTTTGGAAGTAGATTACTTACTTTTAATAGCGTATGTTTCATTTTGCCGTGGCATTTCACCTTTACTCTGTACCTCTATTCTATGATTCACTGTTACTTTTGAATTTATATAGCTGCATAAACGCATATGCAGCTGTTTCTATGTACGCAATTCCATGTATATACAGGCAGTGTCTGATTTACACTGTTAAAGCATATTCGAAACAGCTCAGTGATTTTTATGTGAATAAAAGTGAAAAAGAAGTTTTCATCAACTTAATGAGAACTACATTTTATTTGCTATTTAATTTTCATTGCTATTTTTAGAAAGCATAGCAAATGTTCTGCCTTTATTTCTGTTGAAAATAAATTTATTCAATGCTGCTTTTGCTGTATTCAGTGTCAATATCAATTAAATGGTTATTGATTATTAATTTTTTTTCATTCTGATCATTACAGATTTTTAAAATTAACTGCAAATTTTAGTTGCCGTACTGTTAAAGTATACGCATTGCTTGTTTAAATTTAGTTTCATTATTTTGAAACTTTTAGTTGAATGCTGATAATAAAAAATTTGCTTTGGTTAATAAATATAGACAGATTTCTCAGAATATTAGAATTCAGAATCCTTTTAATTATAATTCAAAAATAAATGCTACCTTTTTAACTTAATGTTAATTTTTTTATTACATGATTTATCATTTTAATTTTAAATAAATTTCATTTATTCATCGACTGCATGATTCTTAGAGAAATGATTTAAATCACACCACAAATATATGTGAAATATTATGTTATTCATTATATTCATGATTATACTTCTGAATATTTTTAATAAAGTTAATTGAAGCATTAACAATTTATATTTGAATGTCAATTGCTTGTATAATTAGCTGCATCTACGTTTTATGCATATGTGATATTTATATTAAGTGAAGAATGTTTAGGAGATTGTTACCAAAAAGATAGCAATATAAATTTGTATTTTGAGGTATTCAAAGAACCCGCCAACTAAGCATTACATATTTTGTTAAAAATTAAAAAGAAAATTGATTTTTCTATTTTGACTACAACGGAATGAAAAATTAAAAATTTCTGATTGTTCTTCTATTTAAAAATTTATTTTGGATGTTTTGCTTAAATTCATGCAGTTGTTTGCGGTACCGCTTTGAAAGACTCATCATACTAAAACTTGCCTTTGCATTATGTTTATTTTTTCTAGTTTCCTTTAAAAAATACAATTTTTATTTTAAAATTTCAAGGCGTGTTAATGTAACGCTGCTTGGTTATGGGTTTTAAAACATTATAGATTTAAACACAAAAAATTCAAACAATTTCATTTCAAAAATATCACATAAAACAATAGTAAAAATATAATTCTAATTTGTAAAATTGACTTTGAATAAAATCTTATAATTAATAATTTCTTCAGAAGAAGGTCTTGTGTTTCATATTCATTTATACATTCATGTAAATTTTATTTTTTGGAAAGACAGATTATGAAATCGTTTTTCAGGAATGTGATTAACAGGTGAATTTCTTTTCGTAACATATTTATTAAGAATAATTCACAATAAGATTAGAAAAGATATCTATTAATGATATTTTTAATTTATTGCATTCAAAGCATTTCCATCAAACTTTGATTCACAATATAGCAATTCTGCAAAATAGGAACTGCTTAATTTTCTAAAGATTCTCGCCGTTGAATTTCTTTTAAAAAAAAAGCATATCTGATGTGATTTGAGCACAGCTGCACAGCCCTTCGAAATTTGTTCTGACGCACATTTTAAAACACATTGGTAGAAGGCATTTGCTCTCGGAATATTATCATATACTTCAAAACCGCTAAAATTTTTGCTATCATAAAATTCAAAGACGCACTTTTCTTCCAACTCATGAAAATAATAGTGGAAAAAAACGATATTGTTTTTTCTATCTTCTTCTCTGTCTAAATAAATTAAATAAATTAATTAAAATAGTAAATACATAAATAGTTTAAATTTTTCATATTCAAGTAACAATAAAATGTTTTAAATCACTGTAATGTTGTTAGCGATCAGCACATTATCACTTACAAGCTAATGATTACATGAAAAGTAAATACCTTATTTAAAAATGATCATTTTATGTTTCCTATGAAAAATTGAAAATTTTCAATAATTTGGCAAACATTTATTTACCTCAGTGACATTATTATTACTAATAATTTATTTCAGAAACGTCTTTGAATTTCTGTCTCTACAGGAATATATTTTTAATACAACCTTAATTTTTATACAGCAATTAAATGAAATTAATATGATGGTATTCTATAATGTATGTTTGTATTTAAAATGTGCAGTGATGAATAATTCTGATATTAGATATACCTTTCACGCAGCGTTGCAGCAGAACAATAGTTTGACCGTCTAAAGTCACAATTTGATCATGAGATGTACCTTTAACTAACTGATAGCAGATTTCTTCATGCTTTGAAAATAAAACTCCTAAACAATTGAATATGTCGCTTCTGTTACTTCTGCAGACATTAAGACAGCCATTTAGAGTATTCGTTTGTAACATTAATGGGTGCACTTTCAAATTTTCTGCATATGCACTGGTAAACGTCGTTATTTGACACCGTTCGTGAAATTCATGCAGTGATACAAATGAAGTTTTGAAACGCAAAGTATCTTCATAATTGCTCAATATTAATTTCTCTTTCCCGTCAGTATCTGTAATAAATTAATAGAACCTGTTGACGTTAATTTTATTTGAAATAAAGTCTCATAAACCAACATTTATGAGTCATAAGTAAAAGCATCATGGACAGAGAGAGGAATGCAACATACATGAATGTTTAATTTAAGCATTGTAATTGCAAAAATTTTTATTGCAATTAATCACGGTTTTAATAAGAAATAAAAGTTACAGTTGAGCAATGCATTTTAGACTGTAAGATTAACAGCGTAATTCAAAAAATAAGAGTTATACTTAGATTTATATAGAAAAGTCATACCTGCATACAAATTGTACAGGACAAGCTCTGCTGTATTACTGGAATTAACATTCAGTTTCATAAGTAAGCATGTTTTTTCTTTAGCATTAAAAAATATTGCATTGCAGCCGAGATCCACCCTCTTCAATATACAACACTGAAGACAGCATTGCATAGTAGTGCACTTGAGCAAATCAATAATTGTAGCATTTTCACTTTCAGTAATGGGAATATGTTGTATGATATACCCAGAGATGGACTGTGTGGGGATAGTTAGATTTTGTGACAAAATTTGCATTAATAATGGATTCTTGACTACTTCTGTAAACAGCAATCAGCAATTATTAATCAACAAAATGCTTTTTATAAAAAAAATTATTTTTTTAGTTTCGCAGTCACTATTACAACTGATGCTTTGAAGAAAACGTTAAAGTATAATAAACAGCATTTCTGAAACAGAATTACAAAGCAGAAGCAGAAGGGGAATAGAAAAATATTCCAGATATTAATTCATATTCAAATAAAATTACAAATTAATTATTTTTCTAATATAAAATTTTCTTAAAAATTTAATTATTTATAGTAGCATATTAATGTTTCACATATTCATGTTTAAAAAGAATATATTACACTAATTACAGAAAAAGCATTGGTTGTTTTAACTCAGAATGTGTAATGATAATGAAAAAGTCATATTTACTAGTTTTGCAATGATCAATTTCAAAAAAATATGCTGAACTTTGTACTGCTTCAGACAGTGCGCTGAAAGTGGACTGATGTGTAACTAAAGTGCAGCTTTTCTCCTGCAGTGAGAAGATGACACTATTGCATGCTTCTGCACCTTTTACAATACATCGTGAAAGACATTTTTTCAAGCTTGTTGCAGTCATATACGCAGTTATTTTTGCAAAGAAACTTTCTGAAACGTGTCTTTTTCTGATCAAGCAAGATTTATGCAAATCTGGAAGGACAATAATTTTATCGTCTGTTTCATTTTTTTTATTTACACCTGCATTCAACAAAGTACTGCTTCCTAAACAGATCAGGTTGGATTAAGTGCTAGAAATGTTTTTCAAGATTTATACAAAAATAATTATACTATTGAAACATCCATGAAGCAAATAAAACTGTGACTGCCCAGTTTCCACTGGACACATCCCTGCTGCCAAATGTAAAGCGTAAAAATGAAGATGGCAGGCCTTTGTTATGTCACTGTACATAAAGGCATTACATAATGGTTCTCTGGTCAAATAGCTGGAACAAGCAGCAGTGCAAGATTCAAATGAATTATACATAAATATTGGTATCCTAGTTGCTATTGGATATTCCTGAGGAATATATTTTTCAATTAAACAAACTTTATCAAATAATGGTATGTATACATAAGAATGCATTGGGCTGCTATCCTACAATTTGAAAGTTTACTTTACAAAAGTGCGCTTAAATTACTTGATGCTTACCGAAGCAAAAAAAAAGTAGCATATGAAAAGTAGGTTTCTGATTAAATATGCACCTGAAACTTTGAAGTCCACATTTAATAAAATATAAGTATCCCATTGACTTGAATGGAATGCTTTGTGAATCCGAAAGAGATTCTATACAGCTGCTGTAACATTATAGCTTTTATATCAGATTGCACTTGCGCTTTTATTACAAAAAAGCTAGACACAGCTGTATAAGCAAAAGTTTTTAATATCTAACATAACTGTATTATTCAAATAAAATATTTGTTGCTATTTGAACATTATTGCATTATTATTATTATTATTATTATTATTATTATTATTATTATTATTATTATTATCATTGTTCAATCATTATTTTATTCATTATATTTTTGATATTATTAAATTATAACATTATACTGTAAATTAGTAGAATAAAATCAAACTTGCTTTTTAAGCCAAACTTGCTTTCATTCATCATCATAAGTGATTAAATATCAATTTTGCAACTTTCCTTATCCTTTTATATTAATCGTCATCTTCATTAATAATTTACTTATGCAAATAGAATTAAAGCGAACTAAATCTTGTTAATTTTTATGTATTTAAGGCAAAATGCTTATTTTCCAGATATTTAAACAAATCCAAATTGAGGGAAAGATATTAAGCAAAGCTCAGTTTCTTAGAAAACAAACAATGTTCTGAAGCACAAATAAATTTATAAGATATGTCATTCTGTAAGTATTCAAATAAACGCAACTTAATTCTTAACAAATTCTTTGCTGAAATATCGTTGTGCACATAATCTATCAAATTAATAGAGCAGTTCATCTTTATTTGAAATAGGCAATGGTTTTGCCAAGAAACATCTTATTCATTAAATTAATAATTAATAGTAAATGGTAATTTATAAAATTATCTATTTCTTATTATAAAATCTGAAAAATCAAAATTTTATACATTTTTCACAACAATTATTTGATTGAGAAACGAATCATTTAAATTTGAACATTTCCATTTTATTTTATAAGTTATAAATTCTTCTAATGCTGAGTAAATGTTTTAAAAACAGTAATCTTAATGCAAAATTATTTCTGGGAATGCTTAACATGACATAAAACTAAATAAATAGAAAATAAATAAAAAATAAAAATAAATAACATATAATATATAATATAATATAATATAATATAATATAATATAATATAATATAATATAATATAATATAATATAATATAATATAATATTATATTATATTATATAATATAATATAATATTAACTGTTGGAAATTCTTTGGTCGCACACAGACTCGTGCGAATCAGTACCTCTGCTCATCGTTACGGTGGCGACCTACGGTAGATGAATTAATAAGAGTGTGAGAGTACAGTGCGTGTGTGTGCATCATCTTGTGAGTCTAAATCGTGGTAGTTTGTTTGTGGCGTTATTTTGGCAATCTGACTCTCGTAAACTTCTCTGGAATTGTTGATTCCGTTGTCTGTTGTCGAATATTCAATAAAGTTTACCTGTTACTGCTTTGTTCCCTCATCACGTTCAGAAACGAACGGGGTTAATCAGCGGTTGGTCAATCAAATAAGGTTGACTTCCCGCGTGAATTATGACACAGTCCACTAACGCTCAGGCGATCGAGTTTCGTCGTTAAAAATAATATAATATAAGATAATTAAATATTGCAATTGTATGCATGTAAACAATAAGTAATAAGTATGAAGAATTACATGCGCAACAATGTAACCTGTGAATATTTATTTAAAGTATCAGTTAGTTTATAATAATAGTATCCAGATTTTACATGAATAACATTCAAATTTGCAAAATACATTGTTTTTCAATGTTCATTACTCTACTGCTCCATTGCTCTTTAATTCACAATACAATAGCTCTGCGAAAATAGAATACCTGGATCTAACAAATGATGTGCGCTTCGCCCTGCCTAACAGCATACATTGTTCATCAATGAAATTAACAGCACTGCATTTCTGAACATTCATAACTGATGCACATTTTGAAAGACACTCTTGTAAACTGACAGTGTTTTCTATTGTTGTTATAGTTTTCCAACCAGATAATCTTAATGGTTCGTACAATTCCAGTAGACACATTTCATCTAATTCTGGAATGAAGAAAAATACATGTCGTGTGTTGTTAGCGCGTTCAGTTTCTCTGTCTAAAATAATATTATCTTAAATAATGCAAATTAATAAGTTAAATTAATTGTACAATTTCAATTAATGCAGCTGGTTAAGGGCAGAAAAATTAAAAATTTTCTTTTAAAAGATTAAAAGTGAACCTATCATTTAAAATATCACATTATTTTGATTTCATCAAAATTTACATATATAATAAGCTTTATAAATTTTAATAGTGACACTGAAATCCGCTTACCCTTTTTGCAAGAAGAAAGCGTTACATATTGTTGATCATTACTTAGTAAAATTTCACCATTTTTATTTCCATCAACAGCAATCATGCATGTTTTCATTTTCTTAGAGTAAGCAATGCCTTTGCATTCCCCACTATTTTTCAGATGACGGCAGATATGAATGCATTCATGAAAGAAAACGATATTTCCATATTGTTTACTGAAAGCTACATTTGGAATTAATGTAGAAATCCAATGCTGTGTTACGCATATTTCCTTAAATTCATGTAAAGAAACTTCCAGTTCAGTGAAATGATCTGGATACGTTATATATTCCTCGCTTTCATCTCTGACCGTTACATCCAGAGTCTCATCTAAAACACAAAAACATGCTCAAATACGTTTGCACGGTTTAAAAATATTCTATAATTATACAGCATTTTTTCTTTCCATTGTTAATTTAGAATGATTAATTTATAAAATTATGGATTATTTCCTTCAATATATTTAATCAATATATTTGTGTGAAATATGTAGCTATCGGAATTTACTTTTAGAAGTATAAAACTCAAATTAGTACTCCAAATATTTGTCAAATATTTCAAATTTCATCATTGTAATGTTTCATTTGAATATGTCACCCAGATTTTAAATTAATACACACTGATATTTTAAATTAACAGTTTCTTACCATCATAAAATTTTGTTATAATTAGTTGACCATGGCGTACAGGGAAAGTATATGGTTTCCTCATACGCATTGTAAGACATGTATTTTCCCTGGATGAGAAATAATATGCATCACAATAATCTGTTGCAATTGAAGCTATACATATTTTCATGCATTCTTTTTCATCTGCAGAGCCCCATAACTGAAGACGAATGGCGGCTTTAGTTCCATAAAAAAGTTCATGATTAATGAGTATTTGCATATGCGAGTTAGAGTCCGCGTATGCAATAACGGGTTGTCTTCCAAAGCTTTGCATCGTATGAAACGCTCCTACTTTATAATCTGAAAGGAAATTAAAATGCCTATTAATAAACATGAACTTTAAATAGCTTTAAATAATTATGCAAAAGAAATAATTACCAGCTTTCTATAACAAGATAACAGTGAAAGTCAAACGTAATTACTTTAACAAATAAAAGTATTGTCTTTTAAATAAAGAAATCAATGAATATTTCAGGCATATTTTAATTTACCATTGCGACAGAAAAGATTAATAAAATACTGCGCAGCAGTTTCGACAGTTGCTGAGGTTCCTCCTAAGAAACGAAACGCTTGAGGTCGTGCTAACAAAATGCAAGTTTCTTCTTGAGCAGAAAACAAAACGCTGTTGCATGAAGAGTAAGTAGGTGCCTCACAGGCAGCAAGGCAAAGTCTTAGAGATGATGTTGTTATTTGTTGCAGACGCTGAATTCCGTAGCTTTCAACAAACGGCCGCTTTTGAACGACACACATTCTATGAATGGAAGGCAGATGTATGTTTGCTGTTGTGGTATCTGCATCCATTGATGGAGTATGAATTAGTTTTCCAACAGAAACTGCTGCAATTTCTAAATAGAATATTAAACTTTAAATGATATGCAATTTTTTGCTGTTTGTATATTGCCAGTACAAATCTGCAGTACAGATTAGCTTTGAAAGATAAAATTTTAATAAAGAAATTTTGTCATACCTTTGTGACAGCTGTGCAGTAAAAAATGTCTTGACTGCCCTGTCTCATCATCTTCTGGTAGAGAATGATATGTTGCATTTCTAATATATAACTCGCACTGCTTTGCAAAACGAGTATATTTGATGGAATTACACGGGTATTGATGCTGGAAACAAATTGCAACGCAAGATTCAAAACTACAAAACTGTCGCTCAATGTAGTAGGATTCAATGTAATTTATTTTTTTCGCAAGTAAAGCACATGTAGCATCAATTTTTGGGACATAAACTGACATCCAATTACAATTTGCGAGCTGAAAAATAAATATAACAATAAATGTTTCATTTAGCAAAAAACTACTTACACTGAAATTTGTAATAAATATTACAGTGAAAAAAATATGTTGCTTTAAAACAGCATCTAAAAAGAAATAATTGTATTTTAATGCAAAATAATAGCTTTTTTACCAGTTATTCATGATTATCATTTTATATAGGCATTTTCACTTTATTCTCTATTTTGTTATTAGGGAAACATCCATTTTTCTTTATTTAATTGAATGTGACATGGTTTGTTCTTATATAACAAAAAATTTGCAAATAAAGATTATGAACAGAAAAATCCCTGTAAATTGAAGTTTGGTAACAAAGTAGTATGTTTGGACGAAGTTACATTCACTTCAGTTCAAATAAAAATATTGCTTTCTATTCAACATTTCTCAGCAATTTGGGCATAAAAATAATAATTAATGTTTTGGAAATAGATGACTTACTTTTAATAGCGTATGTTTTATTTTGTCGTGGCATTTCACTTTTACTCTGGACCTCTATTCTATGATTCATTGTTAGTTTGAATTATATATATGTATATTATACATATATATATATATAGCTGCATAAGCATATATGCAGCTGTTTCCATGTGCGTAATTGCATGTATATACAGGCAGGATATGATTTACATTTTTAAAGCAGCTTCAAAAGCTCTGTGATTTTTATGTGAAGAAGTGTGTAAGAGGAATTTTCATCAATTTAATGAGAAGTTTATTTTATTTGCTACTTAGCTTTCACTTCTATTTTTGGAAAGCATGGCAAATATTCTGCCTTTATTTCGGCTGAAAGCAAATTTGTTTATCACGGCGTCAATAGCATCCAAAATGAATTGTAATTAAGCGGTTGCTTATTATTAATTTGCTTTTTATTCGGATACTTACTGATTTTGAAATGAACTCTGTAAATTGTAGTTGCATTATTGCTAAAGTATACCTATTGCTTGCTTAGATTTAGTTTTATTATTCTGAAATTTTTCGTTGAATGTTGATCCTGTAAATTTTGCTTCAGTTATTAAATTTAGGCAGCTTTTTGAGCCTAGTAGCATTCAGAATACTTTTTATTCTAATTCAGAAATAAGTGCTATCTTTTGAACTTAATGTTCATTACTTCAGAAACTCGTGCAAAAAGTCGAAAACGAAGAAAATTAGGGAATAGATGGAGAGATAAATTCATTCAGATGAAAACATAAGCTGAAAATGTTTATTCCAAGAAACCTCATTGATGGGGATTTAAACTGTTCTCCAAATGCGGTATTTCAGGTCTGTTCTATGTTTTTGTCTTTTATGAAATTCGTCGACCTGCAGTTGAGGAAACTGTTGGTCTTGCTCTAAGTGATTTTTCGATCAAACTAGGTATATGGAGATATGGAACAATTCGATCAAATAAACTACTTGTTTGCCGCCTAATTTCTGACCAAGCACTGAAAGTAGCTGGCGGAGGCGGAACTGATTTCAGGACAGCAAAGCTGGCGACAACAGGTGTCATAACGTGGTATGACAATCGTCGCGATATAACACGACATCAACCTACCAGTGGTACTGAAACTTTGGTGGGACAGAAAGCAGCGGAAAAAATGATGGTTTCCTTGACTTCTATTGTCGACGACTAGAACTTGCACATGGGAGGCGTCGATTTGAATAATATGCCGTCTGCACTGTGCAAAACTGACCGCAATAGGCTAAAGTAGACAAGGTGTATTTTCTGTTGGGTCATTGTTACCCAGCCGCAAACGGGTAGTTGCTCTACCGAAGAGGGTGCGAACAATTTCCGGGACATAATAGGGACGCCATGGACTTACTTTCCATGATGACAAAGGTAAGTGAGTCGCTTTGTCTCACACGCAAAGCCAGTTACAATATGAAGTAGAAGGCAGTACTTTTCAAGAAGTAGATGAGCCATGCTCTTCAAGGGGAGCAACAGCTATGCCGCGAATTTTTCATGATGTTCAGAAAGATCTGGTAACTCACTGGCCGGATATGATAGCAACGTGTCAAAGATATTGTTTTTATTCAAAGTTGTCTTTTGTATATTGCACAAAATGTAACGTATCTTTATGCATGAACAAGGCAAGAAACTGATTTCTGCTCTTTCATGCATAAACCCCATTTGACCACTTTCATACAATATATTCCCAGGAGACTAAACTTGGCTATCCTGAAAAAGTACTTTTCATTAGAATACAAAACATAATATGAGCATTTTTGGTATTGTAATTTGTGTAAATATAAACAAATAAATGGTGTTGATAACTAACACATTACACGAATTGAAAAATTGGTGAGAAAATGACAATTATTGGCTATATTATTATGTACAGCACAATTTCAGCACCGGCCAAATGTATCATATATGATGCACCTCAGAAAACTGGAACCGCGTAAAAATTGTGAATGAGAAGTCCGGAAACGAGGTGGTATAGTCTCGGGCAACGTACGACAATATTGTGAATGAAATCTTCCTCGGATCCAGGCGAAGGCCCGTCTTCTGCGGGCGATCATAACCTCTAGAGACGATTTGATTAATTCATGCTGCTTACATTTGATGAAGACCATTAAAACTGTACTCGCTTAAAGGTATACGTCAATCGCTATCCACATTTGCCTAAAAGGCAGACGAATTTTCCACGTTTCATAAAAAAAATAGAGATACCTTTTTCAGAACTCATTATTCTAAACAAAATTAATACTATGCAAAATGTATTTTTATTTTAATCACACTGTGAACAGTTTTTTCATCCTGACTGCCAACTGTGAAATTTTTGTCGATAAGAAATAAATAAAATATCGTAATTTGAAAGTGCCACTGAAATGTATATATATGCAGCAGCAAAAACTTGAACTGCTTCAAAAAAACTTCTCTTATCCTGTTCACATGTATGTCCGACAGTAAATTTATTATTTTTAGACAAAAATGTATAATAAAGCAAATAATTCTTTTCAAATCATTTTAAAGAACAACAAAAAAATAAAATGGGAAAATCGTGTTGAAATAAAACTACCTGTCAATGAATGCTTCCACATTTTTGCATCAAATGGCGATTTCATTTTTCTATTTTTTAAAGATCAATTTATTCAAGACGTAAACAACAGCTTATTAGTAAATTATAGTAGACGACCATACATATTATTATATGCATGAGCATGAAACCTTCACTGTTGAAAGTTGTTGTTTCACCAATGAAAGGTTTTGATTCAATTTGAAGTTTCATGAAGCATAATTCCCCTTCACGTATATTTTACGTTAATGCAAGCATAATATATTTATTTTTTAACAACAAAAAATTGAAATAATTTGATAAAAAACGATTGAACTGGAACAAAATGGAAAAATTTGAAAACAACAAAAATACATTGCTACAGTTGATCAATATGCCTTTATCATATCAGTTTTTTCTGTTTCATATACATATGATACACCAATGGCCATTCCTTTTTCGACCATCGACCGAGCTTTTTCACATTTTTATGAGAAGCGTACCACGTAAAATTCTCATTGGGATAAATGTCATACCAAGTCTCACCATAATCAGCCATTAAAATATCTAATACATTACAAGGAACGTTGAATAATTCACCAAGAAGTTCAGCTGAGCAAAGTTTTGTAATTTTTGGATATGTCCAGCTAGAATAAGAAGAAATAAATAAATAAATACATAAATATTTTCACAATACAAAACAAAACATAAAAATGCATACATACCGCAGCTTACGTCGCTCATAAACAATCATCCCTCCGGCCCAGTGGGTACTTCCTTCTTCGTACAAAAAAAACAAATCTATTTTCATTCCATCATAGAATACACTCAGTTCTAGAGAATCTGCAGGCTAAAAAGTGAAAATTATTATTCAACACAATTAACATCATATTCATTTTTCAATACCTTTCCAAGTTGCCAGTAAAGTTCCAAATCTTTATTTGAAGTTAGTGTGCCTAACAATTTCCTACTGTATTCTGAAGCAAAGCTAGCCATATCCATGTCTGTGGTGTAAGGAATAATTCCGCAATCTCTATACCAACCTAAACTTTTTAATAACTGTTACTGTCGAAAAAAGGTTACTTTAAATTTCAATACAATCCACAACAAGAAAAAAGAATAACAAACCGAGTAAAGTTCCTCCAAATAGCATTGATCTTATGCCAATTCCTTGGAGAACATCTCGAAATAATGCCATTCCATTAATGACAGTGTTTTTCAAAACTTGTTCATATTTTCCAATATACATCTGTTGAATTATCTTTGCTGACGATCGATTGCACTCCAAAAATTCAGCATCTGACCATTGTTTCATCACTTCAGATCCAGGGATGTACAATGACCAGTTGGCAAAATGAATATGATCAATTTTGAAACTTAAATTTCAAAAAAAATTATTCATCAGGCAAAAGCAACATTGTAATAACATTCAAACAGTACTTTCGAAAAGCATGAGCTTTAAAATCAACTTCCTCAAGAGACGGTATGAACCAATATTTGTCACGTCTGTCAATTCGTACAACATGCACTCGGGTTGTATTGTGCTGAAACGTCAGTTGTTCCTCACCGGATTTCACCTTCCAAGCCGAATTATGAAAATATTTCACCTTAAAAACAACATGCTAAAAATAGAACGGGAGTTAAACAAGGCTTACAATTTCAGTCAAATTATCGACGTGCTCGGCCCCAATCACTCCAAACAGGTAAGACTGCTTCAATGTAGCTAACAAGCAATAGGCACTCTTCGTACGGCTTGCACAAGAAATACAATCTGGATCGAGCACCACAAATTTCAATTTACTTCGACTAGCACGAAACGTGAAGTCCAAAATTTCGGCATTACGCAAAACGTCAATGTCGACTGATTCAGAACAAAATGATTCCAAGCATATTGAAACGAAAGGAGAAAGCTGAAATAGTTAATCAATGTAAAACTCTTTTGCATATTTTTCTCATAAAATGCATATTTCTTTTTAAATTTATTCATACACGAGCAAATAAAAATCTATGAGAAAATGTTGAATGTGGCGTCCAGGTGAACAGTCCAAATAGCGTAGTAATTATGGCAATCACAGAAATGACCCAGAAGCAGCGTCTATGACGCATAGGAAGATTTCTGAAATTCCCAAATTAAAATTAAATTAAATTAAAAATGAGTAATCATGAACTTTACAGTTACATCGATTAAAATATCTGAAACTTCCACAGATGCTTAATTTTTCATTCTCATTAAAAGATCGCCTTGTTATCAATTTTCAGTTACAATACAACTGATTAATGTGCGCTTAATTAACATGTTTCTAATTTGAAATATAACGCTTCACAATCTATTCTTGCAAAAAAAACAGCTGCATTACGTACAACTGGCAAGATACTTACAAAATGGCAAGTTGGGCAAGAGTTTACCAAAGAATTTCCACTTCGACTAAAAAAGATAAATTAAATTAAATTAAATTATATTATATTATGTACAGTCTGTATTAATTAACACAAAGCAACTACATTATACTGATCGTTTTGTTAAAATAGAGCCTACGGATCTACTCTATGCTAAATTCGCGTCGCTCAGTATTTGCACAGAGCAGTGTTTCTCAACCAGGGGCGTAGGAATGTTCCAGGGAGGGGGGCCTTGGAAAGTAAGAATTTTTAGTCCTGCATAGGTGTTCGAAATTCAGTTTGGTCTACTTCGGGCTAAATTTTTACTGCTTTTTCTTTCTGCTCATCTTATAAATTTATTTATTTACATTTTATTATTTAAAAAAATATATGTATATACAAAATTCTCTTCAAGGAATACATTTTGAATAATCAGTAAAAAATTATATGAATAAAAATTTAAACTAATAATTTCGAAACTTTTTTGTTGGTTAAATTTTTCATGCATAAAGAAAATTTTATAATAACAAGCTTTCTTGATATCACATTTAACGTAAACGTAATTTTCTATATATATATATATACCAACCTAAACTTTTTTAAGTAGAACAAATACTGACAACTGTTACTGTCGAAAAAATGTTACTTATATATATATACATACTTAAAATTCCATTTGCTTTGTCTTTTTCTGCACTATTGCAACATTTTAAAATTTTAAAAAGAAAGCAAAATGTACGTGCTCTATAAAAATATGAAAAACATGCTTAGAAAAACATGGGTATAATTTCGAAATATTTGCAACATCTGAAATTTTAAAAGGCAGTTTTTTCTTATCGATCTGCTTTCCATCAAAACCCATTATCATTCATAAAATGCAAAGCAGATGCAAAGCAACAAAATAAAAGTAGAAGTAAAACATTCTAGCGTTTCACATATTAAAAGTAACTTGAAATTTAAAATATTTTTAAATAATAAAAGTGCGCCTGTGATATAAATAAACTTCATTAAAATTCAAGAAAACAATCGCCTAAAACATTCGCAAATTCTTTTGAGCCAAAATGCATTTTAATAAGATGAAAAAAAACTGTCGAAATAATAATTGAAGAAATTTTGAATTATTGTGCAAACTGAATCCACTCGTTTTCAATATAGATACTCTACACGAGTGCAGAATACCAGTAAAAAAAGTGCAAAAACAAGAAATATAAAATTAAACACCACGCAAAGTTAAAAAACAATCACAATCATCTTAATGCGCCAACATAAAAATCAGTGCACATATATGGAAAGTTAACAGTAAAAATAACATTAAAAAATAATTAGATAATCGTTGAGAAATAATAAAACAATAAGTACTACATGTAAATCGACTGTATTGATTATTTGTTCACCAAGATTATAACCCTAAAGCAAAATTCTGTTACCAGCATGCCATTAAATTTCTAAAGCAAAAAATACATAATTTGATTTTTATTAAATTGGAAATTAAATATGCTTAAAGAAAAAGTTTTTCTTTAAAAATAAAAAGCAACCTTGAATAATACTAAAATTGAATATACACCTTCGGCAAATGCTAAAGGTGTTAAGTTAGAAATGCACTACGATCAATTCACATTCATTAACAACAAACGCTTTAAACTAAAGTTAATTACAACTCATAAATCGAAAGAAAACTTATAAGAAAAGAAAATTAAACCAATCCTTCTTCCGTGCAATGAAGACGTACGTATAAAAATTGTTTGATTAATCAACTGTACCTGTCAAATCAGGGCAATTACCAATAAGAACCTTCATCAAAAAAAAACAGCAAACTAAGCGGAAACTAAATACTTGCAAACTTCCATATTCATACTGTAAAGCATGTTGCTACTTTTAAAATACTATTTGTAGATAATGCAACCATCGAATGTTACACGAAAATATCAATACTTTATATCACACGTGATGACGTGCACAACATACGGGCTATAAATGGCAGTATTGAATTTCTGAAACCTGACTAGCACAACTACGACAGAGATGTAAACTGCATATATTAAAAGCTCAATAGAATCATCTGAATCGGCGATCCGGATGCATGATAAAAAAAAACAAAACAAATTCAGACAAAAATTTTTATCAAAATAATGATCACATAAATGAATAATCATAATAATATACAAAACGTCGAAGATGAATAATTCTGAAATATTCCCAGAAACTTTAACAATAAAAATGTGACGTTTTTTAATGGAAAAAAACCCTTCAATCAAAATATGAAAATAAAAGAAATCAACAAATCACCTTTACCTTAAATCAGTATCAAAGAATGCATTTCCAAATCTTGACGACCTTGGGCACAATTTCAACTTTGATTTCGAAACAGAATTTCTCCATAACTTTTACTTACAAATGATAGAAAAAAAAACAATATAGTTTTTTCTCATAAACATACACAATCATTTAGAGCAATTTGATAACGCGGCATTTGATGTAGCGTGTTCAGCAAAAACAAATATATTCAGCTTGACCTATATGATTAAACTGCGTTACTTAAATCAATTTAATCAAACATTCTCCGTAATTTTTCCAACATACGTAATGTTAATTTAATAATGATTCACTCATTTGTTTACATCAATTATTAAATAATAAATATCACGCACATTCAGAAGTGAAATGCTGATGTGGGGAAAGGATTTTCAAAATTTTTCCATATGAACAAAAAGTTGCAACAACATTTTAAAATTAAAAAAATTTAGTTTAACAAAAAGTGTAATTCAAAAATAAAATGAAATTAAATATACAATTTCTGTTTTCTTCAAATGCAAATGGCGCTTTCAGAGAATTCTTCCTCAATGCAAATTAAACAAACGATCATTTAAAGAAAATTATTAAAAATTAATTAAAATATTTTAAATTCTATAATCGAAAACTTATTCAATCTCCGCTGCTCTTGCATATGTTATTGCATAGGACAAATTTTACAACTAGCATAACAATACCTATTTGTGCATTTACATTAAAAAATCCCAATAATCAGAATCAGAGAAAAAATTAACTGAAAATAAAAATCCTTAAACAAATTCACTGATTATATTTTAATCATTAAAAAACTACAATGTAAACAAACCACAAAACGTTAGTAATGTAAAATTTTCTTCAAAATCTTTAAAAATAAAATCAGAATCTTACTTATAAAATGTGCATCGAAAGTGAGAAACATACATATAAATAAATGATGCGCTACATTGAATTTCAATTTAATGATCGCTCTGTAGCCCATTCTACAGTATGATCAATATGTAACTTGGTTGCCATTTTCTGAGCAGAATTCTTGTTGAACTATTTCGAAAAAGAATTGTTAAATACTACCTAATACTTCTGTTATTCACTTAGTTTGCTTTATTTATCTATTTTTGTATGCAAATGTATCATTTTTGAAGCATTATATATATATATATGAAATGTGATTGTATAATTATCCTGATTTGGCAGCAAAATTTGAACGTAATCATTTTTCAATATTTTTATATTTTTATTCGTCATTGCACTGGAGTTTGATTGTGAAACTTTTTCTTCAAATTCTATTTAGTGTATAATTTGATGAACATTGTTCTTCTTTTTTATTTATGTTCTATTTATTGCTATACTTTTTTTCAAAATTTATGTAAACTCATATGCATACCTGTACATTGGCAACATTAGAAAGCGACGTTATTTGAAAGCTGTCTTTTGTTCTATGAAATATACTGAATAAATGACATCTTGAATAATGCACATCGTTTGAATATTCCATAGCGTAAGACAATTTTATAGTTTATTGTTATATGCTGCGATTTCGTTTAACATTGCCACTGACACTAACAATGAAATGAAGTGCAATTAGCAATATTACTTTTTGTCATAAAAATGCAAAAAATATCTACTGATCATTTTCAAAATATGTTGCATATTTTTGGTTTTTGTTCTCGTTCTCTTTCTTAGAATGTAGGACGTAAGTTTGGGGCTTTTATTTCGATGAGTCACGATCATTTTCACAGTAGGTCAAATAACTGAACTGTTTCTTTTATTATTAAAAATTGAAGCCTTTTTCTTACTGAACATTTCTGAAAGTATTTTAGAAATGCGGATAAATGAATGTGCATTTCAAGATGAAGCGAAGAAGCAGCTTGTGGTCTTGGATCAGAAATTTATCCCCGTTGTTTTTGGGCATTTTGTGCGGAATTGTTTTGTCTAGTCTGTTTCAGAATTTGTTTCCTGCGCAGCTGTGCGAACCTTCATGCGTTGAAGAAAGCACAACTGCGGAAATTATTGACCTTGATCTGGATGGCCATTTGGGCAAATTTGACAACGATGATTCATCGTCATCGGCTAGCGGAGATTTCGACAGGATGAGTAGCAGACCAACACTTGCGACAGTTAGCAATGCAAGTTTGAAAGCACGACCAAAATTTTTCGCTACAGAAGTTGGAATTCGACAAAGACTACTCATCGGTTTCATGGTGGCAGTTTCGGATCTACAATTGCTGTACGACACGATGGACAGTACTTTAAAAGAATACGCCAACAGAGTTGTATTTTTTGTTGAAAAATCTTCCACTAATAATTCCATATTTTTTGGAACAAACGTTGTTTCATTGGATACGTATGTAGTGAAAAATCTGCCATCACTTGCCTTTGATTATATAAATAAACGCTTCAATCAATTTGACTGGTACTTTTTGGTCGCTAACCGGACAATTGTAAATCCTTTTGCAATCGATCGTCTGATGAAACAACTTTCCGCTGGTGATAGTCTTTTCTTCGGCCAACTGACGTTTGGTAATGTATGCTCTTTGGAAGCGGGAATTCTCATTTCGAGAGATCTGCTTGACAAACTTATTGATTGTAACCAAGAAGATGATTACCGTTGTATTTTTTCACATCTTCAATGCACAGATAGTTGGAAAGTAAGTCAACATTTTCTTGCAATTAAAATTCTGTTAAATCTAATTAAAAATAATATGTTTATTTCTTTTTTTTATATTTCATTAATGATATTGTACTGTAGAAGTAAAATTAATGTCAAATGACGTTGTGAAATTTACGTCATGGTGGCAATTAATGAATAATTGGAGTCAAAGTGTTGTTCAACCACTGCGCAGTTAAATGTCAAATCAAATTTCTCACCTTTTTACGATATAAATTTAGTCAAGTTTATTGTAGATATTTTTTCTTTACTTTTCAGCTTTTAACTTTAGTTTTCAATTTTACTGCGACTATAAGTATAAGCTATATCGAATACAGTAATCGTGAAAAGTATGTATTATCTGTGATTGGTTGATTTTGAAATTTCCTGGCAATTTCTGAAACTTCATTGCATTTTGCATGTGCTGTAGAATTTCAAAATTAGTCTGGTACGTTTAAAAATGTAAATGTTAAAAACATCCGTGTAATTATTGTTATTTGATGACAACAGATTGATGTAATAAAAGCAGTGCATTCTGTTTTCAAAGGTAAAAGGTATTAAAAATGTACTGTAAATTTTGATCCTATCGTCGATAGTTGGTAATAGTCGTTGGATTTGCGTGTTTATTGGGAATTTTTGCCGTTCCTGATGTTATGTTGATTTTGAACTTTTTAGAATGTGCAATTCCGCAGTTTGAAATTTAGAACCGCTGAGTGGATGGAATCGAATTTGGTGAACGAAAATTACAGACAAATTTTAACTGTTCAAGGATTGGAATCTCAGAGTGAGGTGGAAATTGTGCAGGCGTATTTGCGACGTTTGGAAAGTGATCATCTGCAAGCAAGGTTGCGATCGATTCGGCAAGAGGTGTTGAATTTGTCGAATTTGTTGGGTGAGAATGTGACTTTGCCATTGGGTCTGGAGGAACCGTGGCGCAGTGCTGATCGGTACGATTTGCTCAAGTGGGATTTTTTCAACGCCAGCCACATGTTCCCGGCCAGTTCGGACGAAGAAACGGCTATTTTACTGCGCGGCTATGATCGGCTCGACGTACTGGCGGTCAGTGGATTTGCGATTGACTGGCTTAAACGTAAGCGTGGTTGTTGTGGTGATGGTCGTTTGAAGTCGAATTGCAGTGACTCGGCAAAGTTGTTGTCCGGCTACCGTCGCTTTGACCCGAACCGGGGTGTGGATTATGTATTGGATTTTTTGGAAATCAGCCACCAACAAGCTCGTATGAAACGTGTGTACTTGCTCCGGCCGGTCGGCAACGCCGAACTGGTGCCGGCGCCATTTGTGACCGAGTCGACGTCGGTGACCATGTTGTTACCGGTCCGTAGTTTCGAAATTGAACAAGCGGCTCTATTTTTGGACCAATTCAAGCGGCTCTGCTTGGACGAGGACCAACGGTGCAATTTGATATTGTTGTTTCAGCGTCAAGCTAACGGCACCGATCAAGCTATTGAACGGTCGTTGCGCAAGTTGTTTGGTTCTTGGAACGGGGCCCGCGGTTCACGACTCCAAGTGGTCAAGCTGATTGGTGAAGCTTGTCTGGTGCGCATGGTGGACCTGGTGGTTAGTCGATTGAAGACCACGCGACTGTTGTTGCTGGCTTCTCCTTGGCTGCAACTCGACAGGGAGATGTTGAATCGCGTTCGCATGCAAACTATCGAAAATTTCCAAGCATTCTTCCCGGTGCCGTTTGTCCACTACCATCCGACATTGACCGGTTTGAAGCAGCAGTGGAATGGGAACGTCGGGGTGAGGCAGCATTCACAGTTGGGACGTAATTTGGGTCGTTTTGATCGTTCCAATTTCGAAATTGCTTCCTTCTACTCCACCGACTATGCCTACGTACGCAACATGCTTCACACTGAAAACAGCTTTGCAAATGTCGCTGCACAAACCACCGATTCTACTACAATCACTGCCGATGGTCGTTACATATTCAAATTGTTCTGCAATACCAATGAACAGAACAAGGGCAGTGGGAGAAAATTTCACGTCATGCGAGCTGTCGATCCGACATTTCAACTGATTCATCGAAACACTGCCAACTGTAACCGTGCCGTTGACATGACCGAATTGGAAACATGTCTATCTATGAAGAAACGAAATCTTGGCACAAGAATTCAAATGGCCTCCTATTTGTTCAACGCCAAAACTGCTTCCAACTCGCCGACCAATTGAATATTGACACTTTCTGTTTTCTTTTTACTTGTTTTTTGTTAAAAAAAACTTGTTGAAATTATTAAAATTGTTCCAAAAAATTTGACACTTCACGATGCTCACTCCAGACCTTGTCCAAATGATAAATTTCATTTATCAAATTAAAACTTGCTTATCTTTGTACTGTCACCGATTACAGTCACCGTTATTCCCTTCAGTTCAAATTTTTTTTTCTTATTATCTTCACCTGTTACTTGATGTAAGTACAATTTTAAAAAGAAATTATCACATTTGATATTGGTTTTTAATTGCAATTTTTCAACGTTTAATATTAAAAAATTTTTTTATTACTAATTTTTGTTACGTTAGCATATACCACCGATGCAAGATGATGTCCAGCAAAGAAATTCAAGCAAAATTACAACAGGTAATTGTTATACTTTTTATTATATTCATATTTATGATTTTTAAATATTTTTTTGTTGTATTTTTGATGTTCAATTTTTTTGATGCTGAGTTTGTTTTCAGGAAGAAGCATGGTTGAAAGAATTGTTGGCGAATGAGCAGAGAAATCAAGAGTTGACAAGTAAAATGATTTCCATATTGGATAATTTTGATCGCTGTTTATCCAACCTTCAATCGACGGTGATGCCTTTGTACAAGAAGACTGGTGCATTGCAACAAAAACAACACAGTACTGTAATTTACGGTGCACTTTGTGGACCATTGTGATGAAAATGACTTTTACAGATGTTGTTTCAACTTTGAAACTGATCGACCAGACTCTCAAGCACTACAACACTGCCAATGAAACGGATGCTGTGCTCAAAGATATGTCGTACGTTGTCATCACCGCATATAATCGTGTATAATTTAATGTTGTTTTTTTCGTTGTTCAGTCCGGCTGAAAACGTGATCAAATATATTAAGATGATGGAAAAATTAAAATCAGCAATGGAGTTTTTTTCATCGAACGAAATTCACAAAAGTCAGTTAGAACGTGTGGTAAGATGACGAGGAAAATGTAGCTTCTGTGATTTATTTTTTTATGACACGGCTCCTTTATTTTTATGACAGGAAACGACTTTCAATTTCGGATGCACCGCATTGGAACAAGAGTTTAAAGTTCTATTACGAAGAAATCGTGCAAATTTTTCAGCAGCCCAAGTTCTCGCATCAATTGACGACAGTTATGGTGCAGTGTTGAATTTTATATTTCTTTTTATTGCTGATGTTCAAATTACATTTTTTTCAATTCATTGTTGTTCAAGAGATTCGTAAAGATGTTGATTTGTTGCACTTAATTTTGGGTATGCATTTCTAGAGTCGGTTGTTTTGTATTCTATATTCATCCGTCTCTGTACCTGTAGGTGAAGATACTGAAGATTTGAAAGCTTTGAGCAATTGGTTAGTTAACGATTCGCCGACGAAAGATTATTTAAATATTTACGCTGATGTAGCTTGTACGTCAATTTTGAAAATTCTCAAGAGGTGACAAAAAAAACTATTTATTTATTTTTTTATTTATAAAACAGTTTTTATTGTCAAAAAATTAAAATTACTTTTATATATTTATGTTGTAATTGTTGTACTTTTTGTTGCAGAATCAAGAATGATTTTATTTTAATGAAGCAATGTTTTATTTTTAGCATTTTTGAAACATCTAGAAACAATGCATCT
Organism: Trichinella spiralis; assembly: GCF_000181795.1. NCBI lineage: Eukaryota > Metazoa > Nematoda > Enoplea > Trichinellida > Trichinellidae > Trichinella > Trichinella spiralis. Next base: position 561,459 of record NW_003526943.1, on the reverse strand, counting down.
GTAGAGGAATTGAAATTGAACTCGGTAAAAGTTTTGTTATATTTAATTATTGTTTCATAAAATTATTTTTTTTAATAAATAAATTGTTTTTCATTCATAAAACTCCTTCAATTCTACAGTTCAATTTGTGAGAATATTTCATATAATTATAATTATAGTTTGAATGAAGAAGAAAGAAAATTTTTGTTTTACTTTTCAATTATTTAAAATTGTTTTTTTAGGCTGCTACACGTAAGGATTCCAAAGCTTGGTAATATTTAATTTTAGTTCTTTTTTTTAAATGAATGCATGAATTTAATGTGCATTCTTATTTGCGTATTTGTTCTTTGTCATTTTTGTAATATAAAAAACTGTTTTTTTATATTTTAAGGATGCTGAACAGAAAAACTTTACGGCAGTATTCAGCTGATTTAAGTAATGCTGATTGTTGTTTTTTTATTTGAATATTTTTCAAAATTTAATTTCAGCTAACCGACGTGTAACTCTTGCTGTGGAAAATGTGACAAAAGAAGGTGCGCTTGAGAACAGTGCCGAAAGTGTGGTATTTCTTTTTGTAAGCTTCATGGTAATGTTTCAGGTAATAACAGGTCAATTAATATCTGTTGCAAAATGCATAAGATGCAAAAAGATCCACCTGTACATCAGTATTACTGTATGTATTAAATTTTTTTTGGAATTCTACTCACTTTGCAGAACGAAGGAAAATTGGTTGACAATTTGTTCAGATTTTCACAATCTGATGCATATGTTTGTTTAAAGTCTGTTTTGGTGAAACCTCTGAATTATATTTTGGACTGCGCTAAGGTCATTGCTTTTTTTGGTTGTAAAAAATATATGCGTTTGTGAAGTTTTCTTTTTTTTTTCAGGAATTTTTGCAGCAAGCTCATCGAAATCTTGGACGTAATGATTTAGCTGCCGTATTTTGCCTTTTGCCTTTGTCCAAGTACATTCATCGCAGCCAAGATCGATTTAAAGAATTTATGAAAGTAAAGTAGTAGTTGTTGAAATTTTGAAAATTTTAGTGATGAATCTATTTTTTAAGATTATGTTAATTTGAATATGAATTTCAGTTTTCCGAACCAGCGCTACAAGAAAGATTTAATACAATTTTAAAATCTGTTGATTCCACGGTAAATGCACCTTCGTGTCATAATATAAAAATTATTATTCAATTTCGCATTGCAGTGTGTGGATGCACTGGAGAAGTTCGTTGATCACGTGAAAAATGATCAAGAAAAATTTATACCGTCAGATTGCACAGTTCATCAATTGACCAGTAATGTAAGATTGTTTCACAGTTTGCAAGAGATGAAAATTTTTAATAAGTAATGAAAAGAAACATTTATTTATTATACGCAGGCACTGATATTTTTGGAACAGCTGATGATCGAAAGCCAAGCTTTAGCAGTAGTGTTGAGTAGCCAACAGAAAGACAGTCCGACGACAGTAGTACCCAAATTGCTTGGTAGAATTTGAAAATATGAAAATTCAAAATTTATTTATTTACTGTTTTATAGCCAGAGTTTTGTCGGCGCTTGGTTTGAATTTACGCAACAAGGCTGAATTCTATACTGACAGTTCATTGAAAGCAATGTTCATGTTGAATAATACAAGTCACATTTTGAAGACAATCCGAAAAGTAGGCGTACTTCAGGTTGTCAGTGAACAGAATCGAGATGTTGAACAGTATTACAACGATCAAATTGCTTTATTCAAATCTCAGTATATGCAAAGGTATTTATTATTATTATTATTCATGTGTTTTTATGTTAAATATACAAAATGACATGAAATTATTTTAAACAATTTACCAAAAGATATATTTATATTAATAAAAATATTTATTTAACTTTTTTTACTGAAATAATTTTCAGTTGGATTAATTTGGGTGCGATTTTGGCGTATTTTCAACAAAATTATTGCCTGGCTTCACCGTTATTGAATCAACGTCCAAGGGAAAAAGAACGAGAACAAATCAAAAGCGTTTTCAGCGTTCGTTACTGTACGTTGTTTAATAATTGATGATTTTAATATTGTTTTTTAAAGGATTTCAATCGACAGTTTGAATTGATAACTAATGACCATCGTGACATAGTTGTACCGGATGTAAATTTAGCTTCCAAGTTGCGTGAAGATTGCCAGAAGATAGTGTTGTCCAAGTATCGACCATTTTACGAAAAGTAAATTAGTAGAATTGAAGTTGTATAATTTTTTTGACAATAAACATTTGAAACATAAATTCAGTTTGAAAAATTTTAATAAATGATCGTTTGCCTTATTTTCAGGTATCGTCAGGTGAATTTTACAAAAAATCCCGACAAATATTTCAAGTACACTCCGGAAAGCATTGCGAATACGATCGACAATCTTTTCAATGCTACATTGTGAATGAACATTTTAATCTGATAATACGATGTTTTTTTTCATAAACTGTTCAAATGTTTATTAATAAAAATTGCATATTTTTAAACTGTAATACACAGAAATAAAAGTTGTTAAGCGCAAAACAAATACAAATAAGAACTGCTTTTATACAGTATGCATATTTTTATCTTCATTTTTTAATAATTACGTTATCAAGCATAAATAACTTATTTACTCATGTTAACTGTCAGCAGGTGTATCAGCAAGTACATGCAACAACAATTATACTGTTCTTTTTTAATCATAGCGTTCTTTAATAAATAAATGCTGATTAATAAAAACTACACACAAAAGAGAATCTCTAGTAGAAGATCAAAAGAAAATTTCTGATTCTTTCTTTTGAAAAAGAAACGTTAGAGACTGCTCTTTTCTGGTGCAAACGTGTAAAAAATTATGAAAGCAATAAAAACATCACCGTTAAAAAATAAAAAATAAACATAAATATAAATATATATATATGACAAAGTGAGCCTAGCATTAAAAAATGGAAGTGACAAAGTGACTTTCGCTGGCATCTTTTTACAGCTAAAATGATGCTACTATAAAAAATTAATGATCAGTTAGTTTTGTTGAAAGGTGGAAAACTGAGACACCATAAGACATACATGAGGCCTTTTGCCCAGATAGTAATCACTGATCATCAACATCACAATCAGAGAGTGATGAATCTTCTTCTTCATCATCAGTTCGAAAGTCAGCTTGATCACTCGAACTCAGCAGTTTGCCCACGCATGGATACATTTCTTTAAGACAACTTTTCAGCTCACTAAAAGGTATAACATACAGTACAACTTACGAGCAAACTGCATAGCCCATTCACGTAAACTATTAATTTCAGACAAAGTTAAATCTGCAAGATCATCGTATGTATCTTTAATGTGAACCATTTCAGTGCTGAACTTCGCTAAACACCTTGAAGCGTCCCTCCCGGCAAATAAGCCATATGGTCCACCTAAATTTTTTTACTTTTTAAAACGCATTCATTCATGTTATATGAAAAATCCATATATCTTGTTATTTAAAAATTCCAAATGCACCTTGTCCATAAAGTTCTCTCTTTCGGGTCACATCGTAAATATCACCGTTAACAGCTATACAAATTCGACCATCAGCATCAGTGCCGTCATACTGTCGAAGTTGTTCAACAGTCATATAGCGTCGTTTCATGGGCGGTGGACAATCTCCTGACAGTTGTCGTCCATCTTTAGATGTCCATTTTATACGAAATCTATTGAAATCGAATGCTGCCAAAAGCATTATTACCGCAAGAATCCCAGCAAATATGAGCCAAAACATACCGGCGCTTTCCAATACGGAACTGTAAGACGAAAAAAAGCACAATCGTACAAAGATAATTTAAAAGAAAGAAAAGTCGCTTTTCAAATAGCTAACTTTTTCATAGGCTTAATTTCTGAAACATCCACATAATTCGTTGATATATGTTAAAACACAATTAAAAACTTATTCGAAATGTAATCAATAATTTAACGCAATAAAAAGTACAGCTTTAAGAACACTTGATTAAAAAATCTATCAAAATTATCATGTATTTAACTACTAATAAAATAAACAAAAAAATCAACTCTGAATTCTTTGAAGAAAGAAGATTGCACTTCTGATTGCTTATACCAAAAGTAATTGAACAGATAAAATATAATTAAAGTTTCAAAGTAATATTAATTTAATAATTCAAAAAAAAACGAAAACTAATTTGAAACTACATCTTTATAAATATTCCGAAAAAAAGTTATGAAAACAGATATTCATAACTTCTCAGCAGTAACACTACTTTCATATACGAAAAAGGTTAATGTACCGTCCTTGACAAATAAAAATGACGAGAAAAATCAAGCATTACGTAAAAAGTGCTATTCTCTTTTCCGCTAAAAAAATATGCTGTTTAGCATTCTTTCATTTTCGGCATTCATTCTAATTTTATTTTAAATAAATCACAATCAAATATGAATATCATCATATATAGAAATGCTAAAAATGCAACTGAATTTTAACAAAACATATTTAAACTAGTTTATTTGAAAAACTCACATAAGAAATGCTAAAATAACAAAGTTATTAACTATCCGCTAACAATACATTCAAAAGTAATACGTCAAACAAATTAAATATAAAAAAATAAAAACAGTACTAAGAACAGACGACTTAATCAAAATTTAATTAAATTAAAGTAAAATTAATGTACCTAAATTCAAAACGAACGCAAGTCGATAATCAAAAACAGCGACTTCTTGAAATAACGACTACCGCAACGGAGAATGCTAAAAAGCATTGAAAAGGTACTTATATCTGGATTTACCAATTTCGTAAAAACATGATTCTAAAATCTTTGAAAAGTTAAACAGTACTAAAACTAAGCTTTCAAACTTAGATTCAACGTTAAGAAAGTTGAAATAAGAGGTACAGTAAGATTAAAATTATTCAGGTTATTTGTAGTTTCACATTGTGATAAATATTTTGACTTTTATATCAGTTGATTGCTTTTATACTATATGCTAAATTTGCAATGAAATTTCATTTCCAGTTCAAAACCTTCTAGTCAAAAAATTACAAAAATTATCATTTACTTTATTAAAAATTTTTACGATAAAAATTATTTCACGTTTTTTTTAAATAAAGACAAAAATCCAATTCAGTTAATATTTACTTTATTACTTTTTTAAAAGTGTATTGTCAATAACCATTAAAGGGATTGACATGTGATGTAATTTTCGTTTTACCATTTATAAAAGAATCAACAAACTTTCACTTTTAATGATAATCATTTTTATTCTTCTTTTTTATAATTCTTAATTAATTATTTATTTAATGCAATCCATAATTCTTATCTAAATTATCTATTTTTTGTTCATAATTTATAATATTATTTATTTGCAATATATAATAAGCATAAGCATAAAATCAGAATACAAACATTCATTGAACTTCAATGAAAAATTGCAAGTAAAACGTAGCAGTTAGATTGAATAACCAATATTTTCCAAACAGACAAGGCAAGTCAATATTAAATAAATATCGTTACTTGATCGAGTGTCATTAATTGCAATGTTTATATTAGAAGCAAATAAATGGAGATCACTGAAATTTAAATTAGTAATATAATCAAAGTATGTCCCATTTCTTCATTACTTTCAACCATTTATTTTTCATTCTTTGTTATATGAAGCATAATTTTCATCCTTTTCTGGTTATAAAGTGTTGATCATATACACAGCAACTTCATTTGAATTAACTAGCGTTTAGCTTGCGTAGATTTTAAACAAAACGTCATTAAAAACGCCTACAAAAACTAGTTTATGGCTTCTGATTGATAACAAGGAAATAATTGCTAATAAAGTAATGAAATAATTGCAGTGACGCACACTGACACTGGAAATTGCTATTCTCTTATCAACTGCATTTTTAAACAGTCTGTATTCTACACTTCTTTATAAACTATTGCTATTCCATTTAAAGATAATGCACTTTTGGTTCCAATGAAGGCAGTCAAGCTTCGAACAATAGTCTACATTACTGGCTTATTTTTATTATCATCTTTAGCAAAACAGTGCGAAAAACATATTACAATTCTAATATCTTTGGATGGATTTCGAGCTGATTATGTGAACAGATTATTTTTTCTGAAAAATCATATCACCTATATTGGAGATTTGATGATGGGTAGTGCCTATGCTTCCTCCGGTATTCGAAGCGTTTTCCCATCGATAACTTTTCCAAATCACATGACAATGGCAACTGGAAAATATGTTGATGAACACGGTATTGTTTCTAAACATTTCTATATACCATCAAAGAAAAAAACTGTTCATATAAATGGAATTAGTGGCAGTGAATTTTGGGAAATTGCTCATGGTGAACCAATTTGGGCTAGTTATGCAAAAATGCACGGGCAGTCGAAAGTTGCTTGCATATCTTGGTTTGGATGTAACAAACCTTATCATGGAATAAATTTAACCAATTATGTTTCATTTAATATGGGCCATTCGTGGGCGTATCTAGTAGATAAGCTAATTTCATATCTTCAAAATGGTGTAGAATTTGTTCTTATGTATTTTCCAGAACCAGATTATACGGGTCATCATTATGGCCCTGATTCACATCATATGGATAGAAAGCTGCTAGAAATAGATAATAATATTGGATATCTGATATCTAGTTTACAACATGCAGACTTTTATGATAAAGCAAACATAATCCTTACTTCTGATCATGGAATGACAGCGGTGAAAGATGAGGTTGTTATTCCTCCAAGACATGATTTTAAAATCTGGAGTGAACATGACAGCTACTGGTTAATACAACCAAATCCAGGTAATGAATTTTATCATTAATTTTCATTATTATTGTTAGAGTTTTCCCATTTAAAAATTAAAAATAAAACGTAATCATTAATTTAAGTCAATCTGTCTTTTATTTGACTTCTAATAAACATAATAATCTTCTCATTATAATAAATTTATTATAACACCTCATCGAAGAAAGCAAAACATTCTGCAAAGCAAGCAAGCAATTGCACCGTGCCATTCTAATAATTGTGCACCAATTTTGCTCGACAGTAGAATGAAAGAACTTTTCATTTAATTGAAAAATAAATTTCATATTTATCTGTATTATTAAGCTTTATTTCATTTTTATTTGTAATAAATATTTTTAGGAAAAACAACAGAAGTGATGGCTTATTTAAAAAGTTTTAATAAGCATAACTATTTTGAAGTCGTTGAAAAGGAAAATTTACCTGATCGTTACCATTTTCAAGCAAGTAGCCGCATACCAAAACTTATAATTATGGCTAAACCAGGTTATGTTTTACACACTTATTACAAAGGTATAAATTTTGGCTAAAGTTCATTATCATGTTCATTATATTAAATAATTTTTTGAACATTTGAACAACTGAATTCTTAACATTTTGAAATTGGAAATGAATAAAACTGATCAATTATGCCAATAAGAATTTCAAAAAATTGTTTTGCTATTTCATAAAATATTACTAGTTGAGCGAATTTCAGTTTAATTACTACCAAGTAATTAAAGATATTTGTTTAAAAATTTTTTTATGGAAAATAATGCAATTAATTATGATTTATTTTTAGGAAAATTGAAAGGGCAACATGGCTACAAAAGTGGACATTATGAAATGAAAGCTCTCTTTATTGCTCGTGGTCCTTCGTTTTTACCATTTCCAGTAAGTGACAAATTTTGTACAAAGCATACTGCTCAAGTTGTGAAAGAGGTGCTTTGCATTCCACAGCATCTAACCAGGAGTCAGAAGAATTTATTGAATTTTGTGAAAAGTGTCTCACAATGATGATGCTAATAATTTATTTTAATCAGCTTTATCATTGGTACATGTGACGTGTAATTTGTTGCAATAAATCACAGAAAGTGGTTTTCTTTAGTTTTTTAATAATTTAGGTATTATCAAATAACTATCAGTTATTAAATATTAAATTAAACAAATATGGAAAATTTTGTCTATTGCATAAAAGGTATCCCAGAAATTTCCAAAATGGAAAAATAAACCATTTAAAAATGAGCATTCAAAACTATTGCCGTACGACATTCCTTTTCTTAATGAACATCAAATCATTAATTAAAATGAATAATGAACATTAATTTCTACTAAATTTATTTAAGAATTAGAATTTCATAAATAAATAAATAAACTAAAAATAGGATTTAATATAATAATTTGCATAAGTTAAAATAAATGATCAAAAAAAAGTTTGTTGTTAATGCTGCAATTCAATTACCATTCAATCATAAAATCATATAAATGCTTCCTTTTTTCAATCATTTTTCTACTTATCAATCAGAAAAAAGTTACGCATACTTCACATATCTAATCATTTTGAAACGTTACGCCATTAAAATCATTCCTATTATTACTTTAAATGTTAGAAAAATAAATCGAGCCATATACGAGAAAACTTTATTGCAACTGGCAAAAAATTTTTTGAGTTAAAACAACGTATTGCTATAGCAAAATGGAGAAATAACGTAAATACAACGAATAAATAAACATCAGAAACAAGACTTTTTAAATGCAATAAAAAAATTTTTTTTGATTATAATTTTTTAAATATTTTAATAAGCAAAGATAAAAAAAACAGATAAGTCAACGGAAAACGGAAACTGGCTGACTAATGTTTCGAGTCAACTTCGGAGGTTGGCATGTTTTATTGTTCAGCCACCAGCGTTGCATGCTTTTGTAACTTCTGCTTTTTGGTTGATTAAGTGCAGCGCATAGTCGACACCAGAATCGTGTGTCGACAAATTTGTAACGTTTTTTCCAATAAAAGTAACTCTCGTAAAGCGTCTGATTGGCAGAAACTGTTTGCAAAAATTTTGCAAGCTCTTTTGGACCAGAAAAATCATCAACATGAATAAAAGATCCCGCGGGAATCAGAAGTTCATAATCTTCTTTCGGTGCACCCATGACCACCGGAACTACGTCGTTTCTGCAACATCAAACATTCCTTTTTTCAATAAATAAATCAACAGAGCATCTATATAATACAAATTGTACAAATTGAAATTGTACAAAAATTTTTAAACAATATTTTTGAGAATTAGCCATGATTTAACAAGAAAAAAAGAACTAACGTAATACAACACTATAACATTATTTAAAAATTGGAAAATGTCGGTTTCATGTATTTTCTCAATAGCAAATATTTATTGAAAACAAACAAGCAATAACTTCTGTTTACAAAAAGAATGCTACTCAATTGTCAAAGAGTTTGAAAGCATGCATACAAGACGCCAATGAATCCGTCTGACCAACCTAATTAGTAGACAAGCCGCTTACATCAATTAGCGGAGTATAAAATGAAATTAACCAACACTGGCTGTGCACTGGATTTAGTATGAACTAAATCGTAGTTTGATTTAGAACAAGCAAAATGAGAAAATTGTTTGGCCAAACGGCACTTGCACTTCTTCTTTTATATTATATAGGCGAAAATCTGCAACTGGCGTTGCTTGTTTGCTGACCAATCTTCAAGACCACAATTAAGGATAGCTCGATTAGCCTAGAAGCTATGCAGCTGTCGCAAACAAATCTTAAGCAACGACCCGATAAATCTTTTGGAAAAATACGAACAGCACAGCGAGAGCCTGAACGCACTGAAAGACCTCTGATCCGCAGACCCACCAGTGTACTGCTCTGCATTTTCACAATCATCGATTTCACCACCTGCTCATCATCAATTGTGTGCTTAAATTACATTTTACATTGCTAATATCTATATTAATATCTTTTACAGACTGGGCAATGCATCAGTAGTAAATTTGAAAATCAAAACTCAATTTAACGAATAAACAACAACTATTGCAAATCTTTGCAATGCGTTTATAAAAAAGATACAATTGTCATTGCCATGTAAAATTTAAATTTATGCTATTGGTCGAAAAGTTGAAAAATAAGCAAATTAGTATCTCGCGAATATTATTAAAATCACTCAGATCAAGAGAGATTTCTCTGTGCATGCAAATAATTTGATTATCCATCAACGATGAAACTGATAGCATGTCGAAATTTGAATTCAATTTAAAATAAATATACGAGAAAAGATAACACTAGCAGCCATTTTCTCAAACAATCCATAAATGATGATTGACCAAACGGAAAAATATTAAGTGATGCTACAATGTGACAATTACTTCAACACTTCACAAATCTTGATCCAAGTATTCAACTAAAAATAACTTGCAGCAAATGGTCATCTATTTTCATCAGATAAATTTATTTCCATCAAGTCTGAAAATATTGTCCACTCATGATAAAACTTTGCAAATCGTAATCAAAAGCTTCACAACCAGCAAAGCTATTCTGCAACTGACAATGATAATGAGCAATTCAATTCTTCAATCTATTTCTATTGTACATCTTTACCAGTAATCTCTTGGTATATATTTTTCTTATCCATTGTTTCACAAATCGAGATTAAAGATTTAAAAAAGCTCAATTTCTTATTCTGAGCTATTTTAAAAATTTAAACTTGAATAAAGTTCATTTTGCTTATTACTTTTTTTTAAAAATTTTCTGCTTTGTCAAAAATGCTCAATTCTCTTTTCTCTAGTGTATGAAATAAATGACTGTTTCAGTGTTGTCCAATTATTTTAAAATTTTCAACAAATAAAATATAAAATCATCGCAGTGAAAACTAATTTTATCATAAATTTCAGCTTTTCCATTTGCAATGCATGACACATTTCGGCAATGCTTTCTGAATCAACGGCAACTAATTTCTTTTAGCTTCAGAAACACAAATTGTATAAAATAAAATTCGAAGATTCAACCTGTCAAAATAGTCAGCTGACTGAGAGTTGAAAAGATGACGGAAACTGACTTGAATCGTAAAATAGCAATAAATCAGTAATAAACTGTTTTCATTTTCAACATTTCATTCTTACTTATATCCATTCCATTATTCATTATTCAATTACACAAAACTGCTCGCAGCTTGTAAATCATTTATCAATTTTAAAAATCAATTTTGGAATATTTTAGATGAAATCAATAAATAATTTATGTAATATTAAAATCAAAAATAAAATGCACAAATTTCGATCAAACATAACATTGAAGTGGTCATTTTAATTCGAATAGCAGCACTTCACATTAACCAATTGAACTATTAGTGAAATTTATTCCATCATTAAAAAATTAAAGAAATTCAAATGAAAAGCTCAAATGACTGACATACGGCTGGTTAGTGGCTAGAAGCGTAAAATATTTTTAAATTTTATGTCAACACTGAAAAATTTTTCGAAGCAATCTGAAGTAGAAAAATGAAAAAACTAAAACCAGAAAAGAAGATAAAAAGTAAAATTATACATTTCTTGAAATTCATATTTTATATATATAATATAAAAACTTACATAAAAATTAAAAATTGTGTACAAAACATTAATTTTATAAAAATAATAAAACTGAGTACATTAAAAAAATGAATTTCAAAAAAATACTTGACAAAAAATAATTAAAGTTTAAAATAATAACTTGATACAGTACGACATGCTGTATAATGTAACTGCATGATTCAACAGGCATGACGAATAAATTCTAAAACAAATGTATATATAAAATTTAAAAGTTTAAGAAATGCACAACGGTCAACAACAGAATCAATAAGCAGATAAGAATTATTAAAAAACAAAAAAATTACCCATTTATATGAAATAACTGCATAAAAAGTATATAAGTTGAAAAACGTACTGTAGTGCATTGATAAACAACTTTTCGGTAATGTAGTGTCGGCAGTTGGAATTTTCAAATGCGAGGTAAAATTTGTAATCGTTTCTCAACATTGAAGAACAATTTCTGCTGAGCCCTTGCCACGGGCATGGCCTGCCGCTGCAAGTTCCATACACGTCCACTTGAACGTGTTTGGCCAATTCGTGGACATAAGCTTCACGGTGGTTCATCGTGTAACAGTTGGAGACGAGCCAAGCAAGCAGGCGCGTTTTGCCAGCTAACAGTTGGGCCAGATCGGGGTCGATCTGACTAGACGAATCGGTCGGAATCTGGCCGTACAAGCCGTACGGGTTTGGAAGATCCGAATCCAACCTGTACGTGGCGGTCCAGTTGACCATGTCGTTCAAATAATAAAAGCTTCTTGTATTCAATGGCGATTCTAAACTGTAAAAAATCCAAATCTGTTCACTTGTTCGACTCAAAATTGGAGGATTGTCATGAAAAATAACCGCATCCGGTACAACTCCAGGGTCCAGATGGTTGGTTAGTTCGCAGTTGTTCACCAAGCAGGATGCCATGATTTTTTTATTGCCAGGTTCGTCGAGCAGTGTTGCAGATCTTTCCAACAAAATCACCAGCGTCGTTGGTCGGATTCGTTTGGGTTTTGTTGTTATCTGGTGAAAAATTTCCTCTTTCAACTTGGAATGGGTCAATGGTGAAATTTCATATTTCACATTTGAAATTTTTTTCGTTGACTTAAACAATGTATCCACCACCGGAAGTCTCACTTTCAGACGAATCACTGTAAATAGGATGAAAAAGAAGAGGCAATAAAAGCAAGCGAAAAACCTCGTCAGCGTCACCATGGCCATTTAATAATACTCAGCAAGCTAAACAAGCTGGCCGTCTTCAGAATGCTTGCTTGCCTGGTTAACCAACTGTCAGATTCTGCTATTTAGCTCACCAGGTGTCGCGGTGGTAGCTGCCAGAAGGGGAAGGAATATGTTGAAATTATTCATTTTGACGGAACAGAACCACTATCCGATAAAGTGGATGCCAGAAGTCAAAAGAAAGGAAAGCAAAAGAAATGTTTTGTCCCAGTTTTATATCATTGCAAAAAACGTCAGTTTTGTGACGTTAGTTTCGTTTGCAAAAGCACGATAACATACACACATGCTATGCTTACAGTTTTTCATTTTTAAAAATTTGACTTTCAAAGAAAAATAATTTATTGTTCTTCTTCTTTTCTGCAAAGAATGTTTATTTTTCAGATCTCTTTTTTTATTTAAATAAAATTTATTTCTTTTTACATTTCATTTTACTCATACATTAATTTCAAGAACTAGCTGTTGTTCTTGAAAAATATTCAACTGTTATCAGTACAATCTGCATAAGACTGTATCTGTATGAAACATCTGTTGAACACAGCGCAATTCGTTTCTTCATTATACTTTTTGAATTGCTTTTTAAGCTAAAATATATTTTAAATGAGTTTTAAAAAATTATATCGCTTCAACTTTAAATGTTTCGAAAAGTGGTAGATAAGAGATTAATCTTAAAAGAAAAATAACTGCATAAATTGACTCTGAAATCAGCATAAATTATTTAAATTAAAATATTTAACATTTCCCAGTCTATCGAGAGTTGCAACCAGAAATTAAAATAAAAGCAATACAAAATAAATTATCAGTCAAAAATTACGTATTTACATGTAAAGAAAAAAATATTATTATTATTAAATTTAAGAATGAAATAAACAGTAGGAGCTGTAGAAACGTAAAATTCGCTCCTTCATCATCTTGACAACAAACTTTACGAATAACTGCACTTTATAAAAAATGAACAAATACGGTAAGTTAAATAAACACAGGTTATTAATACTGTAACATGTTTAAATTAGGTGCACTTTTGAAAAAGTTCATACTAAAAAGCAATATTTGAATAATTAAAAAACACATTTAAAGAAAAAAATTTCAACAATGTACCATTTGAAAACAACCATCATTTGAGAATGAGAAATTATTATAAAAACATGAGGAAAGTGCTTCGCTTAAATTTCTAAGGTTAATTTTTTTGTTATAGCGTATGAGTAGTAAGGTTTCTTGTTTAATAAATATTTTTATAAATTGCCTCCCCAATGCAGAATATAAGTAATAACGGCATCTTTCTAGTCTTGTTAACTATTCAAAAATATAATATTTGCTCATAAGGTTTATACTTTAATTAAACTTTCAGGAAAATGCTTTAGCATTAAAAAATCGTCCGTGTTATAAATGTTTTGATCAAAATTAATATTTAATTCAGTTTTTTTTCAAAAAAATTGCAATATTTGTGTAGTTTAAATAAAAGCAGCATACATTGATATTTTTAAAATTTCAATCAATATAATTAAGTTTTACGTGTAGCATGCAATAAACTTGTATTAAACAATGCACGTTAATATACAGGTAATTGTTGTAAAAGAATTAAAAAGATTTATATCAATGTCTATCACAATGAGATAAAAGAATGAATAAATTTACATACAAAATGATAAAACTGAAATGCTGAATAACAATTTAGAATTTTTAGAAAACACTGTCATCTAAGTTCAATAACTAAAACTGTTACCTTCTTTTGTAGAGAATTTGTTTTATGCATTGATCGATTTATGTGGGATTAATTTTAAAGAATGTTTTATAAGACTTGATTTCAGACAGAAGTAATCAATTGTGAAAGATAACATTTAATTGGTGAATATATCCACCAACGAATTAAAGGAGTTGATTATCTGACCAACCGTTGAATTTGTTTTCAGAAAATTGCAATAAAATTTACCAATGTCTATTATAGGTTTTTTATCAGTTAAAGAAATTTATACAATTCGTAATTTCATATCCTAACTGCAATAAAAAAGGAACTTTACATGTTGAACAAATACATAAATTTTAATTTTTAATAAATGGAAAATAAGCTACCAGAAAGAAGTTAAAACTGAACATTTCACTTGAGATTCGGGTGTCGAAATTTCACTTTCATCACTATCATCATAATGCTGGTGCAATTTTACGTCTTTCAATTCAATCTAATGCTGCATCGTCTCAAAATCCCAAACGTGCAGTATGTATTTGGGAAGCGATTTCACTATTAAAGCGGTGTGTGCACGATCAAGGGTGTGATCGGATATTGAACTGTTAAAATAAAGTAAAAAATCAATATCAAAGTTTAAGACCGATTTCGTGAGGGCACGTCTATTTTCTATATTAAGATACTTGATCATTGTGAGTAGTGTTATTGATTGTTGCACGATTCAATTAAAGATCCAATTGCAAATTTTTAAATTTTGAATTAAAGCACGGAAATGAGTTATTTGAAATGAAGTCTTGAAACGTGACCACATATTTGGCAACATGAATGAAATAAAGCAAAAATCAAGTGAATACAACGCCCAACAATGAGAACTGAAAATGCATGTCCCTTTTAATTTTTCAATGCCTTTAAGCGTAATATTTATTCTGTAAATATTCTGTAAATCTTTACATATTGTGACGACAGTAAATTTAAAAGTCGAAAATAAAATTTTAAAGCATTGTTCTAATCATTAAATTACAAATTTCATAAGAAATAAACAATAAAATGTTTACTACATCAAATATGTTTGCGATGTTTGCAGAATACTTACAAATACTGAATATTTATTTACATGAATTTTTTGATGTACATCCTGATTAAGTTAAAACATTGCTTTTGATATTTGAAATTTTGAAAAAAATTAAATACTGAAACGAAGCTTTAATGTTCAATCCAGTGACGCAAAAAATGTATACGGACCAATTGACAACTTAAAACAACAATACATAAATGTGTAACGAACGCTGACCGACGTCTAACAACTGTATTTGTCTAGACCAGGGCTGCGCAACTTTCTGAGTACTGGAGGCGCATTCAGCATCCTTAATATCATAATGGCCGCAAGTAAGCCCAACCACGCTGTCCATTGATATCCATTTTGCTTGAAAATCTACCTATGTCTAATATAATTTGAAAATCTACTACGACCGGGTTTAGGCCAATTCCAAAAGCATGGAATGAGGTGCATAACAAGAAATATTTTGTTGCCGAAAATTTATTCAATTTAGCATTGCTTATCCACGGCTGGACATTTTCGGCTGCTCGGTCGCAGTTTGCGCATCTCTGGTCTAGACGACCTAATGGAAAAACTACCGTAAACAGATGGATACTTGAAGATCGAAAAAGAATTACGGTAGTATGGTTGTTGGTTCTGTAATAACTTAAGGGTTCAGGACGTAAAAAGATGACAGGATAATCACTCATTGTGTCGATCACCACTTGAGAAATTTTTCTTTCTATCCATCCAAATCAGATTATATCATCGACCTGATCAGTTGACAAGACAGTCTCCTTTACATTTGCTTGCCCGTCGATCTTTGGAGAATTTCTTCGGATATGGCTAATTTAGTCTAGGATGGCTCTACTGATGACACTCTTTTCTTTTTGATACTCAACCTCCATGTCTGTGATCGCAACGGAAAGTACTTTCGAGTTTGCATCTTCGGCCATGTGCAACAGATATCCTTTCGTATCCGATCTTGCAGTGAGCGGTCCATATAAGCTATCCTTGCAGACCCCGTGGGTTTCCAATCTCAACTGGGAAGTACTTTTTGATTAGTTTGTCAAAATAAGCCTTGTAAAGCAGGATGGTATATTTAAGGTTGTTCAAGGTCGGTTCATGACGTTTTGCTACCTGAATGGCAATGTACGTGAGCCGACGTAACGCCTGATCATCCATCACATTCAGAGTCTCACGATCAACAATCAATCCCATATGCTCTCGATACGATTTGGAACATTGAACTTAACTTAAATAGCATTTTCAAAATAACACTGAAGCATTTAATTTGCCACATCTCACAGTATTATTAAATAGTATTGTACCTGACTGCATAGTATTGTACCCAGTGTTTGTCGGTACGCGTGATAAATGGTTATTGTTTATCTGTACACGAAACATTTTATTTTATCAAAATTATGAGAAAGGTATGCTTGCTCAATTGCCAATAAGAAGTAGAATTTTTCGTGAAATGTGCATTTCTTTTGAAAATATTGAAATTGACCGTAGGATACTAGATATTAATTGGCAGTTCAACTTTTGTAAATAAAAAAGTGTAGGGAAAAGTAAGTAAAGATTTAGATGATGACAGCATAATAATTACCCATAATGATATTTTTACAAAGGTGCTGGCATATTTTAACGTTGAATTATAGTAATATGTATACTAAAAAAACAGTTAATTTAGTATAGTATTTTTACTTTTATCTGATATTGGTTTAAAATTAAGATCCCAATAAAGACAGGAATAAATGAAAGTAGTTTACTTTTTTAGACACGTAATGCAGTTTTTCACAGTTTTATTTTGCTAATTAAATATGTGTAGCAGTTATAAATAAGTTTTTAATTTTGATTCGGCGAAAATGTTTGAATTGTTAGTTTTATATGTTATATATATATTTTTTCTTTTTAGTTGTTAGATTGAATGAAATTGATATAAGCATATATTTTTTATTAAGTTGTAAAAGCAAATGAATCTGTAAATTAGTGGGGAAAATTACATTTATTAACTGTAGTTTAACTAGCGTCTGTTGAATTGACTTTTATGTGCTAACAAGATTGAAAAAATGGGATTGTCTAGTTTTACAAGATTCTTGTTACGCGGACCATTTTGCAATAAATGTTTCATTGAAAGCATACCAACTTTTGATTTGTGTTGGTAACTTAAAGTATGATTTTCATAAGATTTTTCTTTTTCAGCATTCAGTAGAGTACAGTAAAGTATTTTGTTTCTTGTTCATATAACGAATGTCATTATTAAGGTTGAAAAGTGATTCATTTGCTCTCAGTTGAAAACTGTAATGTCGAGGAGACCATTATTGAAAAATTTGGATTTTTCTCAAGTTAGCACTCGAAAATGTCAACAACAAGGATCCGATTCTACAATGGACCTTGCCAAATCTGGTGGCTACACTTGGCCAGCTGTCAACAGTGTGCCACAACTGTAACTCGGTTGTACTGATTGCATTCAAAGATAAAATTATGTTTTAAGGGATATTATAAGATCTCAATCATCTGGAATTTTAAAAATCAGCCCTGAAAAAACTTTTGAATTCACTGCCGACGATTTGGAAGATCTTGGAGAAATTGGTCAAGGTAGTTTTGGTGTCGTTTACAAAATGCGTCATCAGATATCAAATACCGTTATGGCAGTAAAAGTATGTTTTCCTAGTATGAAAGCAATTTTTAATGTAATATTTTGATTTAATGTGAATGAACATCTCAAATAATTTTATCGATAAAAAGTACAGCATAATGTAAAACTGTTTACTTTGTTTCGATTTTTAAACATCAATCATCACAAATCATCAGTGTTTCAACTGGAAAACTTGTAAATGTTAAAGTACGGAAAGTTTAATATTAATTTGCTTCATGCTTGGTTTAATTACTTCACTGCAGTCATGACAAGTTATTATTGCAGTGAAAACAATTCGTTTCACATAACAGTATTTCATTAGAATTTTATTGTTACTCTTAATCTTCACGAGCTATTCAGTTTCTTCTGAAGCTTCCGATGCAGTATACTGTATTTTATAAAAAAATATTCAGGCTCTAATACTGCAACGCAAGTAGTGTTGTTAACGTTTATAATAATGTAAATAATTAAGGCGGAATATTTTTCGGGATTAAGGGATTAAGGTTTTCATAATTACAATGAATGACAGTTGATTTTTCTATTATTTAGTCCCTGTTTAGATTGTTGGATAATATTGAAAACGCATCACATTTAATATGTTATTTTCAATGTGAAGTTAAATGATCTTTTATGTAAATAAAACTTTCGGTTTTGAATAAATTATTGCTCATTGAAAATACCAAAACTTTTAGCGTATGCATTCTACGATCGATGATAAAGAACAAAAACAACTGCTGATGGATTTAGATGTCATCATGCGATCAGACGAGTGCCCTTATATTGTTCAGTTTTATGGAGCTATTTTTAGAGAGGTAGTTTTTAAAAATTAATTGTGCATTAATTTTTTATTAATTTATTCATTATATTTTAAAGGGAGATTGTTGGATTTGCATGGAGCTGATGGATACATCATTAGAACGTTTTTACAAGATGGTATATGAAAATGCAAGGCAGAGGCTTCCTGAACCAATCATAGGAAAAATAGCTGTTGCTGTAAGTGAAAAATTAATTTTTTCTTGAAAATTTCCGTTTATTAGAGGTTTGAATTTAAAAACTTCTGGAATATTGATGGCAGTATTTTTTATTTAAATGTGTAGTGTTTCACCGCTTCCATTTATATGCAATTTTAGATTATTGAAAGTTAATTTGTTTGAACTTGAAAAATACGAATTTTCTAGACTGTTAAAGCATTAAGTTACTTGAAAGACAAGCTTCATATAATTCATCGAGGTAATATTTATTGAACTTTTTTAAAATATTTGTTTGTCTCTTCTGGAGCATAGAAAAGCAGTTGGTTTATTTCGCAGATGTCAAACCAAGCAATATTTTATTGGATCGTTCTGGTCGTATAAAACTTTGTGATTTTGGTATTGCCGGTAAACTTGTCGATTCCATTGCTAGAACACGGGATGCTGGTTGCAAACCTTACATGGCAGTAAGAAATGTTTTGTAATTATATGTTGAATGCAATTCATAAACTTTAGTATCTATTCATATTGAGTTTGTTTTCAGCCGGAAAGGATCGACCCTTGCAAAAGCAGACGTGGCTACGATGTACGCGCTGATGTTTGGAGTCTGGGTATAACTTTGGTATGCCTATTTCCATTTTTTCTCAAAGAAATATTTGCTGAAATATTGTAGTCAGTGTTTTTATTTTAATTTTGAGGTTGAAATTGCCACTGGCCAATTTCCATATCCTCCTTGGAATTCTGTATTTGATCAATTGCAACAAGTTGTAGATGGTGACCCGCCTTTGCTTAGTCCAAAAGATTATCCATTTTTCAGCATGGATTTCATTTACTTTGTCAATTGCTGCCTGATGAAAGATGAAGAACAACGACCAAAATATAAGCAACTTTTGGTAAATGAAAAGTGAAATTAAAGTGCGATTTGCGCATTGTTCACATTTTAGGAGACGAAATTTATTACAAAATATGAACGGGAAGCAGTAGATGTTGGCGCATATGTTTGCAGTGTGTTCGATTCAAATGCGTCAATGTCCAATGAGTGAATTTTACAAATTATTCAGAATGTTAGGGAAGCTGTAGAATAGAATGGTGTGAATGTTGTGTGCGATGAAGAAATAACTTTTTCTGCCTTATTTTCAGGCTCATAATTTCTATGTATTTATTGATTGCGTAAACGTAAAGCAATGTAACTGTATAGGCGCTAGACGCCTTACGTTTCTGATGTGTCTTATTTCAGTAATTCATGTTGATGAGAAAAATCGGGTTTACATTATATAAATATTTCAAATGTGATTCTTACGCACATAACTGTGCAATTGTATTTTCAAAGTGAATCAATATAAAAATATTAAATTCAATTTCTGAAATGTAATTATATATATGAAATTAAACTGAACTCGTTAATTTCGAAAAACAGTCATTTGTTGATACAATCGCAGTGAAAATTTTTTTTAATGATAAAAATAGAAACGATGATATTATTTAAAAAGTTAATTAGCAATTTGTATCACAAATTTTGTAAGTATGCATTACTTTTTAAATAAATGAACTTGATCTGAAACGAAATTAACATAATTTAAAATGTGAAGTAATGACGATACCTTCTTTGTGCATGTTTTGAGATGTCGAAAATTGAAAAAATTAAAAAGTAACTTTTAGTAAGGGCATAGCATTTTTTTTGGTGAATAACGTACATTAGCAAATTTTCTACATGTATTTTTTAAAATAATTACATAATGTGACGTAGGATTGTTTTCTGTTTTCTGATATATCAAAGTAAACGAGAAATTCGATGGTACACTTTGGGGGATGATTAAATAGCAAATATCGACCAGCAAAATAATTGCAGTTCAGTAAGGAAGCGGTTTCTTCAATGCGCTGTGCTTATTTCTTTAAATTGGTTTCATCACAGAGTTTCTGCACACACGTACAAAGACATATAAACGGAATTTGTAAAATTCAATGTGTAAGTATTGCAAATGCTTATTATTTAAATTTATAATTTTGACATGAATTTTTATTCACAAGCAAACAACGTGGCAATTGCAAAATTTCTTAATTTTTCTTTTATTGCTCTACTTATCTTTTACAAAAATTCAAAGTACTACTGTATTGATGGAAGTGTAAGTTTCAAAAAATTTGAACCCATTACAGTAGAAAAATAAACTATTTTTAGACTGAAAAATTATAGGCTATTATTCATCTACTACGAATGACTTGCTCTGTCATTTGATTTGTTGACATCAGTATTTTTCAACTTCACTGAGGTTACTATGATTTCGAGAAATTCACACATTACTCTGAAATTTTGTAGCAATTAAAACTACAGTATTTATGTTCATTTCATTTTCTTTTATGACAATGTATGTACAATTAAAATTGTTTAAAAAAAGAATTATTTATTAGAATTTGTACTTTAGAGAAGTTATTTGAATGATAATTTTCTGAATTGCAGCTAAAAATGGACGTATGTAAAACTGAAATACAGAAATTTCAATTTTTAATATTCATCACTTTTATTAACGACACATATAATAACACTGGCAAAGTATGCCTATTAGT
The DNA here is from genome assembly GCF_000181795.1 of Trichinella spiralis. Lineage (NCBI taxonomy): Eukaryota > Metazoa > Nematoda > Enoplea > Trichinellida > Trichinellidae > Trichinella > Trichinella spiralis. The sequence goes on along the minus strand of NW_003526943.1, from coordinate 540,043 downwards.
GATGAATTTAAAAAAATAACTTATTTAGTGAACAATTTTTGCAACAGATGATTCGAATTTGCTTCATTTGTCATGAATCATGCTCGTTGTAAATAAACATTATTTCTTATTTCATTACTTTATTGCGGTAATAATTTTTAAATTTTAAACAGTTTCTAAGAGTTTTTAATTTGAATTCAAATTAATTTTTATTTTGCACAAATTCATTTTGGTTGGTCCATTAATAATTATTACACAGAATGAATTTTATTGTTAATTGCAAATTGCTTACAATGGTGTTGAATAATTTAATAAATAAGAACAGGTTAAATTTGTTCATAAGTCCTATTGTGGTTAAGATGTTAAAAAGAAGAAATCAGAAATCATGTAAGTAAGAAATTTGATCTGCATTTGATTCAAAAAAAAGAAGAAATTATTTAAAAATCTGCATTTATTTGATGATCAACATATTTACTTTAGTTGATTAAAATAAACGACTTTTTGTAAATTTACCAACAGCAACAAGAATTAATTGGGCGTTTCTTAAAATCTGCATCTTTCTAATTTGAATAACAAGTCCGCATTTGCAAAATATTTGGCCGTGAAATAATTCTAATATAATGTCAAATTTTAACAAGAGCAAAAGTGTATTTTGTTGGCTAAAAGTTGAATAACACACATAATATAACAAAGTGATGATTAATGATATTCAATTGTAAAGGCGATATATTATTAATATGGTAATGGTGAAAATGAAAAGTTAAATAAAAAGATCTTTTGTAATTAAGAACAAAGCCAACAAACGTTAATGCATGAAACTGAGCATGCTGTTTTTGCTCGACGCCACTGTCAGAGGCAATTAGTGGCATAGCATTGGACAACATCGATTGGATGAGATGAAGCATTTGATTTGCAATCGTTCGACAATGAAGCAGCTTCACATGTGATGATGTGTCATATCATTTGACTCAGATAGCTTCCATTTCTATTTTGGATAATATTTATTGTAAAATGAGTACGTTTTCACTAATCGAATTTATTTTTAGATTACAATTATGTGTATTTTTTTAAAATATCTAAAAAACCAGTAATCATCAATCAAGCAAAAACAAAAAGCAGCATAATTTTTTACTTTTAATTACTTTTTGATTTTTTTGCAGCGCATTTAATTTTAATTTTTATTCTTATTTCTTATTTACTATAGTTAATATTATAATATTACATCGTGACATTATTTACATATATAATAATTCTATTGTTGAATTGAATAATTCAATTTTATAAAGATAAAATATTTTGATATTGTTGTTTTTCTTTTCTTTCTTTTAATCAAATGTTTAGCAAGCAGAAAAATAACGTTGCTGCTTTGCAAACGACGTATTGTGGATGTTTAAATGTTTTTTAATTTGAATAGTTAGAAAACCAGCAAACACGAATAAAATGATATATTGGAGATTGAATTTAAATAACTTTTGACTTTCCATGGTCAATTAAAGTTGAAACTTGAGAAAATTCTGATTGATTCAACTACAACAATCACCCGTACTTGCTTTGATCTTAAGTTACGGATAATTTCATGCAGGCTGATATAAGAAATCAGGAAACTTTTAAATAGTCAATATTTTGCTCAGCTGCAGACCTATCTATGACTGAACAACCAAAATTTGGTGTAGAAATTTAAACGTAAGTTGGAAAAATTAAATTTTCTCTATTTATATACATATTTGTTTTCTTTAATATTTAAAATTTTCTAAGTATTTTCCATTCAACTGTTAGATGAAATCATAGTGCTATATATGCGTGTGAGTGTGTTTACATTTAATCTTTTATCTTATTATTATAAAAATGCAATCGCAGAATTTTTCATTTTATAAAATTTCTATTTTTATCGCCAGTTATATTTTATGTTTCACTTTATGAGAGACAAAAGCATTGAAAGTTTAGCATTATCCTTTCCATAGAATATGAGAAACACAAGCTTACTTAAGGTAGATTTTAATTGTATTACTTGTGAATGAGAGCAGATTAACGTAGGATAATTGAGATTATAAAATCAAAAAATTTACCAACCGATGATATGCATTCACACTTTGCTTTGGGTTTTACACTTAATCGCATCATATCTTATCTATTCTTAGCTTCAAATAAGAAATGAGTATTCCGTAATACGACTATCAGTTGGCAATTATTGACATCTCGTGATTAGTGTTAACAAAATTGCACAGCTTGAAGCCTATCTGTGATCTTAAAATAACATACTATGAGACTGTTTATTAAATATTCTTACCATTTCCTTTAACATGCCATGATAGGAATTGCTTCAATTCTTGGCTTTTTATATGACAACAGTTTTGTAGATTGAAATTATTATCTTTGATATAGATCTGTTTTTAGTTGTTGCTTTTTTACATACAAATAAGCAATTTACAAAATATTAAATTTCTACTTTGTTTGTCACACATACAAGTTGTTGGTATACAAGTTATATTAATTAAATGATTATGCAAATTAATTTATGTACCAGCTTGCATTTCAACTGCCCATTATGAAGTTATGGTCTGATAGTTATTCTGTTTATTGCTTTCGTACGAACAAAATGAGCAAAAAAGTAAATATATTTTACCATTCACAATTTTTATCTTACAATGCAATTTTTATAATTTTTGATGTATTGAAATTTTATATTCACATTTGTTCAACTTTTGAATAAAACAGTTGAAAAACTAGATGGATAACAAATTATGCACATTTTGTAACGTCTCATTTTTTAGTTTAAGTATATGAGATCTTCAAATTCTCATGCAAAATTTTATCGCATGCATGTTTAGTAAATACTTAGACTTTGGTCTGCATGTATTTGGGCACTTTATTCTTTGATTATACTGATCAGATATAGTTGATTGTGTATTAAAGGAATGGATTTTATACGTTAAACGTTGCTGTAGATGAATTAATATAGATTTATTTCATTCAAATTTTATTTTCAACAGAACAGAATATTTCAATAACCAATGTAATCATTACTATTAATGAAGTGCACATGTTAGATACTTTAAAGCTCCAATATGCAACTATAGTGCAGTACTATACATATACTTCAATTCTTCAATTGTTATCATGATCTGTTGATGGCTATGTAATTAATTTGGAAACAAATAGTTTATTCAATCGATTTCACTGCCAAAATCAATTAACAATGAATTGAAAATTTTGCCAGCATCATCAAAACACTATGTTAGCTCTTAATTATTACAAAATCGATGACTTTCAGAGTGTTTAAAATATAAAAGCATGACAATGAATATTGGATTTTCATTTCTTTTCGAATTTACAATATATGTAAAGGACACCAAAATATATAATAATATTATGACTATGATATTTTTTACGTTTAAAATCAAAAGTATAAATCACTGCATGAAACAATGCATAAAAGATTTCAAGAAATTACATTTGCAGAAAAAATAGAATATTACTTTTTAGTTTTAATTTATTTTTGAAGTAAATATTTTAAAAAATTCTCAGATATGAACTATATCTAATAAATAAACTAACCTTTTATATAAGTTACATGAATCTCAAAAATAAAAAGGTGATCAATTGAAAAATTTAATTAATATACATTTGATATATGAATTTAATTAATATATTAAATAAATAACTATTATAAATTAGACAATACTTGTTAATGCAAAATCTATAAAGTATGCAAATGGAAGTTGTGTGAACTACTCTGAAATGCTAAAAATGTGCACTATCATGAGCTTCTCATTTTACAAAATAGAAAAGGTTCTCAAATAAAATTTGAACGATGCTGATTTTTATTCATTTTCAAACTTCAGATGAAGAACATGTTTTAGTATGGTATAGATGTTAGAATAAAAATAATTGTTTCAAGGCAAATTTAAACATAATTTGCCACACTATAAATGTTAAACAAGTTTATGTTTAAACAATTTAAAAGTTATTTGATGAAACTTGCTATTGTTATTATTAAATTTGCTAATTATTTTTAATTTGCTAAAACTGAAATGCTAAAGCAATTTTATTCAAAAATTTTACACTTCAATTACATAATTTTAATATATACTTTTAATTTTAAATGCCATTAAACTGAAAAAATAGCGTCAATTTGCCGTTCGCAGTTTTCATTTTTGCAAAATTTTTAAACAAAATTATGAACTATCAAAAACTATCTTTTGAAATTAACTTTGTTTAATGATTATTATGTTTATGGTGATATCCCAGTGTTTTTTTTAATTTGCTTTTATTAAATTATAAAAAAACTGCTTTGCAGAACTATTGTTGTTTCAATCACTTACTGTATGAAAAATTAATATAATTATATAACTTCACACTATTGATAAAAAGCGTGTGTATTTAAATGACGTTGCATAATTCACGTCAGTAAATGGTGAAAAAGCTGCAGCACTGCCACTTTTATAAAATAATTTTTAACCATTATTCCAAAATAATTTGAAAATTAAAACAGAACAAATTTCTTTAATACGAAATTTCCTTTATTGGAAAAGTTCATTTTACAAAGTGTCATAATAGAATTTGTATCATTATTTTGCAGAACATTTGATGCCATCTAAGCAGCAGTTGATTTTCATTAAAATGGATGTCTGTCATTGGTGACTTACGCATTCACTGGAAGCAAATTAAGTTTTCGAAAAATTGATTGCACTTATTAGAGCTATTTTAATCAGTGCATTTTCGCTTCAGGTAAGCATTGAAATTGCATTTTATTAAAAATGACTAACAAGTTAAAAACATGAAGTGATTTTCAATTTTAATGAGTTTTTTAAAAATTTTTTCAATAAATTGATCATTTGTAACTTGTACTATGTATATTTTGTCAAATAGAACTTTTTAAAAAACACTACTAATGTTAAAATTATGAATAAGGATTTCGAAAGCTTATTGTTATTATTATTTATATTTCAATTCTGATATTTACTTTGCAAACTGCAAATGATCATCTGAATTTCATTATTTACTTCAGCTTAAAAATGCGTGTTTGTTACTTAAAGTTATTTAATTATTTAATTTCTGTTTGTGTATTTACTATTGTGCTTTGAATTTAAATTTTTATTTCAGTTCACTTCTATGAATGATAAATTATGATATTTTAAACTTCATGCAAATTTCAAAATAACAAATTTATTTATAGCCAAATGTTTTGAAGCTTGTTTTATAATTTGATAAATTTAGCATAATGAACTTTAATCATTTGCACTAATTGCAGAAAACAACTTTTCTTTTTTAATTCTGAAATATAGTTTTTTCTTTATTAAATTTGCATAATAAGTATTAAAACATGCAAAAATATGAATAACTATGATATAATATAGCAAAGTAATTGTCACATCAGTGTTTTATGAATTTATGGCTTTTAGAAATAGAATTAGAATTATGAAGTTTGAAAACATCTGGGTCGTTAAAAATATTGTCTTCTATCAATGAATGACAGCTTGAAGATTTTGACTGTGCATTTTGGCTTAATGAAATACTGAAATACTGACAAATTATCTAAAGAAAAAAAATCTGAAATTTACATGTCCTCAAACTCCTGCATCTTTTCATCTGAACCACTTCACGAACACATTGCAGCAAAAGTAGTTTTGGTTTCTCTGTATGTGTTAGTTTTTGTTACTGCATTAATTGGAAATTTAATGGTAGTTGGAATTATTGTTTTCAACCGCCGTCTTCAGTCTGTTACAAATTTTTTCATCTGCAATTTGGCTGTTTCTGATATTTTTGTCACGCTGACTTCATTATGGCTTACACCAATGTACGGGTATTTGGGTAAATGGATTTGGGGAGCCGTGATGTGTCATTCATTGCCAGTGATACAAGGTGCTAGCATATTTATCAACTCGTTCACTTTAACAGCTATTGCGTTGGACAGGTATGCTCATAATCTTTCACCCTGTTTATTACGTCAATTAATAATAAAAACTCTATTCGTCGAATGTAATATGTAGCCTATCCATTACATTTATTCTACTTTTAAAAAGAAATTTTTGATTTGAAAAGCAATTAAAGAAATTTGTTCATTCAATTAAATATTTTATATATTTATAGATACATCGTTATATTAAACCCATTCAAAAAGAGAATGAAAATGAAAGTATGCTTTGGAATTATACTCGCAATATGGATCTTGAGTTTACTATTGGTTGCCCCGTATGGCTTCCATATGGACTTGTATCATTTGGCAGAATGTGACATTTACATCTGTCGAGAATTATGGGAATTCCATGAATTTCAAGCTGCATATGGGTTTAGCGTAATGGCTCTTCAGTTCGGGATTCCCTTTCTAATAATAACAGTCTGCTACTTGAGGATTTGGTTTCACATTTTTAAGAGAAAAATGGTTTTGCAGTTGAAATCAGATCAAGCTTTGCAGCGAAGGAAGCGTTTGCTAAAGGTACAGTATGATTGTATTTCTAACAGTTTATATTAAAAATGAAGTACTTCAACATTTTAAAATTATATAACTTTAACTTATTGGCCTTTGAAAATGATTTCATAAAATTACGTTTAAAATTAATTGAATTTCAGATGCTTACTTTAATGGTAGCAATTTTTGGCTTATGCTGGCTTCCATTCAACGTGCTAAATATATTGCGTGATGTTATGCCAAGTCACTTTGATGGTAAATCGTATTTTGTTTTCTTGTTTCTTGTTTCGCATTTAATAGCCATGAGCAGCAGCAGTTGGAATACCGTATTATATGCGTGGATGAATTATCATTTCAATCGTGAATTTCGGCGTATTTTTTCATATTTGCTTGGTCGTAGATATCAAAAAAAATTTAACAGCTTGGATACATCCTGGAAGTTGGCAGATGAGTCAAAACAAAATGACAAATTGTATCAAATGGTTGAAAAGAGTAACAGAAGCGATCACAACATTCCTAACACTCGTCGAAACTCAAATTTTGATTGATTGCATGTTGCAAAAGCATATTATTTTCAAAAAGTACTGCTGCAAAGTACTACGTGAATTGAATGCTCAGCTGCTCAATGGAGAAAAGTGTGCAATATTAAATGAGAAAATTTCTTCAATCCTGACATTTATTTATTTACACGAATGATTTTTTGAGAAGAAATTTCAATTAAATTAAATTTTCAAAATTCTTTTTTTTGTTTCTTGGTCAAATATTGGTCATAATGCAAAGCAATAGCGCTTTTTAAAGCTATTCCAATAACATACTCTGGAAGTATATAAAACATCTAGTAGTTATTCATATTTGATAAATTATTAGAAAACTGTAGTAAAAATTATGAATAAAATTTTGCTATATAATGCAATTTACAAAAATTAATAATATGTTAAAAAATAAAATCAACGTTATTAGTGCCGTGAACCAGTGGATTTGTCAGAAGCCATTCTACAAAATGTCTAAAAAGTTCAGTTCTGTTAAATTAAAACAGCTTATAATATAATTTTTCACAAAATCCATTGTATGCTACCTTTCACTATATGAGAAGTTATTAGCATATTATGATTGTTTTAAATATTTTTGGAGTTAAAATTGTAATGACGCTTGTTTCAGTTTAAATAAATTGTAGCAATCATAATGTCGCATTAGCGTACAATGATGTTATGACAGTAAAAATTAAAAGATCCCCATATTGTATTAATATTTTGATTATCTTTTATTCCTTTCATAGATAATTAATTAAAAGAAATTTGTTAATGGAAGTACAAGAAAAGTAAAAGCATGAAATATAATTGAAAAAAAAACAAGTGGGTATTCATGCAAGAAAGGAAATTATAGCATTTGCATGTGCAATTGATTGAAAAGTGCACTTTTGCCAACTGATCCTGTTTTCATACTTTGCTACAGTGGTTGAAGGCTAAATACAGGTTGAGCTCTTGGCTGAGTAATCACATGAAAGAAGAAAGCAAATAATTTTTGACCGAGCAATAATTTCACAAGGCGAACTGTCTTCGTTGACTTCACAGCAAACCTTGCTTGACGTCGTCGAAATTGTGAAAATACGTCGACAATATTGTTTGCTTACGACTCACTGAACGCAGCTGAAATAGTCCGTCTGACACACAACGTTATCGTTGCATTTTGTCGCATCTTAAGCAATTTGGCAAACCATTCACCAATTTTACAAAACAAAGCTTTCTCCTTCTAAACAATGCTTATTCACTTCTTCTGTACACTTTTTTGCTAGTCAAAAAATCAAAAGCATTATTCAAAATAGTAAAATATGGAAATGAGGTAAATTGAAATGCTTTATTTTCATCGGAATTTAATGTACGGTTTAATTATTCCATCTTGTACTCTTATTGCTTTTCAAATCATCTTTGATTTTTCTAATTTTACCAGTTTTTACTCTTTATTTCAATGTTTTACAATTGAAATAATCATAGAAGATGGTAATAATTTTTATTCCTTTATTACATACAAGTCATTAAACTGCTTTGAAAGGAATAAAATGCTAAAAGTAAGCCAACTGGAATTAAAGTGCTATTTGTTAATTAATTCTTTTTTGGGATTCTCCTCATTTTGGAAAAGAATACTTTTAAAAATGTATGATTGAACAATCTTACACATGCAGTGCATTATTCAAAAACGTTAAATTTTAAATTTTAAGCTGCATTGAACTCAAATATACAAAGTAATTTTAATGGTTTAATTTTTCAAATCTTTTTGATATGCTTAATTCATCAAGTAATTATTATAATTTAAACATGAGTGATTTTCATATTTTCTAAACTTTGAGCACATGCAGAAAAGCTAATTACTGTTTACCTTAATTATTAATTTCTCCAATGCTGTCACTTATTGAAAAATTCATTTCTAAAATTGTTAAAGAAATTTCTAGTAAACTTAATGCATTCTATTCAAATATTTCATAAAAATATTTCCATCTACATTGTTGTTTTGTTAAACTTTTAATGGGAAAAATATTTTTTGCATTTTTATTTATTTTTTACATTGAAATAAATTAAAATTTGAATCAACAACAGATTTTTATAAAAAATAATTTACTTTTCCTGCGATTTTTATTTTGAAAAACAAAAGTTAATAAAATTATTTAATCTTAATTTTATTTGTTATCTGTAATTGTAAATAGATTTATTTAGATACTTATTTTTTACTTATTTAAATATTTAAATTTAGTTATATTTATTGTGTTTAAATTAATTTTTCGCTTCAATTCCATAACAACGCATTGAAAAATGTCTGTTTTTTTGAGTAAATAAATTTGGAATGAATAAAACTCCGGAAATAAATTGTGTTGCAATTGTATAACAATTTTATTATTATTTTGTATAATTTGTATTTTGGTGTGCAAAATTTTAGAGAAAATTAGAGAAAAAATGCTGATTTTTATTTTTTAATTATATTTTTACATTGTCCATTGTTGCTTAAGGAAAATGCGCTTAATTTCAGAAATTGAAATACACATCTACTTTTATTTGATAGTTAAATTTAATAAAATAATAACAAACAAATTAAGAAAGTACTTTCCAAGTGCATTTTGTCTGGGCCATGAGAATTACAAGAGAACGGAATGTATTCTTCCGCAGTCACGATCAAATTAGTCTTTGCTTTAATTCAATAGAAATAAAATTCCACAATAGAATAAAGCAAACTAAACTGACGTCGATCATTATTAAATAAATTTGCAAAAATATACTTCACTTCAAAATTATCTTTTGAAATCATTGCTTTATCCTACTAATTTCAGAGATGAAAATGTATCTCCCCTGAATGTTCTGATTTTACAATTTTTAATTTCCTCCTTAGTTCATTTAATTTCACATGGCTAATCCCATGTTTTTCACTTTAATTATATTCATCGTTTTATTATCACTTTACAAAATGAGATGTTTAAATGCTTCGTGTTTGCTTGGCTTTTTTATGGAAATTCTGACACCTTTTACTTAAAAAATTTAAAAAAGTTTTAAAACGCTACAGTTGTGAATTTATTCTTAAACTGATATCACATATTTTTCATATGTTTATGTTTTTAGATTAAGAAAACATGAATTCGACGAGTTTACTGTTGAATATGCGAAAACAGCTTGCTAAATTTTGAGGCGTGAAAACCGAAGATAGGTAATGGTACTTATTGCTCAATAGTATGAGCTGTTTCAAAATGGAAAACAAGATGACTCATTTATTTTATATAAATGCAAACAAGTTTGTTTTGTGGAATATTTTTGATAAGCAATTTGTTTTCCGCTAGTCATTTTACAAACAAAATAAATTTCTGTGATTTGTTTTAAACCATAAAAACAGTTTTGAAAAATCATAATAAAACTGACGAAAAAAAAATTCTAACGTAGCACAAAAGTCATTAATTTAAAAAAACTCTCTGTTATAGGTACAATTTCAAGGCATACTGTAACTAATGGAAACTTCATCTACAAGAAGTCAATGTGCTCATGCTTTAAGTGCAATATTTTTATTTTTCAATGCAGTGTTACAAGGAAAAACGCAGTTTTCATCAAATGAAGTCCGTTTAAGTCAAAAACCTGCACTTACAGGCATCCAAAATAACTTCTATATAAAAAAGCATGTAGGTGATTCTTTAACTCTGAATTGTGGGGACGATTCTTCCGTCAAATGGAAACTTCCAAACAATACAGTATGACATTACCTTTTTACTAATTAAAATTAATTTTAAAATACATATCAGCATTGTACTGAAAGATTTAAAAATTCTTAAACTAATAAATTACCCACATTGTTTTATTTAAAGTGAAAAAAATACCAGTTATAGGCGGAAAATATAAGCGTTTATTAAATAATTCAAATTTTCAGATATATAAAGGCTTTTCTGATCCAACTGTCGACGGACGTTTGCAAACATTCAGCGATAGTGGATTACTGGTATTGCAAAATCTTCGCCTGACTGACACAGGTTTATACACATGCATTATCAGTGATAATAAAGATGGAAAAGATTTTACAATGGCAGAACACGGAACTTATGTTTACGTCATAGGTAATTATAATTTTTGCTAGTTATTGTTAATCATAATGACTTTTAGATCCAAAAAGTTCATATTTATTTCTTCATTGGAATGATGAAATGGACAGTTATTCTCACCTGATTCCATTGCACCAATCCAATGGTGGATACATTGACTGTCTTGTGACCGATCCGGACGCTGAAGTACGATTATATGTGAATGAAAAGTTAATCAGGCAAGCGATATACAATCCAAAGTGAGCTAATTTTTTAATATTATTTTTTAATAAATTACAAGTTGAATTATTTATCAAAATGCTCAGCAATTTGTGCTTAAATATAAATTATTAACTTGAGACTCAAAAAATTATTTTGAAAAACTGTATGTTCATGAAATGGCATTTAAGACGTGGGTTTTTTGTAAAGCCACAGATGTTTCTTAAAAATAAAAGTACTTCAAGTCCTGCAGCTGCAGCAAGATGCGAAGCAGCACTGGGGCAAAAAGAAGATAAATTGCAGTTTCTTTTGGTAGTAGTGGCAGAACCTGTTAAGCTGCATCCATGGATCGAAGGCGTTTCTCCACCTTATCCATATATTGGAGGTGAAATGCAAATTAGCTGCTTAAATTACTTTCAGCAGTCATTTCAAGGATACTGTTCATGGTCATATCCTTCAATGGGTGATAAAGATACTTCAGTAAGAATTCTTTTTGCATTATTCGTAGTTCTACATTTCAAAATATTCTGACAGATGCGCATTGTGGTATTTCAAGAGGTAGAACCACGATTTAACATAACTCTTAAATTTAAAAATGTTACCCAAGAAGATGAAGGAATTTATTCTTGTACTTGTTCTACAGCAGGCAAAGCAACTTCAGAAACGGTGTCAAAATTTATACAAATATCATGTAATTTCATAGTTTTCAAGCAGATATATTGTACTTTTGTTGAATATGTGTTAACTGATGTTTTCATCTGATAAACTATTTTTAGCTGTTAAAGGATATGTAAAGATTATCCATCAACTAAGTGATCGCCGTCTAAATACTACTTCTGGAAAATCAGTAAAAATTCCAATTGAATTCGAAGCTTGGCCACTTGAAGAGATGCACGTCTTTTGGTATCACTCTTATGAAACGCATAATGGTCTGGTAGTCAAAAATGAACTTACCTTGGAAGATGATCGCTTTTCGCTAATTACTACTCAACTTTCTTCTAACAGTTGTCGCATGATATGGACCATAAGCAACGTAACACTACATGATATGGGAACTTATGAAATTCTAGTACAAGCTGCAAATTTTTCTTCCTTTGCTGTATATGAACTTTTCGTAATGTCTCCAGCAAGCATTGTTAATTTTGAAATGTTTTCTGATTCAAAGAAGTTGGACAGCCGATTTTTAGAACTTAACGATCATTATAGTTTAGTGTGTCAAGCGGAAGGCTTTCCTCTTCTGAGCATAACTTTATTTTGGAAACAGTGCCCAGTTGAAGATATCTGTCCTTGGGAGAAAATATACAGTCCAGGTGAAATAAAATTTAAATAAAAAACTGAAATAACTGAAATTTTTTTCAGCTTTTATTGATCCAAATGGCAATCACATTCAGTATAAAAGTGGAACGTATGACTACGTGGTTTCCTATGAAGTAATTGCGAAATCTTCAGGATCCTACATGTGCCAAACTGAAAATAAGTTAAACAAAAATTTAGCCGCAACAGCCAAAATGGAATTTATTGTAACTGACATTCCGGATGCGCAAAACAACAAAGGCTTTTATGTTGATTTAAAAAAAATAAGTAAATTCCACTATGGTGAAGGAAAGAACGATGTGTTTGTTACTGATCATATTGAAATAATTTGCATGTACCAAAAATGGGAATATCATTCAGTACGCTGGTATAAAGATGAAGAAAGTAAAAGAATTCCCTTAGACGACGGTGTCTATCCAGGAATTACAATAAATGCAAACAATTCATCCGCTTATTCATCACAGCTTCAATTGCAAATTTCAAATGTTCATTTGTCACACCAAGGTATTTATGCATGTGAAGCTCAATCACAAGAAAACGGAATGTCAGTTCGACGTACGAAAAATTTAGTCGTCATGCAGCCTACATTGCCAACAATAAGCAATAGCCATTTTGTCGAATTGGAAGCAAATTACAGCGAACCGTATGATATATTTTGCAATTGTACTGGTTTTCCAAAGCCAAAAGTAGAATGGTATAAGAATGGTCACCAACAATTCACTACTACTAGCATAAGACTTTTGTCAGAAGGAAAGCAATTACGAATATTGAGAGTTGTTAAAGAAGATGCAGGCTTATACAGATGCCGTGCAACAAACAGGGCTGGTTTTGCGGAAGCGAATTTTACTCTTATCGTAAGTGGCTTAGCTAATGAGCATTTAACCACTAGATCCATATATGCAATGCAAATAAGTTTGGCTTTGATTGGAAGCCTGTCGCTGTTCTTATTTGTGGCACTTTTTATTGTAAAAAGAAGAAATCGGCTTCGTGTAAGTATATCTATTGAAATTTAAATTTCAAATGCAACTTGATGATTTAATTTTTAACTATTGTTTTAAACGTAATACTGAACTGTGATATATACATTATATTGGTATTTTTATTTAAAATTTTAAATGTCTCATGAAACAATAATAAGAATAAAATTTAGATAAAATGCCTTGAAGAAATGCACCAGAAACTTATTCAATCCATGGACTGTGTACCAAATGTTGATCCCAACATTCCAATTAATGATCAACCTGAAAACCTTACATATGATTTTCGCTATGAAATACCATTAAAATGTCTGGAAGTTGGTGACATTCTTGGAGAAGGACAATTTGGTAGAGTATATGAAGGATTTATCGTAGGAAATAATAAAGCAGACAAAACTATGGTAGCTGTAAAAACACCGAAAAGTATATATCTTTTTGCTGAAATTTAATGCAGTTTAAAGAATTTTGCTATTTGATTTAGATGGAAAAAATGTAGAACATCAAAAAGCGCTTTTGTCAGAACTTAAAGTGATGGTTTACATTGGATTTCATCCTAATGTTCTTGCTTTGATTGGGGCAATTACAAAGCATATGGTCCAAGGAGAGTTGTATGTTATGACTGAATTTTGCATGTTGGGCTGTTTAAGAGATTATTTACGTAAAAAAGCAATAGCATTCGTCAGTGAAGTGGTATTGGTTACTCCAAAAATGACAACTGGCAATGCTGAAACTCTCCCTAGTGATTACATGATTCCGAATAGCATGTTCAGTTCTCGAAGCAGACGTACTCATTATCAGGTAGATCATTAAATATTTCATCGGCCGTCTTTTACGTTGCTTATTGAGAAACAAATTTTGAAATTTTTATTTCATAAATATTTGAAACTTTGATCATTTTTTTAGAGTGAATTTGATTCTCAGTGGAGCGATGAAGTGGCAGAGAATTGGTCGTTGAAAACATTTCTGTGCACATCAGATTTGCTCTCTTTTGCATACCAAGTAGCCAACGGTATGCAGTTTCTTTCTTCAAAAAATGTAAGTTAATTTTTCACAGTTTCCATTTTTGACAATAATTTCAATTTGAAGCTTATTCATCGTGATCTGGCGTTGCGCAATTTGTTCCTCACCGAAAATCATCTGGTCAAAGTAGGTGATTTTGGCCTAACTCGACGCGACGATCAATATAAAATCAAAAAGTTAGATACCCCACTGCCGATAAAATGGATGGCACCAGAATCTCTACTTTACCAAGAATACACGGCAAAATCTGACGCGTACGTGATATGATAATATTTTTGCAATTTCAATTTTGAAAGAAATATTTTTATTTAATTTCTTGTCTTTATTCAGATGGTCATTTGGTATAGTTCTGTGGGAAATATTTTCCATGGGCGAAACACCTTACGCCGATCAAAGACCAGGAGCTGAATTCATTCGATGGCTAAAAGCCGGAAATCGTCTTCTGCAACCATCGTACGCTCCAGAAGAAATGTAACTTAAATTTCAAATTTTCAAAAACAAAAATTATAAAATAATAAAAAGTAAAACATTAATTCAACGAACATTATTTAGTTATCGTCTGATGTGCCAGTGTTGGCTTTCCAATCCAGCGGATAGGCCGGATTTTGGAATTTGTCGTGAACGTATTGCTGAGCAATTTATTCGTTGCAATGAAAAAATTTTCAACTCTGTTTTGCAAAGTCTTGAAGAATTCAAACCTCCCGCTTTACCGGAAGAAATTCAAAAAATTCAACAACAAGAAGCTCAGAAGTAAACATCAAAAATTAAAAGAAAAAATGAAAATTCTACATTTGATCACTTGACAAATTTAATTTAGCTGTGACGAGCCATCGTGCGTTCAAAATGAGGCCTATTTCAATTCAACAACCCTACCAATGAAAAGTGCACCAATTGAATCATTCCATTCCGTGACGGGCGTGTGAGAAATTGCACTACTGTACATTTGAATATTCTGCTTGCCGCACAAGCTCATCACTTACACAATTGTAAAAAAACGTGGTGTTTCATTATGTCATTACTTAAAACTAGAAATACTCGATCAGTTGTACTTTTACAGTATGGGTGTTTCTTTCGCCTAATTTATATAAATAAATGCTTTAATTAAATAAAGTTGGTTTTATTACAAAAAAAACTAAATCAAGTTGCTTTGAATAATAAGTGAATTTTCAAATTTCATTCAACAACATAATAACATATAATTTATGTAAGGCGAGTAAAATAATTATAAATGTAATAATAAAAGAGACAGCACTTATTGATTGATTTCATCGACAGTATTCTGCTATTTTTCATGCTTTGTTCAACCCAACGCCGAACAAGCCGATCGAACCTGTTTCACGATCCACTCGATCACGTTCGTAAAATGTTCTGGCTTTTTCATCTCCAGCATAAGCAAGGAGATGAACCTTTGGATGCCAAGCAAGCGTGAATGTCGGATATTCGCACGGCAACTCTGCTACACTTCCGCCTGAAAATGGGCAAGTGAAATTTTCATCTCCTACTATATATACACATATATAAACTTTTGACAGCAGTTGCTGCTTGTCCAAGTGAACAAGTAAAATTTTCAACAAAAATTAAAATAATCGTGTAAATTATTTTCACATGAGCAGAATAGAAGAAAAATTTTTCACTTTGTGAAGTGCAAATTTTGGAATTGAACTCACCAGTTTCTACGTGTGCAATATCGACAAACAAATCTTCTGAGCCCGATGCAAGCAGAGCACTGTCGTGACTAAAGCTGATCGTTTGAACAGGCCAATCAAGTCTAGAACAAATAATTTCACTGCAAATATTTTCCGTTCGGTGAAGATGAATGCAGCAGATAAATGAAGAATGTTCAATCGAAAAGCAACCATACCTTTCAAAAGTCCTGAGACAGATGAGATTTCTCGCATCCCACAAACTGATCAACGCATCCAAACCGCCGATGGCAAAATATTCGCCTGATAAATCGAATTCAATGCACAATATTGTTGAAGGATGCGCTTGAATAACGGACAAACGTTCCAAGTTGGGCCAACTGAAAATAGAGTAAAATAAAAAAGTCAATTAAATAATCACATCGGTTGTACTGATCAAAAAAATAGTCAACTGGATGATTGCGTTCATCAACCTGAGAACAATAATTTGCCCATTGCCGTTGCATATGAAAAACAAGCTGTTGGTGTTGTTCCATCGGAATTGGTTGGTCTCGATGCTGAATTGTTCGGTGGTGACGACGGAAAAGGTGCGCGTTTCAATAAACGAAATCAGATCTTCTTTGTTTCCAACGGCAATTGTGGAACCGTCCGGCGACCAGTCCAAATAAATATTTTCGCCTTTGGTATCGACCGTGGCCACGCACTTCCGGCTCCGAACATCCCAAACTCGGACCGTCTTGTCGCCGCTGGCCGAAGCGATCAAATCTGCACTGCTGCGATGCCAGCAAACTTGATCCACTTGATGACTGTGTCCCCGAAATGTGTGCTCGCGGATCTAAACATTAATTATCTTAATAATCATTATCATAAGTGAATAAAAACAACTGACCAATTCACTGTTATCATTTAAAATAAATGAGCAGACATTCTTGTCATTGCCACCCGAGGCGAGGCGTGTTCCGTCGTAATTCCAAGCCAACGAGTGGATATTAGCTTGAAGTCCGTCTTTGAAAGTGGTCGTCGAATAACCTTTTAACAATTTCGTCAATTTTTTGCAATTTTCCTTCAACGCTGGCTTCACTGGTAGCATTGCTTAAAACATCACATCAAAAAAATACATAACATATGAACACTCGTAATCAAATATGAAATACGTCCGCTGCACGTTGTACACAACAAAACATAAACAGTACGGTCAATTATTGTAAATAAAAGGCTTTAATTTTTCGTTACTTCAATAAACAATGATGATAGAGCACAAAGAAAAGAACGTGACGAGTTTGCATTTGATGAGAACAATCAATCTTGAACAGCGACATCTGAAAACAGCCGTGACAAAGATTCCCTGTTGAAACAACGACGAATCGCTTCGGATAATATAGGCGATACGTCTATTGTTTCGATTTTGTGACATTGCAATTTTTGCAATTCATGCGGAATACTGTTGGTGACGAATACTGTATCGATGACGGAATTTTCCAACAGCAGAGGCGCGTTGTGGCCGAAAATAGCATGCGTAGCAACGACGTAAATTTTATAAGCTCCACGCCTTTTCAGCACCTCAGCAGACCGGATGAACGATTCCACGTAATCAATCACATAATCGACCAAAATAGCTATACGCCCGCCGACGTCGCCGATCAAAGTCAGCGGAACTTGGTGATGCGGCAGCTGCTGCTTTGATAGACTGTCTGAACTGCCGCTAGAATTTGATGAAGATGTGGCGATAGAATTGGTAAGACTTTGTTCTTCTTCTTCGAGTGGTTCCATTTCGCCGTGAATGACACCCAAAATCAAGCCCAACTTTTCAGCCAGAGATGACGCTTTCGGCATAACTGTGGGATTTTTTGCAATCACAATTGCATTCTTATAATCGCTGATACGTTCACGAATCCTCTCGGCCAAGAACCAAGAAGCCCGAACATTATCAACAGGGATTGAATAGAAACCTTGCACTTCTGGACGGCACAAATCCAAAGTGATCACTCGACTGGCACCGGCTTTGGTGATCATGTTGGCCAACAATTTCGACACTATCGGTGTACGCTTTTCCCTGTTTTGACACTTCGTATACGGAAGATAGGGCATGACGACGGTGATCCGCCTTGCAGAGGCGGTTTTGCAAGCGTAAATCATAATCAACAATTCCATAATATCATCGTTGACGTTGTGCGTCGCGGTTTGAATAATAAAAATCTCTTTCCCACGTACTGACTCTTTCATTTCCAGCATCGTTTCACGATTCGACTGGTGATAGACTCGCATTTCAAACAGCCTAGCTGGAAGACGACTATACATTCAAAATTTAATATAAAACAATCAAAAATTAAACAAACAACCGAATATCAACTAAAATAGCAAATATTTCACAAACCTAATTATAAGCAGAGCCAATTCAGGATGGGAACTGCCCACCAGAACGGCGAAACCTCTTTTCTCTTGTTCTTCCATGCGAACTGAATATCTAAAAAATGAAAAAAATGGAATTAGAACCCTTAAAAATTATATCGGCAAAATTACAAAAATGAAATGCAAATAACAGATAAACTGCAAACGCACATATTTATTAAATTCTCTAAATATATGAAAAACGTAAACAAATGAAGATAAAAAAATACCATGCAAAATAATTTCACGGTTATTGCTGCTTTGCTAAAATTGACACATATAACTGCTTGCTATTCCCACGCATGCTCCACTTGATTAGTGCTAATTCGCATAATAAATAAAAACTACTGTTTGCAACCATTCAATTTATATTATGAAAACATTTATTTATCACCTGAGGTGCGAGCATGATAAAGATCAAACAACAGATCTTTTATAAAAATACAAATGAAAATATTGTTGAAAACAAAAGTATCCAACAAAAAGATAAATTTAGCAATGTGAATAAATCTTACTTCACAAATACACAAATTTCTTAAACAAAACACTTTAACTAAACCACTGCACAACCCTGTCACGTATGACAAAAACAACAGTAAGTACCTTTAATAAGACAATGCTAAAGTGAGAAAGTACTGCTATTAAAAATAAAAATCAGTTAAATGTTACCAACCTTTTGCAATGATTTATTTTTACAACAGAAAACTCTTAAAGCTGAGAAGAATGGCATTCATGTCAGCCATTACCCTTTCGGAAAATATTAAGCCTGCCAGATTTCAGTGAATCAAACACAAATATTTCATAACAACAATTCCCCTTCACATTTAAACATAATTCCATCAAAAAATAATTAACTTTCAACTGCTCATTAAAGCAGTATGTTAAGAAAAATAGTTAAAACTAGCCACTTGCATTTACACTGAATTATTTTTCAAAACGTTTCCAAAACCATTCAGCCATTTTTCAACACATGCATGCTTTTTCAGCACACTGCTTCAAAAATAAACACAACCGTTGCAAAGCAGAGTTATAAAAGTCATCTTTAGTTACAGTATGACGAAGAAATCAAGAACTACTTTTTGGAAGGTCACCAAATGTTAGCTACAAAGTAATTGTTAAAAAACATTTCAAATAATAAAATTAATTTATTACAATATTACAATATATAAATTATAGTGACTATTTATATTTAACAAACCATTATTAAAATTTATTATTATTTAAAGACTAATGAATATGTACGTATGAATGTGTAGATTTTAAAAATAATAAAATAAGGTTAGATTTAGTCTAATATGTTAAATGCTTAATTTAAATATAGCTATAAAAAACAATCAAATTATTTTATTAGTATATGTTTATATACATTTAACCGAGTCCTATTAGTTGTAGCAGCAGTGGCCGAGTGGTTAAGGCGATTGACTAGAAATCAATTGGGCTCTGCCCGCACAGGTTCGAATCCTGTCTGCTGCGTTCGCTTTTTCACCTCAAAACTTTTGTTACATTTTCGCCTAGAGCAGCAGCAGACTGGTGATTAATGAAATTCATGCTCATGCTTATAAAATAATTCAATTAATGAAGGTAAGATTATGCAAAGTATTTTTTATTTTTGCACCATTTTTCTTTTCTTCAATGTTTATGTATATTTTTTTTATTAATAACATTTATAATTTTTTTAAATGCATCAAATTGAACTGAAAAATTTTAAATTAAATATTAGAAGGAAAAGATGAAGCAGTGATTGCTTTTGTACTTCAAACTAACAGCAAAGAAAGCACGAGCGTTACAAGCTGTAGCAATATTATACACTCACATCATCAAGAGTATAATGCACTAAAATTTGTTTTCCAATTTCATTTATTGTTATCATTTATAATAATTAATTACTGAATTAAAATACGCATAATTTGCAGATCATTAATTGTACCCCATATTCTGATGTATATTTTAAAAAGTAGTATTGGAAGTTTGTATTATAAAAGTTTGCAATTTTTATTTTTTACTCAAATACAAGATTCCGTTTTGGTAAATTTTATGCTGGCGTCAAAAGCATTCCAAATTTTTTCATTTTGCATACAGATCATTCCACCTGAGCGTAAAATTTGATTTCTCTAAATTTCATAATAAATATGAATTTTTAAAAACTTATTAAAAAATAAAAATACCTCCCTTGGAAGGCTTCCAAAGCACCAAATTTTCTTTCCGTTCAATTGGATAAGCCATTTGGAAGCATCATCATTGTTTTTGATTCCAGGTCCCGCTGAATTGAAACAATAATTACAATAATGAATTATAAATGGATAAAAATGCAATACTTCCAAATCTATAAAACATCAGTTTCCATAAATAATCTTCACGTGAACAGCTGCTTAAAGGTAAATGATGGAATTTCCATTTCTTGAATGCACAATAAATCAAATACATCACAATATGTGATTTGATAAATATTAAAAATACTTTGCACAATTGTATTTCTAATTCATTTACTAACTCAGAACAATTTATTCCAGTTTTGTAATCTTCGTGTGCTATTTGTTCAGGATTGTTCAAAAATAAATAAATATTTCCATAAATCCTTTTCACAGTTAAATATCTGCTGCAAATATTGTCCAGCTTTTGATCTGCCTCATCAGATTTTTCCCAAAAGCGAAAAGTAGCATTATCCATTTTACCAATCAATTGATACATATCTTAAAACAATCCTGTTTAGCGCAAATTTTATAAAATAATTTCTGTCGTAAAAAAATAAAATTTCTTCAATAGTAATAATTTAAAATTTGCATATTTTAAATGCATGTCAAAAATTTTTCAAATTACCCACATCTGACTCAGCTAATTTTGAAAACAAAAACAACCGTTCACCACCGATAGTTTTCAAAGAATTTGAAAATCTATAGTTTGGTTCTGCAATCACACCTTTACCATATAGTAAACTGTCCACCACGTTTGTACGTTCTGTCTTTGGAACATTGTGAAAATAAATCAATGGATTTTCATAAGCGATTTGTGAAACTATATGAAAAAATGGTTCAGCTTTTCTTTTTACAAAAGTTTAATTATTAAAAATGCTCACCCCATTGAGAAAATGTATCATATGGAAGTGTCAAGCAAAAAACGATGTGTGCTTGTTTTGTAGCATATTCAGGCCAGTAGAATTTGCGATGATCCGGAAAAGATGGAATATTGTGAATCATCCACATTGCTGAATTTCCATTTTTTCTCATAAAAACACCTAAAAATTATCAAAATATTAAAAGTATATTGTTTTCACAATTATTCTGCGGTCTTGTTGTTCCTTTGGTAGAATAAGTTGCTAATGATTTTCTCGCGTAAGGTGGCCAATCGTTGTACATGATCACTGAAGTTTCAGCTTTGTCAGCTTTTGATGAAGAATAAAATGACTTCAACGATGAATGTAGAAAACTTTCCTCTTCATCAATATCATTCTCGGACAATATCCAAAATGATGATAATTTTGCAGATGAATCGATAAAAACATACCGTTTTCCATTAAACAGTCCTGCTGTATTGTTAGCTATTTGGTTCAATTTATAAATAATAAACCTAAAAATGACAAAAGTATAATTGAATTGAATAAATTTTTTCATTACCAGTCTAAAATATCACTTTTTCCACGACACGAATGTACAATTTCTGTTTCTTTACTAATTTTAATAAATTGGCAAAAGAGAAATGAAATTAAAAATTGTACTACCATTGACAATTGGACAGATAAATCAAACATCACGATGAGCTAGCTAGCTATGTTTCATGCAATGATGCAAATAAATAATATTTCAAATTGAACTCACAGAAATAAATGATCAAATAAATTTGCTGTTTCGTAGCATAAAATTGAAACATGTGACAACAGATTTGTTTGCTCGGGTAATTTCAAAGAAAAAAAAACAATATAATCGTGGAAATGAATACCGTAATCTGTTAAAAAATATTCATTTAATTAAGGGTATAGTAAATGTTGTTCTTTTTTTGTTTAATTTCAAAATAATACGATGTTCTATTGAAAATTTAAATTATTAATTAAAGTGCTCAAAAATAAAAAAGCGACTATAGAAATAATATTATAAACAAAAACAAAATGACAAAATAGTGTGAAATTTTGTTGGAAAAGAAGTTTAATGTCGACAATTTGAAAAGAAAACATCTCAACAAAACTGCGTTGTTATCTTTTTATCACAAAAAAAACCATCTTTGCGTAGGCAGTGCAATTCAACGGTGAGTCATCATTTATTAATTTATTTTTTGCTGTTTAGTATAAATGTTCAAAATGAAAGCATTTTTTAAGAAAAATAATACTTTTTTGTTGGTGATATTCACGTATTATTGAATAATTGGAGAAAAATCTACATATCTACAGTATGAATTGATGGATAATAATTTGCATATGAAGCAAAAAAAGGTTATTTTATGAAAAGTATTTTTTCGAAAGAAAAAAAAGCATCAAAAAGTTTCGACAGAGAGATGGACGTCTCAGATCTGCTGCACAAACTTTATTGTTTTTTATATTTAAAATTCTTTGAAGCATAAAAAACAGAGCAGAACAGAAAATAAAAGAAAAGAAAGTTCAAAAATCAGTGCAATTTGTAAACTGGTTTTTTTTTTAATTTGAATTTTAATGAAAATATTATCGGAAGTGAATAGAGTTGTTTGGGGATAATTTTCGATGGCAAAGTGGAATATTTCAATTTGGTTACAATGCTTACAAATTGTGGAATAAATTATCGAGTCGTATTGTGAAAGTGGTATAAGTTAGTTGGTCGAAAAAAATTGCAAACGATGATGATCCAACAACGGTCTAGCGTGTGTGTGTGTGTCCTAAATGTTTTGTAAATTCCATGCCAGCATTTTTGATGGCAACGTGCGATTGGGCAGATTGTCAAATTTTATTACAAGCAGAAGCATCGACGACAACAACTCCACCATCATCATCATCATCATCAGCGGTCATGCTTTTGTTGTATTATGGTTGTTTGTGTTGTTTATTTTAAACTGGCCAATGACCGTCAAAAATGACCGTCTCTTACACGAATAAATTGTCCACAACCCGCTTGAGCGGCCTAGCCAGGGTACTGTTCCTGTGGAAGGCGAGCGTTTACAAGGCAATATGGAAGGAGACAATTTTGTTCATGATCCTCTTCTACACGGTGGGCACGTTGTTCAAATTTTTGGACGAACCCTACCAGAAGCATTTCAAATTGATCATTGCCCACTTCCACGCCGGCTCCACACTGATACCGGTCACTTTTGTGTTGGGATTTTTCATCGACAAAGTCGCCAAACGTTGGTGGGATATTTACAAAAAAGTACTATGGCCAGACAGGTAAATTACTGTAAGTTATTTTTCTTGTTCTTCCTTTTCGAGCTTTATTTCCATTATTCATTTGCAGTGGTGAAAATTTTGTTTGAAATTGTCGTTTAAAATTAAAATTAAATTAAAATGACATTTACTTATTTGAAATATCCAGTTTGACAAGAAATGTTCCTTCCCATCCGATCATTGCCCCTAGTAGATGTCAATCACTTTGCAGTCAAAACAAAAAGCAATGAAATTCATAGCATACATTTGTACACGACAAAATTACTGTACCAAAAGTCAAAAATATTCATGTGAAAAATGATTTTGTTTATTGCTCCTTACATTTTTTGAAAAAATTAATTTAATGACCATTTAGACGATTAATTTTCCAATAAGTTTATTCTACTGAAATTTCTTGTTTTAAACAAAATATTGATTTTTATTCCATCAGATTATGATAATTTTCTTTTTTCAATGAAACATAAATATTAGAATAGAATGAAAATAAAACTTTTTTTCTTATCTTTTTATTATAATGTTAATAAATAATCTCCAACCAGAAGATCTTTTACATATTCAATTCATGCGTTGAAATGAGTGCTTCTTTAAAATAAATTTTAAATTTTTCAAAACAATTCAATCACAAATATCAAAAAATCATAAATTTAAATTATTCGAAAATAAACTTCAGATTGTTTGCTAATTTTTTTTCTATTCAATAAATATGTTTACAATGTTTCAGTTTTATGATAACACTCATGATATGCAAATTTTTAATATTTACCACCGACAAGTTTTAAAAAGAAACAAACTGCTTAATTGAAAAGGGCTAGTTTAAAAATAAACGAAATTCCTTTTTATTTCTTCTTTTGCCATTGCATAAACTAGTTTTTTTATTTGTAAAAAAAATTCAACATTCTTTTTAATTTTATGCATAATAAAGTTATTTCAAATAAATTAATTATTCAAATTATGTTTGTGCTTTTATTCTTTTTTTTTTTATTAAACTGACAGTTTTAATTTTCCGGTAGATTAATGCTGAAAATAGCGTGTATGGTCGAAGGCGAAAATGAAGAATCTCAAATGATTCGTCGAACATTAGCCAGATATATTAATTTGTCGTCGGTGCTTGTACTTCGTGATATAAGCATTCGAGTGAAAATGCGCTTTCCATCTCTGCATCATCTTGTAATAGCGGGTAATAATAATAATTTGTTTCTTTTTTTGATGAATTTTCTAATCAAATTTTACTCATAGGATTAATGACAGAAGAAGAGATGGAAGAATTCAAGCACGTTACAAAAACGCATAAATTAGTTTACATGTCATTTTTGCCAATTCAATGGAGCGTCAACCTTGCCTACAAAGCCAGAAAAGCGGAATATATCAAAACAGACCAATTGTTAAAGCATGTAGTTAAAGTAATAAACAATATATGATGCAAAATTTTTGATTTCAGAGAAGTTTCCATACATGCATGCATGCGTAATATTTTGTAGGAAATTGTCGATGTGAAAGATCAGCTTAATTTGATCTCATGTTATGATTGGGTTAATTTGCCGTTAGTTTATACTCAAGTAGTCACAATAGCGGTTTATTCGTTCTTTTTCACATACTTGATTTCTGGCCAAGTTGTGGAAATTGAACTCGGCAATGGTAACAAAGAGACAATAACGAGCATGATACCGTTATTTTCTCTCATCGACTTTTTATTCTACATGGGTCTGTTAAAAGTCGCCCAAGCGATGATCAATCCTTTCGGTGCAGACGATGATGATTTCGAGTATTATTTTCAACTTGCACTTTATTCATATTTTACAAAAAAAAAATTATTATTATCATAATTCTCTTTTGGTTTTTTTCAGACTGAATTATATAATAGATAGAAATGTCCAAGTGTCTTATCTCATTGTGGATACTTGCCGAGGAAAGTTGCCTGTTGTTACGACAGATTGCACCACCACCTTCGATAGCAAAGATTTGGATAGTTTGAAAGATAAATTTGTTCCATCCGCTTCTTTGATAGAGTAAGTTTTATTATAATCGAAAATGTTGTTTCAAGTAATAATTGAAAGTAATTTAAAAAAAACGAAATAATAATAATAATAATAAAGCCTAATTGTTGTATAATTTATGATAATTATTAATGGCAAAATATTTTTTAAAAAATCAACTTAACTGTAAAAAATTTCTGCCAATACTTTTACTAATTTCAAATGGAACATAGAGAAAACTTTACTTTTTAGTATTCCTGAAGAGATGCAGCGAATTGTCGTTGAACCACCAGAAGAAAGGCCTTGGACGCCGTTATCATTTTTCAGATCTTCATCATTATTAAGCAATGGTTCCGTTTTTGGTCGACATTCAAACGTTTGGAATAGTAGTTCCACGTTCAGAAGACGTTTCAGGTAAGAAAAAAACAGAAAAATACACGATTATTGATGAATTTATTCATGAAAAATAATAATTTTAGATCTGAGAACAGTTTTCAATTGTATGGCAGTCAGAGACCACGGAGAAAACGCAAATTTAAAAACAGACATTTGAGTTTGGGATAAATGCTTCTTCTCATGTCGTCCGTTTACAATTGATAATACTGAATTTAATTTTTCATACTGAAACAAGCAAGATTGAATTAAATTATAAAACAATTATTCAAGTTCAACGATGTTTTTCTTTCAAATTCTTCAAATATGCCGACGTTATTCATAATTATTTTTTCACCATAGCAGAGCTTTCCCCTTCGTCCGGCAATTTGCCTTTGTAGAGTAAATTCAACATACACTGGGTGCACAAATCCACCGTCATACGCTGCGCAACTTCCGTCGATTTCGCAGCGCAATTGTGGCATCTGTTCGGTTTCAAATCAACCAAACCTTCCATTTGAAGTACAGACTTTGCTCGATCAGTTTTTTTCCACGAATAATAATACGCTATCAATTCTTCAATTGACTTATGAGGCAACTGTTTTTGAATTGCATCGAAATTTTTAGAATAACGAAGATACGCAGATTCAAATTGAACTTTATCTTCCTCACTGAACCGCTTCAACTTGTACAACGTCAACTTCGGTTTAATACTGACACCTTGTACCGTTTCTGCTTTCTTAATTTCTCTGCAAGGCGGAATCGGTGCTTCCAATTGAGCGCCTCTCAAAATTCTCGGCGCAATTCCATTTTTCACATGAATCAGCGTACTACTGCTGCTGCTGGGTTTATCCACGTTCATTCTGGACAACCAAAGCCAGCGTCTGTGAACTGCACGTTCTCTGAAAATTTACCCAATAATCAAAAATTTAATAATAAATTCGAATAAATCTCAACCCATTCTATTAGCAATGATTTCATGCAAATAATTAAAACAAGAAAAACATACATACGAGCATACTATAACTATATTACAATGTGATATTGAAGAAAAAAATTTTTCCAGTGCTTCAAAATAATTATAAATTACTCATATGTATAAAACATCGTTTTAAACAATTTTATTCAAAAATTACAAAAGCAGCAAAAATGCTAACTGCTTAATATATACAACCAATGTTTAACACTTAACAATCAACAAATAATACGAGAATTGCAAGTATCCTTACAGTAACAGTAAATTTACGTAAGTACTATTAATCAATTGAAGTAGTCGAGAATTTCCATACTCCATGCTGTAGACATTATTTAAAAAAGCAAGTAGTTGTAAAAATCAATTTATAAATTTATATACATAAATGTTGCGTGAAATTAAAAACAAAAATTTTTTGAATTATTTCCAACAATTTCAACCATTTCTACTAATCGCATACATTCATTTCTTTAGTTTATTTTGTTTTGATACTGCACATTTCTTATTTGTATTTACTAATAATGTTCTAGCACTGTAAATACTATATACATATATCGTAATTAGCAGGACTTCCAAGAATATAACCTACATTCAGCGTAATAATTGTGAAAAGTAGGCATTAACTGATTGGCAGATTTTTAAATTCAACACAAAAGAAAATGCACGGCACCGTTATGAAGATTTAAAATCTGCCAATGACAGTTTATGTCTATTTTTTCAATTTTTGAAATAAATATAGCTGTTACATTATGCGCCATGCCAAACAAATTTTTGTCAAACTTTAAGAGTTTACACATTACAAAATGTAATCCCATATTTTTTACACTAAATATTATGTTATAATTTTGTTAATAAAAGTTTTACAATGAATTTTTAATTTTACTGTTAATGTTGCACTACATCAGAAACAACAAATTGTCACTTTTGTAAATTCAGTTTAACTTTTTTCAACAAAATGCAGTTAATTATTACAATTTTATATAAAATAATTACTTTTTTACTTTTTATTAAGCTAAGTTTTAGCATTTGAATCAATGCTAATTACATTTTATAATTATCTAAGCAATTAATGCAATTATTACTTGATTATACCTAAGTATGTATTTTTACAGTAATCATCATTTTGTAGATTTATCTTTATTTTATCGCTGGTCTTATTGAAGCATTTGTCTTTTGCATAGGCATTGTGCAATTTTTAATTTATCAATGTAAGACACTTCTATTTTTGCTAACCTGACATAAAATTGAAAAACTTTGCTTTATATAGCAGCATTCATCTGGATTCATAGTTTGCATTTAATGTACAGCATTTATCTTACTCAAATTTATGTTTTGTTTTGGATTTATTTTTATTTAGTTGCTTGTTCTTAATTAAGATGATAATTTTTTCATGTTTTGAATGAAAATATTCGATAAATAAATAATCGGTATGTAAATAAATGAATGCTGTTTTATATTTACTTTATAAAAAGATATTTTTATCACGGTAATGTTGTATATTGTTAATAATTTGAATTTCAGTGCACATTTATTTTATATATTTCTTTGACAAAACTAAAATAACGAAAGTTTACTAATCAAGTACAGTACTGTATCTTAGTGTTAGTACATGTAGTTTTAATTTTACTTTTGGATTATTCTTTTCTTTTTTATATTTTAATCAAACTTAGTTAATAATGATATTTATGAGAACTGTATAAAGTGATTTTTATTAATAATTTACTATTGGATGAAGATATGCGATTTTGTAAAGTACGATTATTCAGATTTAATTTGATTTAGACTTAAAAAGTTGAGAAACATTTGGATTAAATTAAAAATTTTAATGCAGAATGTATTTTCTAGTATTTTTTGCACGATGTAATACTGAAGAAATTTTTCCATAGCATTTTATTAGTATCATTACTGATATGTATAGATTCAATGTATAAATTTGTGAAATCGAGATGTTTTTGTCTATTTATTGTAAGTGAATTTAGATTTTATGTTAGTTATTTCGTCATGTCGTCGAAATTCAAAGTTTCGAGTTTCTTATCAACTTTGCGTTTTATTCTCGACAGTGAAGAATACAACAACGCTGTGTGCTGGGATGATGTAAGTGAAAAGTTTTTCAGCAAAGCATCATTTCTATGGGATATTGTGAATGAATCAATGTTTGAATTTTTTAGACCGGAACGGTATTTTGTATTAAAGATCAAGAATGGTTAGTGGATGTGATTTTGCCAAAATTTTTTCGTCACAAAAATTTTGCCAGTTTTATAAGACAGCTGAACAATTGTAAGTCGGGTGTGGGAATGTTTCGAATAATATAGTGGTGAGGTTTCAGATGGATTCCACAAGGTGAACGCGGTAAATATAGTGCCACCGTTGCATGCGAATGTGCCTTGCTTTTCGCACAAGTATTTTTTGCGTGGTGAGCCAAGTTTGGATGTGAACATTCGACGAAAGTGTTACCAAGAAAAATCGCCGCCGCCGTTGACCAGAAATGAAGAAACAGTAACGTATGCGGATGTGATTCGGGTAGTGATGCGCATGAATGAACAGTTGAGCGAAATAACGAAGCGAGTGTCGAAATTGGAGAAGGAGATGGTCGACGCGAGAAAGTTCATGCCCAATTGGTGCATAACTACATTTCTGCAACTGCTGACCGCCGCATCCCAGAAGCAGGGCACGGTCGATTTGTTGCACCTTTTGCACATGCTCACCCAAACCCAATACAAAGCTAATAGGCAAAATTCGAACGGCAAAAGTGTCCCCTATGTTCCGATTGTCAAATCTCAGTCTCCGAAAAATGGCCTTCGCGTGAATACAATTGGCCATCGGAAAAGGAAGCAGCAGTTGAATTCAGTCGAAAGTACGCCGCCTCCTGTCGTTGGGAACGATGCCAACCCATCAGTAGTAGTAGGGTCCACCGACACGACGGCAACACCCTCACTACCTACCTCTGGCGAAGATGTATCCGAATCGTTTGCCATCTGCACAACGCCGGCTTACACGGATGCGATAATGACATACAACAGTGAAAAATCTTAGACTTTTCATCATTTATATTTCAAAATTAATTTATTAATTAAATTTTGAAATGTTTTTTTCAGATGTCGAGAATCAAGGAAATGTATTGTTGGATGGCGGTTGTCTCGACCCATTACCACCACCACCACCGCAGCAGCAGCAGCATCAGCCCCAGCCCCAGCCTCAGCCGCACCCTGCGGGAGATTCGATGATCACTTACCCGTGTACGTGGGATTTGCCTGGATTCGATGATATTTCGGCCAATTTTCTAACTGACGACAACGATTCATTCATGAATATGGAATTTGATTATTACGGCGGCATCAACTGGCGTACAGAGTCGGCCGATTTGATTACATTCACCGGCGGTGATCGTGTACAACGAGTGCACAGCGCTTCTTCAACATCTTCGTTTTCATCTTGCATTGATGAAGTATTGATCCAATAATTATTCTTACTCTTAATTTTGTTTTTTTTTAATTTATTTTATTCTTCAAAGAATGACAAAAATTCCACATTGAATAAAGCTATGGAATTTGGACAATGGATTATGTCGAACAACAATATCGATGGTGCTGAAGAAAACAATAGCAACAACAACAGCAACGATAACAACATGCTCTTTTGCCCGAAAGAACTGACTCTTCCTGAACCAGAAACTTTAAACAGCCAGATCGGTAATTATAATCTTTAAAACCTCCTAGTGGATAAAGTAGAATTTATTTTCACAGATGATATGTTCTTCAAAAATTTGACAATCCCACAATATTCACTAGCGATTGATACGAATTCAGCAGACCATTATTCTCTCTCGGACAATTATGATTTCTCATTGACATATCCAACTTATCAGGTGAGATTTTTTATTTTGTCAGGAAAGGCAGTTAATTTTTCAAAAGAAATAATTCTATTTTTTATAAAGGAAATAGAATTTCCGAACAGCAATAATTTGTCGACTGTTCAAGAGGTGTCTGCTGTTTCCAATGTGCAACCTTTTGGAAGTAGAAAATATTCATTTTTTTCTTTTCTGTTAGCTTACTTTCAGAATATTTTGTTTAGCACAACTGGCACCTTCGAACGAGCCGAACAATGGTGGAATGGAAAATAATACCGTTTTCAAACCTCTGACGGTATTAATTTAATTTATTTTTTTTTGAAGAATGAATTTGCAGAGTTAATATTTAGAATTCCGGGTCAATGTTGGATGATGATATGTACCTGTCGAATGCCTACAACGACGTGTTAAATAGTATGTTTGTTTATTTGTTTATCCAGTTTGTACAATGTATCTGTCTGTCATGTGGTCATTAACGTTGGTCTCCTGCTGTTCAGCCCCGAAAGTGGACGAGTTGTCGCATGAAGATTTGATTGCAGAATTTCTTTTACCAATGACGCAGAATGATTGCGAAACTTTTTCCAAGGTGATTAATTAATTTCTTCTCCCTTTTTCTCACAGTTATGAACCACTCTACTACGTGCTTATTGATGTGGATGTTTATTTTTGTTTAGGAATGTGATTTGATGGTCAGCATTCCTCAACCTTCTTTCGGTAAATTTCAACACTATTACCATAAATAGCAGTATTACTTTATAATAGGAGATAATAATTTGCTTGTATTTGTTTGTTTTATTTTCACAGTTTCTGAACAACCAATGGCAATTTTACAATCAGATGTGCAAAATTTGGAAATTCCATTGGCAAACAACAACCCATTGAATAATGGTGATCAGGGTTCATTGAATTCTACAAGCTTGTCATCCATGCTTTCAACTGTGGTAAATAGAAAACAGTCGTAATTGATTGTTTGATATTAACGAATTTAAAAGAAAAATCATCGTTTGCAGCCATCATCGACAACAATTCAGTCTCGTGATGAATCTCAGTTGCCATTGGTTGGTCCAGAGAATGGTAGCCAGAAAGAAGAAAGTATGAATGAATTCTGTGCAACTTGAATTTATTTATTTATTTTCTGTGTTTGAATCATTGAAGATCATATCAACGTTAGCAGTAGCATACTTGGCCGACGTTCGAGCACCACGTCTGACGTGCCTTGCAATGATGCATTTCAGTCTAGCAGTGTGAAATCTAGAAAAAGAAGTAAATCTCTCATTTTGAACAAGCAACAAGTAAGTGACTAAGCACACTGCAGATATATATATATATATATAAATGGATCTTATAATATTAATATTGTTTGTTATCAGATTCAGACGTCTGGTAAAAATTCCGGCGACACAGCTGCAGCAAACACTGCTGCCGCTGCTGCTGCTGTTGGTGATAGTGGTGGTGGTAATTTTGATCTTCCTTGATCGATATTTTTCTACTTGTAGAAATTATAATATTTTTTTAAGCTGAAAAAAAGAACGACCCGAAAGCTGCTTCTTGTTTAAAGATGTTCAATTTGACCGATGCGAAGACGGGAAAGAAGATCACTTGTCGTGTGATTCGTCGTTGATCATCAATCACCATTTGCTTCTTTTTCTTATTCTTCTTGTTCAATTCAGTTGTTGAAGTCACTTCTTTGTAATTTCTGTTTCAATTTCATTATTGTTGTTGCAAATCATGCTGCATGCATTTTCTCTGCATCACATGACATTCTCATTATAATACGAGTTGTTTTCTCATCAATACATACGTGTATAATCAATTTTTATTTATTTATTTATTTATTGAAAAATATTTTACATTCTATATATATAACGTGTGAAATGAAGTGCAGTGCAAATTATGTTTCTTTTCTTTTTTCTCTTTTCTTAACACGTACAACATGCTGAACACTTGCATGAGTGTCATCTTAGAATTTTCTTTCAGTCATTATTAATATGTCTGAATTTTTGTTTCCAAAAATCAAATCTTTCTTCTTTCATTGAAAATCATTGAATAAAAAAATACAAGAAATATATGGAAGCATCAGCAGAATGTGGAGAGAATTTTTCAACAAATTTTCAGAGTAATTTAAAGTCTGCTTTCCTTTCTAAAGATCATAAAGAAGAAGAAATCCACTCCAGTGAACGGCAATAGTAAAATGCATAATCGCAATCACTTCTTCCAAACAAATACTATAATTACCAAGCTATACGGGCGATGTGTCCATTTCAATCTAAAAAAAATTACATTTACTATTATAATCAAGTGAGATTGCTTATTTCATTCTTATTATTGTTATTATTAGTTGGTACAAAGAAATGATGTTTTTGTTCTCAATTAATATTACAAAAAGCAAAACTGAAAATAATAAATCGATTACTTATTAACATAACAACTACATGGAATACAGCCCTGATGAAATATTACAATAATGAATTTTAAAATATTTTGTCTTATTTCAATCTATTTCTTTATTATTAAACATCATCAGCTCACTCACTGTCTCTTGCAAAGAAAGCTTTTCTTCTCGAATTCGAAGTGCCTGGCAGAAAAAATTAAATTCCTCATCAATTGCTCTCCGAATATTCTCGTTGATACGATAACCATGTCCCTCACCTGAAAACAATAAAAAAAAATTTCCTTTTTAATTTTAATGCAAATTTTCATAATATACAATCAATCGCGCACACACCTTTGAACACTGTCAACGAAGTGTCAACACCTTTTGCCCCCAACAACTTGTACATCTCTTTGATTTGATTGACAGGAACAATCTGCACGAAATAAATGAATTGAAACAAAATTTTATTTATTTATTTACAAAAATTATCCATTTTCTTACAGGATCTTCATCCCCGTGAAAAAATGCAACTGGCTTGTCAATATCATCGATGTAGTTGATCGGTGACCGTCTCTGGTAGATTTCCTTGCCCTCTGGATATGGGGCAATAAGTTGATCGAAATATTTCAATTCGAATTTGCAACTTGATTCTTGCAATGCCACTAAATCACTGATACCATAATGGCAACATCCTAAATTTTAATATATTTTTGCACATTCCGATGATATTGATATGAAAATCATCACCGAGAAATTAATTACCTGCATTGAAAACATCCTGAAATGTCAGCGCAGCCAAAACAATAAAACCACCTGCCGATCTTCCACTGACGCAAAGCCGTTGCGAATCCACTTTACCTTCGTTAACTAAATGAACAGCCCCTGCGCAACAATCGTCAACATCATAAACTCCAAGTCTGAAAGGGTAAAAATTGATAAATAAAATTTCCCTGCTTACTGTATCAACTAGATTACTTGGATTTTAGCGAATTTCGATATTTTGTACCGTAGCCAGTGGAACCGCGGTAGTCAACGTTCAAAACTGCAAAACCACGCGACGTGTAATATTGGATACGCAAATCCAAACCAGTGCTCGCTCTGGCAGTTGGTCCGCCGTGTGCCAAGACGAGCAACGGCGGCAAACAATTGCAAATACCCTCAAATTTGGGATTCTACAAATCAAACAAATGATGAAATAAATAAATACATAAATTTGAATAAATCAAACTTGTGGATTGTAGAAATATCCGTGCGCTACAGCATCTTCATCTTTAGCATCTTCTGCCAGTACGGGAAAAGTAATTGGATGCGGCAAACTTACAATCTCTTGGTCCAGTTCTTCATGAACTCGATAAATAACTTCCGTCTAATAAATGATTCAAATTGATCGACAAACAGAAATTACACTTTGAAATAAGAAAATTATAAAAATGTACCTCGCCACGAAGTACATTCCATCGAATGATTGCTTGAAATTTCGTCGCACTTGTAGCAATACAATAAATGCATCTGTCACGACCGTAAGCTACATGAGAATGCACATGATAGCCTGTGTCTTGCTTGTAGCAGAGTTCGGATTTTCTGTTCACAATATGCAATTCCTGAAAATAAACAAATAAACATGCTAGTTGATCAACAAGTTGATAATGTTTCGGTTGAACTTGATCTATTATGAGAGCTATATCGCCGGAACCAGTACAGTCAAACGAATAAGCATCGTCGGCAAATTGCCAATGTGGTCCGCCAATTTCTTTTTCCATAAGAACCAAATTCTTGTGTGTACCTGAGCATAATTTATCGTAGATGAATGATGAGATGAAATGAAATTTTCAAAAATCAAATCGAACAAACCAATATCACTGTACTTGTACAAGTTCCACCATTCTGATTCATCAGAGATGAAGTAAAGTTCACCATTTTCACAAAAACGAGGCTGCATGTAATTCACTGTTTCGCTAAATACTATCTAAAAAGACAAAATGTATTACAACAACATTGATAATTTTTCAGTTCATTCTCATTCAGTGCATGCTGAATAAATTTTATTTATGTATGATGCCTTTTTAAATAATACCTTGCGATCAGTGCCAGTTTGAATGTTACCTTCGGCATTCAGATCTGCCATCCACAATTCAGTCACATCCCACGGCTGTATAACAAAATCATTTTAAATTTAAGACAATATGAATTTTTAGGTTTAATTTCAATTTACCATATTTGGAAAATTCCACTGCATCCAGACAATTGCTTTTCCATCCGGCGAAACTTTCGGACTGCAATAAAAGTCTGCACCTTCGGCCTAAATCAGTCTTCCTCAATCAAATCAACACTGCAAATGAAGATATATAATAATCTTACTATAATTGTTTGAGCTTGGCTAGTCAAATCAATGCGAACAATTGCATCTTTCGCTGGATTTTCTGCCGTATCTTCACGAACGCAATATATGCTATTCTGAAAAAAAATTAAACAGACAACAATGTAATAAATATATAACAGAAAAAAAAGGGGGGGGGAGAGAGAAATGATGTTTTTGTTCTCAATTAATATTACATGAGCAAAGCATCCATCAGCATATCGGTACGATTTTCCAGACGGTGTCAAAGGAATAGGAGCCTGATTAGGAGCACTCTGCTTGTACAAACGTTGATCGGCATAGTTGGAAAAATACAGACAGCCAGCATAGACAAAAAATGATCCACCACCATAATCATGCGCTGTCGTTCGTACACTGTAATCCCGTGGGGTCCATTCGACAATTTTGCCGCCAAAAATTCGTGAACAAACTACACAACGTCCACGTTCATTTGCTCTTCTCTCGTTCCAGTAAACAATTCCTGAACAAATACAAACACTGCCAAGCAAGCAAACAAACAAAAATTAATACTAATTATTAGAACAATCAAAAGTGTATAATAAAAGTTTCCTGGTTAATTTTCTTTGACCAGAATATGATAAAAAAGTTTAATCACACACATTATTATTACTTTAAAGTGAAATTGAAATTTTTAATTCGGTATTTTCCATCAAGCAAATATTCAAAAAATTCTTCTGTATCATTAATTTGGCTGAATAAATAAAAAAAAGCACTTTAAATTAGTAAATAACAAAAGTGACAGTTATTTGCGTATTCGATAATTTCCCGTTTTCAAGAAAAGCTATTTAAATCTGTAAACAAAGCAACATTTGTTGAGTAAACATGAATTAGCATGACATCAACTAGATAGAATTCCTTCTGCATTGAAATATATTCATTTGAAGGTTAACAAAGAAATCATCGAAATACAATTTTCAAATGGCAACCTTTACAAAAAAAACTTGCAAATTTCAATATAACACAATAACAAAAATCACATTCTATTTTTTCGGTATAAATGTCTTCTAAACATATTTAAATACATACTAAATCAACGCTGCTTCTACATTAAATGTATAAGTAATTCAATCAATCATATTTTCGTCCACAATGTGTCAACAAATAGTTTTAATTACTGTTAATGAAAAGTATTATAAATAAAATGAACTGCTTCCATTTTCATCTTATATCAATCCTACGATAACACAGCAACGAATGTCATTACAAAATTAATACTTCCACAAAACGATGTACATATTAAAACTGAATAAATAAATGTCGCTCAAAAATTTCTAACAATAATTAAATTGAACAGTCTTCGACATAAAATACAACAAATTCACCTTTTCCAGATTCGCTAGAATCAATACGAAGTTCTACTAAAGAGCAAGTTACTGATGTAATGAAAGAACTTGTAATTGGTGACTTCCAAAGACCATAAGGAATCTTTCTTTTTGTAGACATCACTCTGAGATGTAACAACTGTTGACAGCAAAATGCCCGTCTTAAAGAAGAAGCCGGTTATTAAAAGAAAATAAATCAAGGACAAATAATTATCACCTATCGCGTATTACTTTGATAAAGATTTAATCATCAGAAAAAAAGAAATCGTTTAAATAGCAATGAATTAATTTTCTCAATGCCCATGAAATTTAAATTATCCAAAATAAAATGCCTACTTTAAGTGGACTTCATTTAAATGAATAGACAAATTTTGCCTTTCAATTGATACATCATAACATATTTAAGTTCAAAGAATAATTTTACTTGCTTTTTGAAAAATAAATTTGTTGAAAAATTTTGCAGATGAAAATGAAGGGAAATTGAAATTGGACAAAGAATTGCTTTCTTACGCAATCCAGTCAACGCCACAGTGGAAAATGATGATAAAATAGTGCAGCTCGGCGTTACGTTATTCAAACAATTCAAACTGCTGGCAACACGCTGGCAAAGAAAACTAACCAGATTCATTCAATCAGTACGATATGTAAAATGTTTTCAGGTACAATATAGTTCAGCTGTTATTTTGATTGATTTTTTTATTTTGCTTCATCACAAGATGCTTCAGTCATTTATCTATAGTTGTTTAAAACAAAAAATTTTTACATACACACAAAATTAATATATCGAAATTAAAATGAATGAACGAAATTTCATGAATACCCAATTTCATGCATTAAAATAAATATTATCATTAAAAAAATATAAATCATCACTTTTTTTATTATTCACTTATCATGCAATTTAAATTCATACTTTATTCAGAAAATTTTTCCATAAATTAAAAACATAATGTCAAAATAACGCTGAAATTTAAGAAAGTATCTATGTTTTTTTGTATAGTTTTCATGAAAAAAATTACAAAATCTTTATCGTAATAATAATTGAACTTGATTTGCTTTAATTTCATGTAAAAACATTGAATTCATTAAAGTCAAGATTATTATTTTCATGAGTATTTTATTTTATCAGATTTTAAATGAATAATACAAAAGTGAAAATGAATTTTAAAAAAGTTTCGTAACGTGACTAGTTTTTGCTAATTTACAGAACAGTACTTCAATTATACGATTGATTGAATGAGATTTTGAAAAGAGTAGATGTTTTGTTTGTAAAATTAAAAAAAAGAAAATAATAGTGAAATATAACTATTGAGCACATTCAATAAATGACAGTTTAAAGTGTTACAATTCAATTAGTGAAAGGTGAATAATTTCTTTAAATTTTGATTCATGTTTTTTTATTCGCTTGTACAAGCTTTAGAGAATAGAATAATTTTTTATTGATTTTCTTTTAATTTTAAAGAGTAGTATTTGCAATCAGAAAATTTACTTTTTATATGACCACATTTTAGAGCAAAAGTAGAAGAATATTTTAATTTATTATGATTACCAAATGATTATTAATTAATATTTGAAAAATAAGCAGTGAATTATTTCCTGTTTTGAGGCGGGGAGGGGGGGACGAATTTGAATAATTGAAAATCCTGTCTTCGAAATTGAGTGACTTGGCAAGTTGATTGGCCGACCTGAGCCAACCAGATAAGTGCAATTCAGTGAACGTGATGGCCAATTAGAGGAAGAGGGTCAAATTGTTGTTCCCTTTACAAACCAGAGCAGTATTGTGAGTTGCAACCGCTGAAAGGGCGGGTCTACAGTTAATGAACAGTTGGCGAGGTGATGGAAAAAATGCGGCCCGGAATGGCGCCAGTTTTCAAAGCAGCTGACTGGCTGGGAACAAGCTTCGGTCATGTAAAAGAGGCGGCGCTTTTCTAATCAGCAGTTGGCGAAAATCAGGTGAAGCCCAGCATTGCCATTGGGAATCATTTCCATTCAACGCATTTGGGTCGCATTCCAAAAACTCCCATCTACTATTACACTGCCAACTTTGAAAAGCTGCTGCTGCTGCTGCTTACGCTTGCTGACGATCACAGCAGCAATTTCAGCTTCACTGCCCTCAAAACTGTCAATCTCTGTGATCTTACGCCATTTTTGCCATCAACTTTATTCTGAATAAGCTTCATCATTTTTTTAATTGAAATGTTATTTATTTCTTTTTTGTTCATAATTATTGTCGTTGGTCAGCATTTAAATGTAAATTCTCAACAACAACAACAACGATCTTATTCTAACCATCTTCAATCAACCCCTGCCGCGAATTTTCACAGCTCATACAGAACACCAATTTGGAATGTCAATTCACCTTCGTATTCACAAATTGGATACAGCAGATATGTAGAAGTTCCCTTCGGATCTGGAATGTACAATCGTCATGGATTCGGCCCAACAGTTGGACAACCACCGCCATCGCCAATGACCTGCCCAATCATGCGAGGTAGGCTTTCATTCATAGGTGACATTCTACGCCAGGCCGTGCAATCAAAGCGACTGTGTTTTTAGCTTAAGCCTGTATTGTTGAGGTCGATGCCCAGCTGTGTGACATCATACAGGCTTTTATTGTTGTTTCGTATGATGTATCTCACTCATTCAGCAACAAGTTTAGCATTATTAATTTTCCATTTGAAAATATTTTTAATTAAGTATACTGATTACACAATTAAATGAACAAAATAATTCATTTAAAACTGGATGACTAAGAGATTTTCTTCAAATTTTTTTCAGATCCAATGTAAAGCAATTCCAAAAAAAGGAATTATAATCAATTTCATTTTTGTAATGTAAAATAACAATTTTTTTCATTATCAATTGCATGTTTATTGTAATGTTTTTTAATGTTCTAATTTTTTCTATCAATAAAGTTTTTTCAAAGTTTTTCACTTGAAAAGGAAAACCTTTGCTATAATAGTATACCAAATACAGTAGTGATTGCCAAACGTTTGCCATTCAAATAATAAATAATTTTTATGCTCATTTTATATAACAATTTGCATTTTTATTCACAGTTTTGTTTGATTATAATTTTTGTTAATTTAGCTGTAATTTTATTAATGCATAAAAAATATATTTATGTAGAACAACACATTGAACTAACTCAGCAATGCTTTCTAAAGTAGTAGAAAAACTTCTTTTTCAACATATAAGTTACCATTATTTGTTGTATTGATCAATTTTAAAGAATAATTTCAAAACGTAAAAAAGACTTCATTTTATTGTATTATTACCCGTTCAAATTATTTAAATTAAAAAAAACTTTCTTTTATTAATTTACAAAGAAAGACTGCTAGCGTTCAGAGATAAACATTTCATGAATCACTGTGCCAATTTTTCATTGAATGAATGAATGTTGACTGGAAATATTGTTTGAACAAAGCAGGCGCAGCATCTCGAAGACACGGAGAAATTTAAGCCAATATATTTTTATTAAAGCAAAATTACTTCATAAATTTTCATTTATAATGCAATTCATCAATAATGATGATTATTTTTAATTAGTGCGTATCTTTTAATAAGATAATTAAGTTGCAAGTTGAAAAAATTCAATACTTTGAATATTGGAATAATTGAATAAACAAAGCACTATGATATCAAGTGAAATCGAGTGGCATTTAATTATTATTTCTAGAAGATGCTTGTTTCGGCAAAGCTTCAAATTGTGCAATTAAAAACGCAATGCCGTTCGAACGACGAGCGATGATCACGTCGGATCAGTGCAAAAATTGTTGTCTTCAATATTCATCCCCAAGATTCACTTGCCAGTCGTTCGTCTATGACAGAGAACATCAATTGTGCGATATGTTCGGACATTTGGGTGACCAACATCCGGCAGTGCTGTTGCCAACGCCAAATCGTGATTATTATGAACTAACTTCGAGCAGTTGTCGAAATGTTGAAATTCACCAAGGAATTCCCAGCGTCCAGGTGCCATATTCAACTCTGATGCCAACATTCCCACAGACAAGACCGCCTTCAATCA
Organism: Trichinella spiralis; assembly: GCF_000181795.1. Lineage (NCBI taxonomy): Eukaryota > Metazoa > Nematoda > Enoplea > Trichinellida > Trichinellidae > Trichinella > Trichinella spiralis. The sequence continues at coordinate 498,945 of NW_003526943.1, read as the reverse complement.
GCCCGTTGGAAATGGACACATGGGGTAAGTGATGATAAATGATTTTCCACAACATATCAAATGTGATTAAATCAAATTTGCAAAGCAACAAACATATTCTATTCAAAGCAACGTTCTCAGATATGTTTCAAGTGTTTATTTTGGTTATATTTTGTTTCTTTTTCTACAAAAAGTGATTTTCGTTTTCAAAAGTGTTTCAACATTTACTATTTGCATTACTGATAATATTATTCATTCATTCATTCATTCAACAAATTTATTTCACATGGGCAATTTTTTTCATTTTACCAAATTCACACCAACAGCAACAACAAACAGTTCCCATGCTAAATGGTAATTTTCATACAAAAATTGCAAGTTTCAATTTTTGAAGAGTCGAAAAATTTTGGAAAATTCCATTTCTGACATATTCTCAGGGGTCGGTCCCAGGCTAGCAGGACAACCTATAAACGCAACATTATTTTTTCTTGAACTTTTTCTCAATTATTGCTGAAAAATAGCACATAAATAACAACCACAATTGCCTGCATGCAGCGACATTGAAAATGAAACAATTGTTAGCATTGTTCTTAATGTCTGTCCCCATTTGATATTTCCAAATACAAATGATACCAGCCAGCATGTCAACTGTGATAATTATGGGTATGTTGGAGAGAAGAAAAGCAAAAAAATCAAAATAAATAAATAAAATATATCTTCTGGTTTATATTTAAAAAAGTTTTTTAAAAAAACAAATATTATTCCGTCTTTTTTTGCCATTTGTAAATAAGATATCATCTAGCATTGCTTGCAAATGTCGAATTTTAACAATTGAAGTGAACATTTGTTTAATTTTTTTTCTCTTGCATTTTGTGTTTTGTTAGATTTTTCATGTTATGTTTGCTTTGAAACAAACTTTTAAATGCTAACAACAGCAACAATTGTAACATTTGTTTTCTTCACAATAAAAAATAATGCAAAGAAATAGTGTATATGTATGCATAATCATAAAATACTGTTGTAAATTTAAATATTTTTTTACAACAAAGCACATTTTCAGTTGTAAAATTTCTTTAGGCGGATGTAAGCCTGGGGAAGTTGTCAAATATTATAAGATAATTGGTAAACAGCTCATTTCCAGCAGTGGTTTTCAATTTAGTCCAATGACTGATCAGCAGTGCATTCAAATCTGTACCGCAAACAGAGTGAGTGTATATCATTTTTTTTATTTGATCATACATTTAATTCTATTTATTTAATATTATTAATTAATTTATGCATTTAGGCTAAAGATGGTCGTGAAGTTATATGCCAATCTTTTGACTTCATTTCATCAGCAAATCGATGCATATTCTATGGTCCGTCTGAATCGAAAGGCCGTTTGGAAGATCATGCCTCTGTGCAGCATTTTGAAAAAGTTTGCTTTCCAGGTTAGATAAATAATGTTATTTCTATTTCCATTATTTTTAATAATTTTTATGTGCAATATTTAGAGAACCTCGTGAAAACATGTTCCGATGTATTTGTTAGGATGCCTAAGAAAGTACTTATTGGCTATGCAAGAACGGTCACCGACGCCGATTCAATAAAAGACTGCATAATTCGTTGTCTCAATTCTGATTCTCAGTATGGTTTTCAATGCCAGTCTGGAGTGTTCTTTAATGAAGTAAAATTACAAATTCATTCAAAAAGTTTACAGCAGTATTTTAAATAATGCAATGTTTTTGGTCTTATTGAAATGTAGCAAAAATGAAGTTCATTTGACAGACATATAAATTAAGTAGAATAATGATAATAATAATAATGACTGTAAGTTCACCAGCTTGAAAGTTCATATTTGCTTATATTTATAGGAGGATTCACTAAACTGTGTGCTCAATTCACAGACAAAAGATACAGCTCCAAGTTTGCTCATCGATGAAACTGCATACAATGCAGAATATTTTCAACTTTACTGCCATGTCAAAGAGGACGGCTTGATTCCATCGGTTGATAGTAAGGATGTACAGACTTATACGGCGGGTGTGCAACGTGGCGAAGATACGGTTGAAATGAAACCCACCTTGCAGAAGGCGGTAATCATTGCAAAAGAAATTGCCAACGATTGGACCCTTTGGTCACCCTGTGAACCGAACGGAATGCGTAGAAGATACAAAGTCTGCGATGAAGCGGATATACGCAATTGTCCGTTGGAAACTCAGCAATGCACAGCAGAATTGAAATCACTGAAAAGATCTTCTAAAGGTAATGATTTATCATTTATTATTATTATTATTATTGAATACAAAATGTGTTTTTGAAAGCATTTCATAATTTTTTTCTATCCAACTAAGCGGCTGTTGATAGTCAGTTGTGTTAGAAGAAAAATGATAGCAAACTTCAATTTCTTAATAATTGTAAATTTTGTCGTTGAGTTTATTTTACAATTTGCCCCGCGATGATTATAAAAGGACCGCGCATTCTTTTAAGAATTAACTTTTGGTTAACAATACTTTTTGTGTATTTTTTAAGAATAATCTTAATATAGAAATTTATATTCAAGATGTCAAATTTGCAATAACAAGAAAAAAAACAAAAAATTCAGTTCAAAATGTAATTTTCAATAATAATTCTCAAAGGAAAATTACTGCAATCTTTAAAAGATTTCACCATCACGCTGCAACGTTTGTGTTTGTAAAACTTAATAATTGAGGAATAGACAAAAATCATAAATTGTTCACAAAAAGTGAAGTTCTGCTTTCTTTTTGAGCTCTTGAAACCCAATCTGCTGCTTCATTATTATTATTATTATTATTATTATTATTATTATTACTATTACAGACAGAAGATATTCTCACTTGAAAAGTTGAGAAAGTTTTTTTTTCATATTTTTTCCCCTAGGTGGTAACTAGTTGAACTGCTTGCTGATAAGATACAGCAGTATGTAAGATAAAATGTTATTAATGCAACTTTTTGTTAGTGGATGTTTCATTTTGGCCAGCGAACGCTGTTGGTGATTTATTTCTTCCATAGATTTGGACATGAAAAACTGCATGGCGCCACGTTGCTGTCCAATGTTCGGTTCATGCACGATCGGGGTGCAACAGATGCCGGATGGTCGAATGAAATGGTGCAACAATCCTTGTTAGCTAGCTGGTTTGTCACATTCAGTCCCAGTTGTCAACGTGACACTCAACCTGGCCACAAATTGGCGGCAGGATATACAACTCACCGCCTGCTAAAAATATACCATTCTTTCTTTCTTTCACCACTGCCCCTGCCCTCATCCCCACTTGTGGCACTCGTTTTTTTTTCTTCAAATTGCTTTCTACTCTTTTCCACTGCCAAGCATTAGCAAATGCAACATCCCCCATCAAACATCAGTGACGATGCACTTGTACAGAGCGGATGTGTTATTTCCTACACGGCTGCTTTTATTACGACATATGAATATTCTGATATGATATTACGACTGATAATTGTTATTAATCTTAATAACAAATTGCAACGGGCTTAATGCATGTCCTCTTCTTTCTGCACACACATGTGCGGCAGCTATAAATAAATGCAACTGAAATTGTAAAATGTATATAATAATAAATAAATAATAATGCAATAACATACGTATTGCGACAGTGAAAAATAGAAAATTATCAAACCTAGCAGCTCACAAAACACAAACTCACGCATGCGCACAATGCGTGTCAGCTCAAATATAAAATACAAAGCTATGTGTAAAAAAAATAAAAAAATGCTCTTGACACGTAAAACTTCAATGGGGCTATTAGCTGCTCGCGGCTCTCTTGCATATACGCAGGTTAGCAACAGTGTTCATCGTTGTTTGCCTATATCCTTCTCTAGAGTTGCCACAGTTGTCGACTGGTTGATTTGGGAACTTATGAGCGTTGCGCTCCTGCAAACAGAGAAACTACAAAATGACATGACATCATTTCTGAAAATGACCAATAAAAACAAAAATAGCTTAACTGAATAGTATAAGGAAAATTTATTGATTAAAAATAACAATGCAACCGTGTGCGTGTGTGTATATATGTAGGAAAGGGGTTGTGAAAAAAAATAATGCTAACAATAAATATATAGTCTTTCCAAAAGAAGACAATACCATGTTACTGAGGATATCATATATATATATGTATATATATATATATATCATCATATATCATTCACGTAAGAAGAACAATACTGATGATCTTGATAAATAAATAAATCAAAAGATTAAAACTAACCGGCTTCGCGGAAACCCGGAGAAGGGTTGACACCATCAGTACCATCGGCAGGCTTTGGACACGGGTAATAAAGTGTGCATAAAGGCGTTACAGATCCAATAGTGGACTTTCCTATTAGAAAAAAATTTAGTTTTTATAACTATCTGGGCGAAATAATAATTCTTTCAACTTTAATTTAAAAAAAACCAAACTCACCACTGATATCCGTATCAGAAAAAGATCGAAGTGAATTGTCACCGTTGATGCCTGCTGAGGTAGGGAAATTGTTTGCACCTCGATTACTGCTTGATCGCTGTGATCTCAGCGCAGATCGTATTCCAGATTCAGTTCCATTGCTGCTCTGACCCCGTTTTGATCTAGTACCTGTGGATTTGGATGCTTGCCCCGCCTTATTATTAGTACGTCCTGAAGGTCCATTACCAGCGCAAAGTTCCATCGGATGAGCAAAGCCGTTCGTCGAAAGCATCGACATCAAAATTTTTGCTTTGTCGACGTCAATTTTCTTTTCTGCAGAAAAATCGCTGTCCACTCGCCGCTTCTTTCTCTTCGACGAAATCAATTCTAAATGTTTCACGGATGACGACGGCGCCTCTTTCCCTGAGGATGTCGCATTATCTGGATCTGAATCCTGTTGTACAGTTGTCTGGACTGCTTCGATTTTAATTTGTCCCAACTGTGGTTGTGGCGACTTTGCCGAAGCAACCGACGGTTCGTCGACTTGGTTTGAAGTTAAAACACCGGCCGTTGCGGTTGACAAGCAAGAATCCTTCTTCGCCCTTGCCAAAGCTACAATTACACATGCTATTCCATTAATCAAGAAGAACAAGCAAATCTCCCTCTTCGAATCCGATTATTATACTGCCTACGCCGTCAATATTAATTAGCGCCACCTGATGAGCGGAACTTTAAAGCTAAATTACTAAAAAGTTGGATATAGAGAGAGCAAAAAATGTTCTTTCATTGAATTTTAAAATTCATTCAACTTTTGATACAGACTATGGTAGTAAAGTTTCATTCCAATTAGCAAGGGGTATTCAATTCAGGGGCTTCACATATTGCTTGGGCTGTCGTGATCCCATAACATGGCACATGAAAAAATATTTAGCATCTGTGGCAGAGGCAATGTTTGCTCTGCGAGGGGTTTCAAAAGCAACAATTCAAAAGCGTATTACCACTGGTCAGAAAAGTGAAAGGCGGTTTCTGAGGTTCAGATGAAACTGGAGTCGAAAACTTGCTCCAATGATTGACTGTAAAACGAAATAGGCGACGATGAAAGGCCACTTAACGCGTAGCGAAAACCAAAATCGCGATCTTCACTAATTAACCTGCTTTCCACAGGTTCGGATTATTGGCGGCATACAGTCTGCATGTTGATGAATTGCGTTTCAACTCAAAGGAGACCCCGTAACCCAAGTCATAAATATCTGTGGCATAGGCAGTGTTCTTCCCTGCTAAGGATTGCGATTCGCCACGAGGAAAAAACCTTTTTGTTTTGAGAGGTTTTCGTTCCCTTTTAGAAAAATGAACGTTTTCATCAAAATTTCTATTTTTATACATTTCCTGATTTTTATTCATTTTCTATTCTTAATTTGAGGTTAAAACAATTTCAATGCTTCAAATGCATTTCAGATCAAAAATCTCTGCATTTATGGCAATAGCAAATTACCTTCGGCACTAAAATCTCAACCGCCCCTCAAATGCAAAGGCTGTGGAAGAAAATCATTAGCACGAATTAGTTTAATTAATTAATGGGGCTGCTTTTCATACTAAATTTTGCTTGTTCTCGTGTATACGATTCGTAGGAGCATTTTCGAATTTACCTTTAAAATGCATTTCAACAAGCAGAGTTGAACGGTCAAATTGCAATGATGTTTAATTCCGCTCACCATACAAAACTAGCAGCAGTCCCCCTCCCTCATCAATTTTGCTCACCAAGTGTCGCTGTAATAAAAGGAACAGCGTCACTGCCACCCTTTGAATTCAAATCAGTAAAAAAAAACTGTTTGCACTGTCGATGCTCACCTATTGCTTTAGCTGCACCATCTTCCCCGTTTACTGGTGAGCACGATTCTGGACAATAACGCTCAATACTGAAACAGAAATCAAGCTTATGCAAATGCATTATCAAATCGTTCAACATGGAACACAAACCTAGAGCATCCCTCTTCTGGATCCTGAATGTAAGAAAACGGCAGCTTGAAATTATTGTTAGGGATCATGTCCATGTACATTCTGGAAATATTATACAAATCAAGAAGATAAAAATAAAATAAATTACAATATTATACCTTCCGGAACGCGCTACCCGTCTCCGAACCATTCCCGCATAACTTAATCCCGATGGGTGACGAGCATTTTTAGAGTGCAAAAATGCATGGAAAAACTCGTGCTCAGACGAAGAGTCATCACTGTCAGGCACTTGCTCACTATTAGTAATAGACGTAAAATTTTCAGAATAATATGGCGATTCATTTCGATAAATTTCATCCAATATCGGCTAAAATGATAACAATATCGAATAACAAACGACGCTGTTAGAAACTGGAAAAAAAAACCCACCGCGTGATATGTGCACCCAGGCTTTGGCCTAAAAGCGTAACGTCCATCCGGATTCTCTGCTACCGCCTTCGTGCGGGTCTGCTGTAAGAAATCGATTTCAAGAAAAAATAGATGACATTAGTTATCATCCATTGTACCGTCTTCTTAACAGGCGTCTTAACTTCGTTTTGAGCATCAACATTCTTTGGTAAATTCATGGCTCGACGTAAAAGTGTCTTCCTTGAGTCAATTTTATTTGGTCTAACAGGCGGCTTAGCTACTGATGGCCCAGTGTTAGATCGTCTGGTCGAAGAACGATCCACTGGCACAGACACCCTCTGTATTCAAAAGCTTTTCCACTTAAGAAATTTTTTTGTAAAAATACAAATAGCTAATACTCTCTGAGAAACAGGAGCCGGAGGAGGTCTGGCCAACAGTTGGCATGTTTTGTAGTAGCGACTGAACCAATCTTTCATCGTGAATCTTCGCTCGAACAAAACCATTCTCGCACAAGCCAACTCCAACTGGTTGCGATTCGCTTCAGCACAAACACTGATTATTAAGCTAAAAACTACCAAATCACAACTTCCCTCTATTCTAAATCTTAACATCTTCTACCCAGCATTTTTCAACGATTCAATCATGCGCAATACATTGCACATTGCTAAATCATCATTTTTGCGATGCTTCCGAGTGGTCATTTTATCTGTCCGACGGCGAAATGCTATATACGCATCAGCTGTGTTGTTGTTTTGCCGCTGATCTGTACGAATACGAGGTACCGACGACGAATTACACTACAAAGAAACATTAAAATTTGACATGAGTAATAATGAATAACATCATATCACAGCAACTAACCTGCTTGTACAACCAGTACTTATACAACGGATGAAGCATATTCTCATCTATTTTCACTTGCTCCTGGGCTTCACTAAAACTCGTCACCTAAGAAAAACCCACATAATAAATAATAATAATAATAATAATAGATAAATTCTGAAATTTAGATTCTATAATTTTCTGTTCATACATTTGATGAATTCTCCAATATGTCAAAAACCTTTTCCAAAATATCGACATTGATACCATACTGAATTCCAGTGTTCAACAGCCACTGATTATCTTCAGCATCGGCATCGTATTTTACCACTAAATAAATAAATCTCAATGTAGGGTGACTCATAGGTAGTTACGTTCATTTTACTCGTAATATCTGCATATGTTTCAATCCTACTTGCACTCTTATCTGAACCTGCGTATGCCTCAGAAAATGAAAAATACGTATCGTACAGTTCATCAATTGCCAAGTCGTAAGATATTCGAGGAACTGGAATGGAGACTTCTGAAATGACATTCTTATCCCTAATATCTTCTCGTGCAGTGAGAGCTTGCTGATAATGCACTTCCTAAAACAAAAATAAAAATAAATATACTCAAAAAAATGTGCACGCAATTGGATTACACGTGCATAACAATAAAGTAAATCATATTATAAAAAATCGAAATACATATCATATATACAAATAAAAATTCAAATTAGTAAAATCGTAAAATTACATTCAAAGCAAAAATAATAGATATCATTCAATCATTCTGATATACGAAAATAGAACAACAACAACAACAACAACATTTTATATTACCATTAAACGTTCCATTAATTTAATATATCAGATCCAAAATTAAAAAAATAAATTTCATTTCTGAATTCAATATAATTTAATTTGAACAACTAACTTACATTTACAATTCATTCATTCAAAAAATTACAAAAAACCGCTTCAAATAACATAAAAATTAAGCTTAACTAAGAAATTCCGTTAACAAAACATCTTAAATATGAGCTAATTCAATTTTCATTTAGAATCAAAGTTAAACCATGGAAAATTATACTATATGAAATGTACTGTTGTAAATCAAAACCAGTTCTTTAAAATTGAAACTTCTAATTAAAAAAATAATCTATTTTACATCAAACATATCTTAAAATAGTTTATAAATATTTTAAAGAGTTATTTTTCTTTGTTGAAGTGACGCTGTTATTGAGAAAGAATCAAAATTAGCGCCAAAGAAACGCAGCGAGTTGAACGGCAACAACGTTAGCCAGTCAATCAATCAACGCATTCAATGATTGACATGAAAAGAAAGATAAACGCGGGGGTGAAAAACAAACAGCAGCGCCATCTAACGCACATAACGTGAAAACAGGACACGCGGCCCGCCATTTTGAATCCGAGTGTACTCACCATCTCTTCCTCTTTTTCCATGCTCGATGGCATTGTCGCAACGGGTCTAACGTTCGCGCCATAAGATGGAAGTTTCGGCAATTCATTTTCTTCATACAAAGGCATAGGTTTCATGGCATCAACGGGCCGGGCGCGGAAGGTCAGCTTGTTGTTCATGTTCTTGTACTCCCACGCGGTAATTGCAAAAATACGTCTGAGGAAAAAAATAAAAATATGGTACGGCACACCGAAGTGAGCTGGGCAATAGAAGCCCACTTTTATTCATCGATTGCGACGGGTTTCATGGAAACGAGCGGTCGAAGTAGTGCCAATTTTCACTGCCGTCGATACACGACCGGGCAGTAAGCAACAATGCGACCGATGAGATGCGAGCGAACAAGTGGCGTCAGCACGATGCGACAACAGCGCCACCAGGCTGTCCAGGGTTCGGGAAGCGCGAGGGAATGGTATACTGCCAAGAAGAGGTCGACAATGAGCAATACAACGCCAGCGGCAAGGCAGGCTACACAAAGTCCGTTCGCTACTAATTTTGCCTAGCTAATGGCGATCGACTGCTGACCTTATCCAATATGGTTGTTATTAAAACATGAAACCTGCTTGTCAAAATAATAATCTTTGTGATAATATTTATGTTTTTCCCTAAAACAACAATGTTACAGCTAAAATTTATTTAAATTTATAAATTAATGATAATAAAACTAAAAATTTTATTTTAAAACATTTATTTTTATCTTCGTCAATTCATGCATACTGTATTTTTTTTCATTTGCTCTACTTTCATACTTGATTAAAGCAGAAGCAAAAAAAATTGAAAATTTGATTTAAATTAAAACAAAACATAATTTAAAATAAAAAAATTATTACAACAATATATTTTCCGCTTATATTTTATGGTAATATACAATAGAATCATGACATTTTTGTAATACAATTTAGAGTAAAATTAACATAACAAAAATAAAAAAATATATTTAATACTGAAGAAAGTGTGTATTTATTATATTATATTTTCAAAAATTGGGACTATTGCAACTAAGTGTCTTTTGATCGGTAGGTTTCTTTTATCAGAGCGGTAAATGGATGAATATTTCGCATTGAACACTGAAGCTGATAATCTGAAAATTGTACCATATATGTGCAAAGTGGCAAAGTGAAAATGCTCAAGAAACGCTGATAAAACAAACTGACAGTGACAAATAAATCAACAGAAAGAAAGCCTAAAACATTAAATTACTTGCTCAAATGCAGATGTGCATTTTTTGTGAAGAAAACACAGGTTTATTCAGTTCAGCATTATAGTAAAATAAATGAAAACGTATTTTAATGTATAAGCAAATTGAAATAAAATAATTGTACGTAACCTTTGAAATTTTCAGAACGAAAAAACTTTAAAGTAGATAAAGTGAAAAATTAAATCTCAAAATCAGTAGTTAATTTTAGTTTTAATTCATAATACAATTAATTAATTAATTATCAAGCTATCTATCTGTTGGTGCCATTTATTTTTGTAGATAATTTTTGTGCAATAGTAGTAAACAATTTTGTTTCAACTGCACTGGTAAATAATAGTTGATTAAAAATTTCTTTTTAATTTAAATTTTAACAACTGCATTTTAAATTCATTTCACATATGTGCAACGTCTGCATTCAATTATATAATAATATATACGAAACGTTGAATTTCCATGTGGGCTATTCATTCATACGGTAAACCGAAAATGACGTGTATTGTACTGTAAAAACAAAAGTAGGTTTTATTCTTTTACAGTATTCTGAAGACTGTCGAAAATTTTCTTAACAATAAATAAATAAATAAATATATAAATTTTACATCTTTTTTTGATCGATCGATCATTCAGAAGATTTTTCTATTTTATATTATATATAATTTATATTACATGGGGTTTTCAAAAAATATTAATTTCTGGGTTTTTTCTGTTATATGCATTTTATATTCAAAATAAGTTTGAGCTTTGAAAAGAAATAAATGAAAATTGTGCAGGCATTTCAATAATAATTTTTTGCTTACATTTTCGTAACTGATGGCTTCAACAACGCTGAAATATTTGTTTACTTATTTATTTAGATTTACTTGCTGAATAATTATTGCATTTATTTGCATTCAAAAAATCAGAAATGTACAGACCAGAGAGAGGACTTGTTACATTCTTATTCGCGCCTCTGAATTGTTGAAAACTAGAATTTATTCACATTTTGAATGAATTTAGTTAGCATTGTAACTTCGTTCATCGAAATGTAAAAATGATTTGGAATTTTATAGAAAAAAAAACATAAATCATTTTGTTCTGCAAAGAATGACAAAAACTTTGCAATGACAAAGAACAATTTTATTCATAAATAAAGTGAAAAAATCACTGATTTCAACCATAGCTCGATAATTTTTCACTGGTCACTTACATGTATATGTATAAAAGATGATAACGAGAGAATGATGAAAATCAAAAGAGATGCTGAAATTGCCAAAATTTTAAAACAAACTGAAAATCATTGTATCAGACCTGAGTTTCACAAAAAGGCGTCAGTTTTAAACTTTTACAAAAGCGAGCTAAAACACGCAAAAGTGAAAACATGTACAACGGGTGCAAAAGAAGTAATGCAATTTTTGACTTTCGGACTGCTTATAGAATTGCCATCGCTGATGGCCACCAGGTAAGAAAAAAATAAAAATGCAGTGCGCACACACACACACATATGCATGCAATAAAACAAAAAAAGCCTCCAAAATATATAAAGCAAAACGTAATAATAATAATAATAATAATAATAATAATAATAAAACTATTTCTTGCACATTCGATTTACGTCCAAAACTTCCACCGGTTGGCCAGGATGCTCGCTGACACAATGTTGCTTAACAATATATTTGCTGTGGGCCATGTAATCGCAATAGCTGCAATGCCATACGCGATAAGGCTGACCAAGACGAACGTCGGAAGTTGTTGCGGTTGCTTCTTTGTTCGTTTCTTTTTTAGATACTCTAGATGTAGTCGCTGTAGCGGCCGCGGTAGCTGCCTGCAAACGATATGACGATGCTCTTGTAGTGCGTAAATTATATCCTGACGGTGATATCGACGAACCACCACCAGTAGTAGTAGTAGTAGTAGTAGCAGTAGTAGTAGTAGTAGTAGTAGTAGCAGCAGCAGCAGCACCAGCAGCGTTAGCATTGCTGACACTGGTTGAATTTGCTGACTGTTGGCGTTGTTGACCACTACTTGAAGACTGACGACCACTTGTTGTTGTTGTTGTTGTTGTTGCTGCTGTTGCTGTTGTCATAGCTGTTGTAGTGGTGTTTGACGACGATCCACTACGACTTACTAATGAAGAAGAAGAAGAAGAAGCAACAGAACTGCTGCTACCAATTGAAATTTTACCATTTCCCTTTTTCTCTTCGACACAGCTCACGGTCGATTTGAGGCTCTTTGGAACGGTATTTCCTCCTTGTTTCTGCGTCGATGTGGCAGACTTCTTACTCGTACCAGCACTGCCAAAGCATTGTTCAATCATTCGCGTCACTTTCTCTTTGGTCGCCACTTCCTTGTCGACAAAGACCACATTGACCGGCAAACCGAGATGCTGACGCACCACGTGACGTCTGGTCTCTCCCCGTAAACAACTCTTGTACAAGCAATAGCCGCAATGATAAGGTTTCGAGTCTAGATGATTTTTTGCATGGACAGATTTTGATAAAAACGTATCAGCAACGTCAGTTTTGCAAACAAAACAAGGAACTTTGTCGTTTGCCAACGTGGCGAACGATGTTACTTCTGGAAAGCATTTCTTCTTCCACCTGAGCACTTCGTGATCAATGCCCGGAGTGGGGAAATAGTTGATCGTCGCTGATACATTTTTGTGAGCGTTCTGGATGTGTCGTCTGACTTTGGATTTCACCGGCGATTTGTAGTCACAGTTTCCGCAACAGTACGGCTTGTAATTCATGTGATTTTTCACATGGACGTACAACGAGCTCGCGTACATGGACACTGGACTTTTGCACAGCTGACAAATGTACCTCGGACCGTCAGCGGACAAGACCCGCGTAGTTGCAGAGCGACGTTTCGTCGCAGTTGCACTGGCTGCATTGGAAGCACCGTTTTCATCGTCATTTTCCTCTTCATCGTCCACCTCTTCAAGTTCATCCAGGTCGTCCAATTCCCCATCGTCCCCAGCATGGACATTCCAGTCCGGAAAACACCGACCACGCCAGACTGTTTCGTCGTCAACGTCCATCTGAACAGTGGACAATTTGGCAACTTTGTCCGAATGCTCAACTTTGACGTGCTCTTTGGCCTTGGAACTGTGCGAATGCATGAAACTGCAGTGGGGGCATTTGTAATGGGACTGGATCTTGTGTCGACGAACGTGAGCCCACAGTTGATCATCATCAGCCGAGCTTATCGTTGTTGAACACAAAGCACAAGTGATCTTTTGCAATACCGCCGCCGTGGTGTTAATGGCTTTGCGCGTTCCACCAGAACACGTATTTGCTGCTGCTGCTGCTGCTGCTGCTGTTGTGCCGCTTGTTGGTGGTGATGATGCTGTTGATGTCGTGATTGAATTGTCATTATTGGCAGAACGTGGACCACCACGAGGAAAACACTGTTGGCCGAGTCGTTCGTAAGCGGCGCTAATTTGAGCCGTACCCAACGAAGTCCGCGTAACTCGGACCGGACTACCGGCATGCGAAGCGGTCACGTGCTTCAACGTTTCCGTTTGGACAAAGCTGCTGAAATCGCAATAATAGCAGCGAAATTCATAATCGCCAAGATGTTTGGTCAAATGCTTCGTCTTGGACAATTCATCATTGGTTAATCGTTCAGAGCAAATTTGACATTCCACTTCTGGATAACTTTCACCTGAAAATAAAAATCAAACGGATGGATACTTTTATTTCTCATTTTTCTTTAAAACTGAAAATTACTGATCAACAAAATACCTTCCGCAGAAATGTCACCGACAGCAGACAGGTCAGCAATGGGATTGGTGAAATTCAAATCGGATGTTCCAAGCATTGTGTTCATCAAACTGCTAATAGATTCCATGCTTTCCAGCTGAACACTTGCTTGTTGAGCGGCACTTTCACCGGATAAATCCAACGATTCACCACTTTGCCAGAAAACTGTAGAACCAGCCTGATCACATTCCATTTCTTTTTCTTCTTCTACTCCACCACCTGCTCCTTCTTCCTCTTCTTCTATTTCTTCATCATCATCAACTTCTTCTTCTTCTTCTACTTCTACTTCTACTTCTTCTGGATCTTGATCATCCTCCTCCTCTTCGTCATCCAATTCGTCCAAATCGTCTTCACTTTCAGCTATGTCGAACGATTCAATTGCCAATTCAGATTCGTCTCTAAAATCTACTCTGGGAAAACAACGTCGACGCATGTTGGCCATTTTCGTATGAACATCCTGTTCAGCATTGTAGCTCATCTCGTACTGACTACTGTGGTGAACGTTGTTCAAGTGTTCTTTCACGTGTTCTTGAATGCAAGATTTGTACTCGCAAAAATTGCAATGGAATCTAAAAAAACAAAAACAAAAATAATAATACAAATTAAAATTTTGCATTATCATCATTTGAATTATATATATATATAATGCGTGCGTACGGTTCATAGTTTAAATGACTGCGCACGTGAAGACCAATGGAATTCATCGTTCCACTAACAGATGTTTTGCACAGCTGACAGATCAGATTATTATTCTGTTCAACAGTTGTTGAAGCACCACTATTCTTGCAATTCGAGGCTGTTGTTGTCATTGCTGTTCTGTCGACACTAGTATCGTCACCCCAACAAAGTGAAATGGCTTCAAGTTCACCGGCCAAACATAATCGTAACTGCTCAGCCTTGAATAAAAAATTAACAATAATAATAATAATAATTTTTTTGATTATTTACAAATCGTATATTTACTTCTGATATGAGCTGTTCTGAAGACTGCTTTGTCGTTTGAGCATTGTTGTTATCGAATTGTGGAAAGCAAACAGAACGCATGTCGGTAATCAACTGATTCATGTTTTCAGTTAGCTGAGTGAAACAACGTTGCAACGGTGGTAGTTCAGGGTGTGCTGATTCTTGATGACTTTTCACTTTTGCAGCGGAACTCGATTTGTAATTGCAATAAGCGCAATGAAACGGCTTGAAGCCCAGATGACTTCTTGTGTGAGCGTCCAATGACCCGTCTGGAACCTCTTTGGAACATATTTGACAAACAACGCCGCTGAGCAATTTGCTTGTCCTAATCTGTCGATCGGATTTTCCGCCGCTGCTCAGCAATGCCAATTTACTACTATTACCGCTCTCAAGTGACAAGCCGTTGCTAAGTCTGCTCGTATTGTTGTTGTTGTTTGTCGCTTTCACCTTGTTCGCAACTGCACACTCTGCAACATTGTTCCTGTTCAGCATATCTGGGAAGCATTTTTTTCGTATCAAGTGAAACTGTGAATCATTTTCGTTTCCCTAAAAAATAACAGTCATTGATTGATTGATTGATTGATTGATTAATATTTAGATTTATTCATCTACAACATTTATAATGAATTCTCAAATACAAAAAAAGCATAAAAAATAACTACAGCAATATAATAAAAAACAAACTAAAAATTATGCAATGAAATATGAGAAAAGAATTTGAAATGGATTTTTAAGCGAATTTACTCTTTTTGTATTTGAGCAAAATTTCATATAAAATGTTTGTTTTCTTTTTGCATATTATAAGCACGTGAAGAGAAAAATGCCACGCACACACGCACAAACGAAACGAAAAACAAAAAACTCTCGCACACATATTTATTATATGCATACATATATTCACATATATGCATATATATTTATATTTATATTTATATTTATGTGCATATGTATATAGTGTAAAAAAAAGAAAAAAAGAAAAAAGAAAAATTACATAAAGACAAGTTCAACTACGCTGCAGAGGAATTGTTGTTAGGAATGGAAGCAACAGAGTGTTGAAAAAGTGATACACTTTGACGACATGCATATGGAGGAGCACCGCCTACCTGGAAAACGAAATTCATCGGAGCGTTCGGATGGACGGTTTGTATGTGGAACTTGACTTTCTCGTCGGACCAAAATCGACTACTACAGTAGGCACATTTGTACGGCTTGCCGAGATGGGTGCGTGCGTGGTGGTCGGTCGATTCAAACGGTATTTTTTCGTGGCAAATACGACAATCGAACTGCTGCAACGCCGAATCAACCAAATTACCAAGCGACGACGGCTTGTTTGACTGACCACTACTAAGCGTAGGAAGAAGGTGGTGGTGGTGGTGGTGGTGTTTCCCAGCAGCCGCTGCATCGTCACAGTTGCTGTATACTTCACCGAGTCCGACGTGGCCAAGATTTGGAAAGCATCGAGCTTTCATGTCGGTAATTTTCTCCTTGATATTGTCTTCCGCGTGCACTTCAATCGCATCGCCGCTAATATTGTGCACGTGCTCGACATGGCGCCTCGCTTTGGACTGTTCGCAAGACATGTACCGACAGTACGGACATCGATACGGTTTGTAGTTGAGATGATTTTTCACATGAATACCGATCGACTTGGGATTGTCCGCAATGCTGCCGTTGCAAAGCTTGCAGACCAACTTGCGCAGAATGGTATTCGCATTCGGAGTGCCAGGGGTCAACACCACTGGTGTCAAGCCGGTGATGTGACTGTTAGGACTGCCGTTACCGTTGCCGTTGCCGCTCGAAATCAGCTGAGAACTGTCGCCCACATTGAGATTTGGAAAACAACGTTGCGCAATACGATTGACCATAGTCCTTTCGGGATGAAATAAAACCTTAAATAAACAAGTCAAATTGAAATATGCAATAAATTAATGCGTTTAGTTTTCTCAGCGGTATGAGATTTTGTTTTACAATGTCGACACAACTTCTCTCATGGGATAATTTCATCGTCGTTCATTCATTAAAGCTTAAAATGTGAAGCTTGTTCTTTTTTCATAAGTTTGAAGAAATTTCAAAAAGACCAAATAAAAATCCCTTTTACCTACTTGTGCAAATGTTGCAAAGTTTTCGCAAACTTTGCATGCAACAACAACAACAACAATAATGAATATTTGAATTAAAAAAAATTGATCACTAATTTTTACCTTGAGTGCCACATTGCGATGCGAACGTGTAATGTGCTGTTTGACTTCTTCTTCTTCGGCTGATTTCCAACTGCAGTAGGCGCACTGATACGGTTTGTGGTCGAGATGTTGTCTTGAGTGTAGAATCAAATTTGCCAACTGCTTGGGAACCATTTCCGAACAAAGCTGACATTTGGCTTTCATATCATCAACTTTGGCTTGTACCGCGGCAGCGGCTGCAGCCGCAGCTGCAGCTTGTAAAAATCCCGCCGCGACTATTGCAGCCGCAGCTTGAGATGATTGCATTTCGTCGTCGTCTTCTGTTCCACCAATCATTTGGTGCTTGAAATTGTTGTAATTTTCCACTCGTGATGAAGATTCGGTACAGTTGTTGTTGTTGTTGTTGTTGTTGCTAGTGGTGGTAATAGCAATAGTGCCGTTGTCATCGTCTTCATCGTCGTCCACTTTGAATGGTTTGGAATTATTGTTCCACTGTGCCAGTGCAGTAACGGCAGCAGCAACGGCCAGCTTGTCAGATGACACCAGCGACGCAGCCAGAGGTCCGTAACATTTCACTGCCAAGTCTTGCAATCCACGCATACCGTCCGCAGGACAGCATACAATTCGAGTTTCTTGACTCTGCGGATGGGCACTGTGCACGTGCTGTTTGGCTCGAATCAAAAAATTCGTAGCGTACGTGCAGACGGGACAGTGGAAAAATTTATTCGCAATATGACTGGGCAAATGGTCGGTCAATGCCGTCTCGGTGCACAGTATCGACTGCGAGCAGAGCAGACAGACGACAGTCTCCTTGGTTCGGGTGTGGTCACTGCCAGTGACGTTGACGGAGCCGTCGGCCGCCAACGCGTTCACCACCGCTGCCACAGCCGGAGGCATACTACCACTACCAGTGCCACCACCGGTGCCGGATAAAGTGGACGGCGCTTCGCCGGCAAAGCCAGCCAAAAATGGAAAGCAACGCAATTTCATGGTCACGATACGATCCTTGATGCCCGGCACAGGTTTGTGGATAATTTTCACCGGCAATCCGCTGTGGACTTGTTGAATGTGTCTGGTAACTTTGCCCCGAATGTACGACTGGTATGTGCAATAGTGGCAATGGTAGGGTTTGTAGTCGAGATGTTTGCAGGCGTGATTTTCGAACGAGCTCGGATTGTTGGCAATGTACGTGCTGCACAAACAGCACATCTTCTTGCCCAGGCTGGGCAATTCCAACGTCGGATCGCCGGCGTTGGAGAATGTTTCCTTTTTCACCGCGACCAAATCCCGTTCCCCGTTGGCAGAGCTGTTGTAGAACAGGCCGGTGTTGTAGTTGAAATCGCCGCCGGTCAGCGAAGTCAGCGACCGGTCGTCGTCGCTGGCGTCGTCACTGTTCAGGGTTGTGTTAGCCGAGGTCGGTGGACTGGCGCCAACCGCGCTAATCTGGGACTCGTCCTCGACCACAGCGCTACACTCGGGTGGTAGTTCGTCTTCGAACAGCAACAACGTGTCGTCGTCGGCGTAAAGTGAATCGCAAGCCTGCTGCTGCTGCTGCTGCTGCTGATGGTGGTGGTGGTGATGCAGCAGCGACGACGACGACGACGACGACTGGGCTATTGGTGCAGTCGAAGCCAACAAGCCGAAACATTCGATTTTCATCTGCTTGATCTGCTTGCCAATATCCGGCACCGGGTGATAGCTGACTTTGACCGGCTTGTTGCCGTGCACACGGACGTTGTGACGTCGAATTTTCGACATGGCAAAGTGTCGAAAATTGCAATACTCGCACTTGAGCGGCTTGTAGGCCAGGTGGACTTTGGCGTGAGCAATCAAGCAGGACATGTTTTTGGAAATTTTCGCCTGACACAAGTTACAGTAGACGGTGGATTTGGTCGGCTGACGGGGCGTGACCATTGGCAAATTGACCAGAGGCTGGTTGGGACGGAAAGAAGAAGAAGAAGAAGAAGAAGATTTGCCCGGATCGGTGGGATCGACGTTGTCGACGAGCAACAATTGGTCGAGCGTTTGATCGCAGAATATTGGAAAGCATTTGGCCAGACCCCGCTCGACCAACTCTTCGGTGCCGAAGTTGGTGCAACAAGAAGCGCTGACCGTCCGGCCGGCGTGAACGCACTGCAAATGCTGCAACGCCGTCAACGGATCCACAAACGGACTGTTGCACAGCAAACAGTGGTAGGGGAAGTTGCCTTCGTGCTGGCGCACGTGGCCAAGCAGAGCACTCCAACGCCAGAGCAGCTTTTCGTCGCACAGCGCGCAGCTCAGCTTCGCCATCTGACCAACACCCAAAAAGATCGTCTCGACCACGGCACAAATTTCCCGTCGTACCAAGTGGCGCATCTGGTTCAAATAGACCTGGGGCTTGAAATCCGCGTGCGAAAATTTCGCGTGGGCTTCCAAAGCCGACAAGCTGCCCGTAGCGGTGCCGCAGAACGAACACTGGAACCGATTGAAGCGGACGTGCCGTTGCAAGTGGCGCAGAATAGAATCCGGGCGGTGGGCCACAGAATCTCCACAACAGCCGCATTTCAGGCTGTCCAGTTCGAGCGACGCCAGCGCCGCGTACAACAAGCCGGAAAATACTCGTTGACTTTCCGTCTGACCAGCGGTCAGCATGGAGTTCATGTTCATGGCGAGCGGCGACGAACGGCTATCCGCTATGGTGGAATCGGTCACCAAGCATAAGTCGAACGACCCGGCGCCAACGTCCAAACCTCCACCACCACCACCGCTGCCGTTGTGGTCGACGGCAAACATGGACGATTCGGCCAAACTCTGTGGACCTTGGATTTGTACCGCGTGGGAAAATTTTCTACTCGAACCGAGCATGTCGACCGTGTTCAACGAGGCGCCGCCGCCAATTTTCTTGCAAGCGTCGATCATGCTTTTCACGCTGCTTTCCAACTCGGCCACCGGCCTGTAGTTCAGCTTGTACTGACAACCCGGATGAGCACGCGTCGCATGTCGACCAACATCGTCCACATCGTAGCCCTACACAAGTGCATGATTTTTCTCTTTTTATTTAAAAAAAAGATGATAATTTCCATTTCAAATTCTTTTATTTTTGTAAATTATTTTTTCCGAACATTATTGCAATTTTGTTTGTTGAAAAAAAAATAAAATAAAACGTTTATTAAATTTGTAAGAATTATTATGCACATTGAAAAATGGATGCAAAAGAAAAGCGTCAATCAATGGATCATTATCAACATTGCTGTGATGAAAATGAAATCGCATGATTGTTATGATGAAAAAAAAATACGTTGATCAACAGAAAAAAGTGTAAAATAGCAGAAAGAGAAAAAAATGTAAAAATAAAGCTGCTTGTTGTCAGAGAATATTTTTAAATGGAAATTTTACACTTACTTTGTGCTTGAAATATGCACGCAAAAATAGGATTGCAATTGACTAATTATTGCAATATTTTCAATTAAATGACACTGAGCAAAATACAAACAGAAATGGCAAATTTTCAAACTGCACAAACGTACCAATACGACTGACGTCTGTGCAAATAGATATACGCTCGAATGCAGCAGAAGCAAGCACAGTGGTGATGAATTGCTGCACATGTTCGCAAGAAACACGCAAGCAAGTTTATACACAAAACGGGATACCCTTTAGCAAGCGAATGCAAGCGTTGCGCGGCAGATATCATCATGATCATCAGTGCGTTACACATTTTGCAAAAGCATGTTTGTTCGGTTGTTGTTGTTGTTGTTGTTGTTGTTTTTTGCGAGTCCGTCGTTGAGAATCAAAATCTACATGCACATTTCAAAGCTATACTTACAGACATACATCCCTGAACTGAATTGAAAATGAGAAAGAAAAATTTTAAACCTTCAAAGTACAAGCAAATAATAATAATTTTTTTTAAAGAAAAAAAGTTTCAATTTTCTAACCACAAATAATGCGATATTATTTAATCCATTTGCAATATGCTTTTCTTTCGGAGAATATATTAATTTATACAGTTTGATAATAGTTTCATTTTTGTTCTTTTAAAACAATTCTATTGTCCAATAAATAAATACGAATTCTATCATCAGTCAGTAGAATTTGACGTTAGTAGAAAAAAGCAAAGATACTCTGTCCCCCCGTAGGTTTTGCTGCTTGTTTACCAATTTATAGAATGAAGCGATCAATCATCGTACCGTATGATCGTCGAATTCGCCGCTTATTGATTTTTTTCATTTTCAATATGAAGTGAGAGAAAAAAAAAGGAAAAAAAATTTTTTTCCCCTATTTAACAAATTAATAAATAATAATAATATAGTATAATTGAAATTATTTGCCAGTGTTTTAGAAGAGTGAACAGAGATAGTTGTAGAAATAAGAAGAATAGAAAAAAAAACGTTCACCGTCTGCTTGCTTACCTGATAATCACAATGGATGCAATGGTAGGGCCGGTATTGCAAGTGGCGTCGCATGTGCACTTCCAAATTGGCCGCATTTTTGATCATCGTTCCACAATGACTGCAAATGGTCGACTTGCATACTTGTAACGTTGCCGGGTCGTCCGGGGTCGTCGTTGAATCACCGCCACCATCACCACCACCATTACCAGCATCAGTATCGACGACAACAACGACCACACCTTCGTCGTCGTCGTCGTCCAAATGCTGCTGCTGGTCGTCTAGACTGCCGGCGTTGGTCGCTCGCCTCTTCGGCGCCGGTTCCGCTTCGGAACGTTCTGCGCCACGGTGGGCCGTTTTGACCGGACGTCGTTCCATCGAATTCATCGATTTCAATTTAAACGAAAAATCACGTCAGAAAATTAATTAATTATTCAAATTTTTCACACGGCTTTTTCACGTTTGATGACGATCACGTACGGAAATTTGTCGAAAAGAAGAAATTTTCCTTTTTTTTCTCTTCTTCTCTTCCAAATCTGAAACGAAATTTGAATTAATATTAATTGAATAAGTTTTTTTTCAGTGAAACACGAATTGATGATTCTCGACCACGATGGCGCCACGACCGAATACATTCAGACAGACAGACAGACTGGACACCCTGGCGTTGCTTTGATCAATCGGTCAAGGTTGGTCGTAGCCGACCGGCCGGCCACCCCACCTCTTAAACCGGAATTTCCATTTCCATCCACACACACACACACGATGGTGGGGCTCAAAGGGCGCGGTCGTCAATATCCAACGCGCGTTGATCAACATTGCATCATTATCGTAGAGAAGATATGAAAACAAAATGTCTGTCTGTCTGTCTGTCTGTCTGTCTGTGTCTGATTTGAGCTGAGCTGAGCTGAGCTGAGCTGAGTAATGTAAAAGTGAGAAACAGTTGTATATGTACGGCACCAACAAGGTGGGGAAGAGGAGTGGGAGAGATGGAAAATGAGGGCGCCGCGCTCGACTGAAAAATTACCAACAACCAACTCGGATGAGAACACGCCCGCCCGGTATTGAACAGCGTTGCACTGGCGGCACACAAACAAGTAAACAACAACGTTGAAGCCGGTTCAGGCCGTTCCGACCGACGACCGGCTGCTGGCCTGGTTCCGTTGCAACTGCAGGCAAATCGACGAATCACAAACATACAAGCATGCATATTCATATGCACGTAAAATACAAGTTTTCATACAAAATTCTATCCATATTCCATATCCATTTAGAATATACAAAATGAACAGAACCAAACATGAACAATTAATTAATTATTTTCCCAATTCTCTTCCATCTCGTCCAATGGATTCATTTGAACCGATATATACATATAATGAAAACATGACGTCACTAGAATGTAGAAAAAATACAATTGATTGATTGATAGATTGATTGATTAATTGAAAATTTCACTGGATATTCAAATTTTCAGCTCAACCCAGACACAACATTGTGTAACTAATAGTAGTCACGGTGCCGACTGGCACCGACACGTCGACCGCAAGCGACCAAAACAGCAACCAAGCGAGCTCGACGTTAGTGTTTGCCCACGTTTGAACAGACAGACACAAACGTCGTATACACAGTAGAACCGGTGGTACATCTGCGCGTTATAGACAGACGTACGTTTGACTGTGTGTGTGTGAGTAAGCAAGCTGCATGCGTGAAAATGGATGCGTTGGAAGATGGTGGAGATGCGACTGACGGACGGACGTTCTTCTCGGCACCAGGGCACCTGAACCAACAGCAGCGACGGTTGTTTTCGTCGACCGACGACAGCAGCTGGTGTGTCGTATTCGAAATGCACAGAGGAAGTGATCCCAGACAAGCTTTGGGTTGGTTCGGGTCGGGTCGTCCGAGGTCGTCCACTACTACTACTACTACTACTACCAATACCACAAGTACTGCTGCTGCATTTTAAAGGCCACTGACCTGGAGGAGGCTGGCCAATCTCCGCCGCACGCAAGGACGGGACCGAACGGAACCGGCACGGCACGTTCATGTCCGATCACCGCGCCAAGCAACCAATTCATCGATTCACAATCAGCCTTGAAACTGGCGCGCGGGCGGCGGTCACTGTCGGTCATTTACAGACTGATCAACAACAACAACAACAACAACAATTCGAACAACAACTCGAACAACATGACCGTTGAAATAGTGGAAATGAGCCGAATGGATGACGGACGAATACGGCCAGACAAGCAAGTGAATAATAATAATAATAATAATAATAATAATAATAATACGTACGATGTGGGCTTGTGCTTGCTTGCTTGGTCGTTGAATATATTAAGCTAGAAAGGGACAAAATCGAAGCAAGCTAAACGAAAAGATGCAGTGTAAAAGAACACAAAAAAAAACAAACCACCAACTGAACCATCACCGTCGGCCAGAGTACATCGAATAAACATACAGACAAGCGGACGGTGAATTTGAGATTTTGTAATCTTTGATGCAAAAAATCCTAATTCTATATTAAAATTTAAAAAATTGAACAATTTACACCATCCTAGGCGAAAAAAAGATGACGATGAAGCAAGCAAAAAAACAACAACTACAACAGATATGCAGGCTCGATATTCTTGTCATTCTGTAACAATGGTGGTGGTGGTGGTGGTGGTGGTTTCTGCTAACAACAACAACTACGGCTACGGGCAACGCTACGGCAACGACGTTACTGAACGCGCCAATTATTTCAAAGCGGCCCATTTGAAAAAGCAAACAAAACCGCCGATTGGCTTACAGCACCAACTGACTGCGCCGACACGGCTTAATGTTAATAACTGCTTCTTTCACAACAACAACAACAACGACGACGACGACGACGACGGTGACGACAATATCACGGTCGGCTGCATTATTGAAAATGCTCTCATGGACCATATCCCCCTCCCCACCCCCCCCCAAAAAAATATATATACATGATAATATTTGTTGTTGTATTAATAACAAAATTTTGAAATCATTAATAAATGGACGGATTGATTTGATTGATGATGGATATAAAATAAACGAGCGTCGAGAAAAGTTTTCAACGCCGCCGCCACATGTTCCGCCGTTGTGAGCAGAAAGAAAAAGAGTGTAAAAAATAATGTGGTATAACGTGGCATGTTGACACGTGGAAGAAAAGGCAGGGCCAGAACGTTGAAATCACCACACCGGTAAAAATTTCTGTGCACAAGGAAGAAGGAGGTGAAATCGCACAAGGCTCTCATCGTGGCCTGCTTGTCGCCAGATGCGTGTCTTGCGTTCCGCTTTCGCTAACGTTGCTGATGCTTGTTTTATAAAACGACGACAACCAAAGCAGCCGCCATACGCCAATGACAAACAGACCAGAAACGCACACACACACAGACAGACAGACAGCCAGACACTGTCTGTCTGTCTGTCTATCAGTTTTTCCATTTTTGATCTTCTCCATCTTCTCTTCCATTGTATTTTTTTTCAAATTGACAATAAATCAAAAATAAAAATTTAAATAATCACCGTCAATCATCTTCTTCTAAAATTGGTCACCAATTTTTGGTATGGTATAGCAACGAACGAATGGTATACTTATTATAATTTGCTCTGTTTTCTCTCTATTTTTTTTTGTTCACTTCATTTCCGTTTCAACGTGACGTCAACGGTTCAATGGTGACATCTGAAAAATGGAATATGCCCAACATATTTTCACTGCTTGGACAAACAGCGCAACGTGGCAATTGAAAAATCGTGGAATGAAGAAACTGAAAAAAGTTTTCTCGCAACAGTCTTACTCGAAAACCAAATTAATCAAGTCTCTCGAAAGTAGACGTGGGAAAATTATTCAAATTTTCCAATTTTTTTTCGGGGTGGGGGGAATTAAATTTTAAAAAAATCTCATTAAATTAATAAAAATAAATTTGCATACTTTCGATTGTCGTTGAAACTAACACAGAATGGAATTGGAGGAATAATAGAGGCGAGCGTGGAAATGTTCCGACCGTAAAGTGGAGGAAGATAGTGGCGCTGCTCTGTCTGTCGATTGACTGTACGTTGCGCTGTTGATTGAGGACCGGATTGGTTGAAATCCAATCAAACTCTCCAAGGCCAGTTTTTCCAGTCGTCAGTCGACTGACGCCCATTAGCAAGAAGCACCACCATCGACCGATCCGAAGAGGCTTCAAAGCTTCTATACTTATATATATATATATTTCTATTGGTGCAAAATTGTAGAGATTAGTCTTCCATTTTTTGGTATTCAAAAATTGCGTATATTTATAGAAAATAAAATCTGAAAAAAAAGAATATTCCATTTTTTTGAAAAAAATATTCATAATTCATAAAATTGAAGAGAAGAATGAATACATTCGGATGGCTTGTCACCAGCGTCTGTATGGCGTCGTATTTGGTTTCAATCGGTGCTCGCTAATCGCAGCAGTTTTGTTGACCAACGTCGTCAGTCAGTCAGTCAGTAGAAGCGGCGGCGTAACTGGGCAAACAGCGAGGCGCTCGTAGCGCGCAATAGCAGGCCTACAAACTGAGCGATTCAACGCCAAATAATGAGACAACAACAACAACAACAACAAAGGTGGGGAAAAAATATTCTGCTTACACGGATGTCTATACAGAAAAATAAGTAAAATCTATTTATTATTCAATTGATTAATTAATCTGAAGCTAATAGATATATATATATATATATGTTTTTTTTCAAGTAATTCTTTGTTTAAAAAAAAAAGAAAACTTGACGAGAGAAAAAGAGAAAATGACAGTAAGACGGAAAACCTTGAACCAGTGAAGGAGAAGAACCAGGCAAAACGACCAGTTTGAAAACCTCATTTTCATTGATTGCTTCAACATAAAAGCTTCAACTTTTCAAAATAGAGAGAGAGAGACAGACAGACAAACTTTTCTTCACTTCTTTTTGTTGTTGGAAATTATTCGAAAAATAAATATATTAATTTTTCCATTAAAAATAACGTTAATTATATAATAAATACGAAATGAACAAAGAAAGAAATTAGCTTACTTTGTATTCATGATTTTGCCTATCTATCCATGTATGTATGTATCTGCCAAGCCAAAAACCTACCTTGCTAGCTAGTCATTTGCTGTGCCCATTGAATTGATTTGAAATTATTAATTTTGAATAATAATAAATAAAAATATATTAACCTGCATATATTGAATAGTTTGCTGAATATGGTTGTCTGCTGTTGTTGTTGCTGCTGTAGACAGGAAATAAAATGTTGGGGAGGGGGAGGGGGAGAAGGAAAAAATTATAATACAGACGGTTGATTGGAGCTGAGTTGCGAAGGATGTCTGGAACCCCGTTTTCAATAATTATTGGTCGAGTTGACAAGCGACCGAGTTTTGCGCCGGCAAAACCTGCTCTTGTGAAATGGCATCGCTCCCGGCCCGGTGCTCGAGCGTAATAAGCGCGTTTTTCACGTTCATCGTTGGCAGCTTTTTATACTGGCCAATCAGGTTGCGAGAAACATTTCCCCTGCCTCTCATGCTTCCTTTGCTTTTGCTTTTGCTCTACCCTCCCCCGTAACAATGACAAGAACAACAACAATGGCGACGACAAAAAGCCACCTAGCCGGCTTACATCCATCCATCCATCCATCCATCCATTCGCTAAATCTGATGTCAACAAAGCCGGAAATTAGAAATAATTAATCAAATTATTTGACATCCTCTTCTTAAATTCGCTACTTTTCCTTTTTTTTCCTTTTTTTAAAAATTTTGTAATAACAAAACGAACGATGTGTATGCTATGCCAGGCGTATCTGTTCTTCATCATCAGCTATTATTATTGTTATTATTAAATGGCAACAACGTATGAACATTATGTTAAAAGTGTCAAACGTTGATAATGGTCGACCCGTTCCAATCGACAATGGACATGATGAATAAATGAATCATCATCCGTTGACTACCAACGTTGATGATGATGATGATGAATCATCAACATTATCAATCAAAAATCTCGGTACAAATAAACGGAAATGTGAAGCTATTATTTTAATATCTTCTTCTTGTTGTTGTTGTTGTAGAATTTAATAAAATAATTTTTTTTCCTTTCCAAATTTACAACAAATATACACACAAGCCTACGATTTTCACCAGTCTCAATTCAAACAAATCCAACCTTATATGTATGTGTGCATGTATGTATTAATAGCAAACTGTGCACACCGCCATTGGTGACGTTGAACACACACACACACACACACACAATGAAAAAGGAATGTCGTGTCAAATGTACGTGAATGTCGTAAAAATTTGCCATTTGTCAAAAATTCTATTTTTTTAATCAAAACTATTCATTGAATAATAATTTAAATTCAAAAAACAATACACATGTGGATAATAAAACTTATTTTTACCTCAATTTTAAATTTAGCTTATTCTGAGCTTGAAGACAACAACAACAAAGCCATCAAAGAAGCTGCATGTTGGACAAATATGGCTCGAATGTTCGTTCGGCTCTGACCGGACGTGGGCGGCGCGGACGGTCCGTGAAACCTCTCGTTCGCCGGGGTCGGTGACCGCCAGCCAGCACACACGTTATACGGTCATCCGTCAAAATTGGGCCGCGCCCCTGACTGCAGCCCGGTGACCTTAATCGAAAACAAATGGGTCCACCAAGGACGCAACTGATCACCATCTAGGCGCAGCTCCATCGCTCTTGACAACCGCGGTGAAGCTTCACAATTTTCATGGTAAAAATTTCCACCCTTCGAACAAGCATCTGTCAAGTTCCATTGTTTGTCGGTTGCAAGGGAAAAAATCCCAACAACAACAGCAACAACAACATTGTTAGTCGATTAGTCATTTCGTGCACCACTGAACCACTCGAAGCTTGCAGGAAAAAAATCATCCCTCCCCTGAACATGCTTATGCTTATGCTCATGATGAAAAGTTGATCACAGCGACACTCATGTGACCTAATTTTAGCTAACAAAAATGACACGCCCGATCAGTTTTGGTTGCTATATTTGTAGCAAACTATTGTGAGAAAATGCTTCTCGTTCACACTTTCTTGGCCTTCGGCTAATTTTTGACAAGCAACGAAAAGAATGAGAAAATTTACATTTTTTTCAAACAATTTATTTGCTTTTTCTTTTTATTATTGTTAGCTTTCATTTTTCACGAATGAATAAATGAACAAAACCTGTCAAAAATTTTCCCAACGAATAAAATTATATTCAAAAATGAATTCTGAATTTGTGAATTTGAAACGAACAAAACAAAGTTTAAGCCAACCTTTGATAATTAACAAAATCTATCAACTTTATTCAAAAAAATTAAAAAAATATTTCAAATATCTCTATAATTGAAAACGTTAAACAAACTCTCACAATATAATTTTATTTTTTTAATTTAACTAATAAAAATAACAATTAGCAAAGTGCTTTTTTCATAAACTTTTCTTTTTTTTGATTACCCCACTGCTAAGATTTTGTTGATTTCGATTTCTCCATCTAGTAATAATAATAATAATAATTTTTTTTCAGAAATCAATTAATAATTTTAAATTTTCATATGCTAATTAAGTGAAAATGAAAAAATTTCCCTTTTCCCTTCGAAAATTTCTACAGTTATCACACGGTAGTGACGTATTAAACAACTCAGGTTCAATTCTTTCTTTCTTGTTTTTTTTTTTGCTTTGACAAAAAACACCAATTTCCCCATTTTGCCAGTTTGGAGTTGGGCAATTTTTGTAAAACTGAAATGGACGTTTCAATAAATTTCGTGTAGCTTCAATTATCGAATTCTCTGAACTGGAACTTGGAAACTTGTTACCAATATTGACGACTATAAATGCAATACGGCGCCACCGATAGGAAAATCTCCCTGCCCACTGACGGCGATGATTGTATTGGCTTGGCTGACAAAATAATCAATTGGGTTCTTCAAACTTAGCTCGCTTGTGTTCCAGCTGACTGTTGTGCGTCTGCTGATAAAGCGCCAACGTCCGGTAAGGGTTGAACGACACCAAAGCTTCTTCTTCTTCTTCTTATACTGGCTGTTGATTTCTTTGTTTCAATTCAAATTTCCCACTTTTCCAACTATCACATGAATAATATTTTGCATATGAAAAAAAATAAAAATAAACCAACACCAATTGTATATGCGATGACAAAATTTCCCCTATTCGCTTGAAGCATTCATTTCAACAACACCACCAGATGGGAAGCATATATGAACTTGGTGCCTCAGGGTTGGGTGGTGTGGGGAAGTTTTTGGCATTTTCTTTTTTTTTCACTATTCTTTGAAAGAATCCAAATTTTGAATTTTCATCATCAACATTTGGAATTGAATGGATATTCTCGTTTGACACAGTCAGCCCTGTCAAGTTGGGTATATTTCAAGCAAGCACGTGGGAAGTTGTGTTGCCTAGCGGCACAAACGCGTAAGTGCTTCGAAATTGAGAACTAGCAAGAATAAAGAGGAGATAAAGTATGTGTGTGTGTGTGTGTGTGTGTGTGTGATAGAGTGTGAGAGTGAAAGTGAGTGAGCAGAGGCAGTAAGTGTGGTGTGTATTTATGTATATATGTGTGTGTGTGTGCAGAACGAGTTAAGAGAGAGAGAGAGAGGAAAGCACAAAGTGGAACAAAATCAATGGTCGCGTGGAAATCCATGAAGGCTAGGCAGCCTCCTCGCGCACGCGAAGTCAACAGCGGTTCGATCGAGAGAGGCGTGTGCTTTGGAGCCAACATTTCAAACCACCAACCAGCCAGCCAGCCAGCCAGTCTCAAACTAAATACTGGCTTACTAGCTTGTAAATTGCGCAATAGTTGAAAAGTAGAACTGAGCCAAATGTATAGAACTTAATCAACGATAGTTTATCAAATGGAACTGCATCCATGCTCAAGCGTCTCCTCTCATACTTTTAAGCATACTTCAATATCTGACATCATTTCAACAATTCGAAATTATCTACCAATCATATAACTTTTTTTTTCAAAAATCAAATTATAAAAAAATAACAAAATTATTAATTAATTAATTATATCTATTCATCTATTATCCCAACCATTGCAATTTCTTCGTTATCAGATGCTACAAATGTATAAAGAAATTATCATTAAAAAATGCACTGCTACTACTGTACAAATCATTATTCAAGTTTACAATTAATCGTCATTCTAAATAAATAAATAAAATCGGATCATCTACTAATACTATATTGAAAGTTTGATTACATGGGAAAATTATTATCCCAAACTTGTATTATATCTACGAATTGTATTACTTACAAGTATACAAAAAATCATGCTTTCAAAATAAAAAATTAATACTTTTTAATGTTCAAAATGAATAAAGATCAATTCGACGCATGTTAGCAGAGACAATAAATTAAAGCAGGTTGCACTTTTATTTATTCTATTTTTTACCGCTTTTATTATACAAATGTGATTTAATTTTACACAAATATGGTTTAATTTGAAATGAGATGGATGAAACAGCTAAACTGCTAGCTTTTCATTTACCTTTATTAGCAGTATCAAACAGAACACTATCATTGTTGTTGACAACGATACGATGAACAAAGAAGCTTCAAAGCATGCTGCGTTCAACCGATGAGTGTAAAAATTGCCTTTTTAACTAATAAGCTCGAATTGTTCAAAATATAAATTTATATTAAGCATCTGAAAACAAAAAATAAGAAACAATTCAATCTAGCAGATGAAAGTGGTGCTTTCAATTCAATGCTCGTTACCTGATTACAAATAAAAACAGTCCTGGAAACAGTAAATAAATTTCATTATAAATAAACTGCATTAAAAAAAATAAAATGACTTCAGTCATCCTGAGTTTATGAGGTAAGCTACTTTGCACGACATCATGCATGATTTTGCTACAAAAAATTTAAATTGTTGATTCCATAACCACAATTTTGATACTTCACATTTTAAACTTGAAACTACTTTTCAATTGTGTAATCGTTTTACAAAATGGAATATTTTTATTCTGAATATGTTTCAAATTATGAAAAGCTATTTTTACAATTAAAAGTGAAAACTCATTTTCACAAAAATGTTCACAAAACGACTGCACTACAATGTCAATATGAAACATGCGAACAAACAATTTCAAATAATCAGAAATGCAGAATATTCATTTTTTAAAATATACATTTTGTTTATTTTTCATTTCTTCAATCACATGTTGTTTAATGCAAATATTAAAATTTCCCATTGCAATGATAAAGCTTGAAAGACTCGAAAGAGAGAAAGTCTATAAAACCAATCTGAGAGCGTAAAAAACAATTTAATTTTAAAATCAAAGCTTATCAACAACGTGTTTTATGCATAAAGTTATGCATTGTTGGCGTTGCTTTGTTACCAAATTTGAAACAATTGGCGACATGTGATGATGATTGTCAAAAACGTTCCAAGTTCACACGATTCATTATTTATCATATTTATCCACAGCAATTGCCTCCTATTTACTAAAAAAATGCACCATTTTCCGAAAAAGCCCTCTGAAAATTGTGATCAAAAACTTATATGTGACAATTATAGAAAATGAAAATGAATTATTAATTTTTGATAAAAATTATTTCAATTTGTATAACCAGCTTCAAGCTTGTTTCAATCTTACAAAATTGTATTGTGCTGTGCTGTACAAGTTGCTAAAATAGGAGAGAAAAAAATTAATGAGAAATAATAATTTTTCAAGATGAAAAATGAATGAATGTCCAAGATGATCAAAAGAATGGAGAAAATTTTAAAAAAATTAGAAACAGTACCTTCTCTCATCTTAGCTGAAGACTGTTGGACAGTTTGGATGGATGGTGACGACAAGCGTTCGGGATGCAGACTGAGCTCATATATTGTCGGTGGCAATAGGTAGAAAAGAACAACGTCGAACGTCCATACGGCCGACCAGTCTTTGGTGACCAAGTATCGACGACAATGCGTGGAAGCAGGAATCAATGTGGGAACTAGTGGAAAATTTTGCCGCTCGCCCGACGCGAGAACAAGGGTCGATTCACAAAGCTTTATGGCCGTGATCGATTGGCGCGTGACTGGCGCGGCCGTGAACAAGCAAGCAAGCAAGCAAGCAAGCATGCAAGCAAGTAAGCTGGCAAGCCGGCTAGCATGCAAGCCGCATCACACGGTTGTGAAACGTTGTGACGGAGACTGGCCCGAGTTGGTTCAAAAATAAATTCCGACCCGAAGATCTTCTGATCAGGGTTCGACTTTTGACAAAGAGAAGTTCTCGTTCTCAATTTTGCTGTTGCTTTCTCATCACTTCACAATTTGGACGTAAGCGACTTGCCGCGGCTGCTGCCCGCTTCCTGCAAACCAAGCAATACCAACCAACCAACCAACCAAGCAGGCAAGCAAAAGCAAGCGAGCACCTATCCGAAACGAGTCTGCATAATCGTCATGCGAACAATGCAATCAGACACCGCCGCACCAAGCAGAGCATATTCTGTTTTTTTTCACTTTATGCATCATCCATCGACTATCGATGGAATCCGGCCCTGCCGGGTTCCACGGCTGAGCGTCAACAGTTGTGTCCGGTTGCTTCCGCGTCTAGCCGTTCCGCTGCGTTCAGGTTGTTGTTGCCTCGGCTCCTCCTCATGGTAACGGCGCGGTCGATAGATAATCAAGAACGAACGCGCGAGCAAAACACCGAAGAAAGACGCTCACACTGAACAACCAACTCGGGGACTCTCATCACTCACCGCTTGCTTCAATACATTGACTACTGAATAAACTGACTGACAACTTTAACCAATACTATACTGACTGGGCAAAACCGACCACTTTGGCGTATGTTGGTTGCACTTTTCCATGCATGGAACATTGAAAACTGTGGAACAAGTATGAAAATCATCTTACTACTACTACCACTACTACTACTACAACTGCTGCTGCTGCTGCTAATAATAATAATAATAATAATAAAGCAGAGCATGAAAAACTGATACAATAAAAATCATCATAAGGTCAATAAAATGCGGCTCTTCTCCGTAGATTTCCCAAGTCGATGCAAATCGATTGCACTAACATTTGTGCCTAGCAGAAAAGGGCGCCGTCGGTTTTCCTTGAAAAGGGAAAATCTATCTCATCCAAATAAGAACTACCTTGAAAACAATTTAAAATTGAAAAATGAAAATTATACATGCTACAAAATAACGAGTGGATTTTTCCATTTTTTTTCAAAGTAATCATATTATCATTACAAAAAGCATGATGAAGAGAGTGAATAAAAAGCAAATGCAAAAGATATATTAAAAGAAGTCGATGGAATGGGTTCGAATGAGGAGAATGGAAGAGTAAGAGGAGGAGAAGGAGGAGGAGGAGTAGTAGAGAGAGAGAGAGAAAGAGAGGGAAAGAGCAAGAGCAAGAGTAAGAGAGTCAGAGAATGATAGCAGGGTAAAAGCATAGAGGAAGAGAGAGAATGAAAGAGTAAAAGAGAGAGAGAGAGAGAGTGGTGAGAGAATGTTCTCGTGCTTGAAAGCACCGGCCGTCGTGCCGACTGCGGCGCCAGCAGTTGCGGAACACCAGCTCACTCTGGTCCGCCATAGAGCCCGTGCAAATATCGCATAACAAAAATAAAGCTGCTTTGGAATTGCGTCGCGAGCCCGGCCTGCGCGCCGCACGTGACGTGGAAGATGCTTCCGCTTCCTCCTATATGCCATCGAGCTGTGGGCTCTTCGACAACAACACATATGCCCATTGTGTGGCTTTTGTATTTATTATTATTAATTCATTCTCATCATCATTGTATTCAATAATAATAATAATAATACTGTGCATATTTGCAAATCAACGCCAATTTCAAATTTTACAAAAGAGGTAATTTGTAAAACAATTTGTTGACAAACAGATAAAATCACAAAAATTAAATTATCTGTAGATATGTAAAATGCATGCTTAATTACATAAATGATTTGCATGTAAAACGAAACAGCTATTCCACCAGTTGTGATGAAAATTTTGTGTGCTTTTTTCTCAAAATTTTTCTTCTTGTACAATAATTGTATTTTTTGTTCAGTAAATATTTCATTAAAAAAATTTGGGAGAAAAAAGCAAAAAAGAAAAACAGTTTAATATGCATATTAAATAAAATTTGTATAATTTTATTATCATTGCTTTTGTTGTTGTTGTTGTTACTGCTGCTGCTGCTGTTGTGCTGTTTTGCATAAATCAGTAAAAGGAACAGGAAATAAAATCAACAACAGTAAAGAGAATCTATAAAATGAATGGAAAGAAATTTAAAGTGAAAACGACAGGGTGAATTGAAATGACGACGTCAAAATCAAAAAGAACTTGCATTTTGTTGTTAACAGCTCAGTGGTTTTGATCCAACGAAAAGGATTGGTTATAGCTTATTATATGACTAAGCAGAAGCAAAAGCAAAAAGCAGCAGCAACAACAGCAGCAGCAGCAGCAGCAACAGCAGCAGAAGCAGCAATAGTAGTAGGAGTAGTATAGCACGGGCAATAGAAGAAGAAGAAGAAGAAGAAGAAGAAGAAGCAATAGTAGCGGCAATGGGCAAAAGCAACCAGGCACAAACGGACAGACAGATAGGCACAAGCAAGCAAGCAAGCAAGCAGCCGGCTAGGCTAGCTAGCTATAGCTATATAGCTATAGCTAGCCTTTGTCAATAGTGTCGACCTCCGACGTGGAATCGAACAGAAAGCCTGGAAACGAAACTTGCCATCCCTGCTTGCGTCCGGCGGCGGCGCCAAGCTTGTAGTAGTTGAAATCGATCAGCTAAACGGGCCGGTGCTTCGATTGCACACTGTGCAAAATTGGTTGCATGTATATAATAATATTTAGTCGAATGGCATTGAAATTGACAAATAAAAATTTGCAAAATTGAACCCTTAGTAACGGTATCACTTGATAGTGGAAAAATATTCGAGCAGGAAAAATGAACCTCAACAATCAAGCAAGCAAGCAGGCGGGCAAGCAAACAAGCATCAGCAAAAGTAGCAGTAGCAGCAGTATAGCTGGATGGAAAAGTTTTTGTGCCTCATACTTTCATATCATCACAGCACAAACAGCAGCTTCAATTTACGCGTTGCTAGATGAAATGACAACACGGGCAACATTTCATCTAGCAATCATTGTTGGCTCATGTGCTTGAATTCAGCAACAGAAAAAAAATGAAAAGTAACAGAAAATGCTCAATATTGTCATCGTTGAAAATAAATTTCATTTTACCATTTTAAACAACACACATTAATGGACAACATTTCTTTTTATATTTCAGAAAAATAGAAAAAAAATTTAAATTCTATTTACAAATGAAATGGCTTTCATTGAACATTAATTATTCATTTCATGATAATTATAAATTTGTAAAATGACAAAAATTTATTTACTGTCTTAAATTTTAAAATGAAATTAAACTTTAAATTTTAAAATAAACTCAACAAATTATTCATCGAATACAACAATTATGATTAATTAAAATCTATAAAGTTTAAATGTGAAACATCGATATCAAGTAAGAAAGCGACAGTAGAAGATTAAAAGCAAAATTTCACTAATTAAAATAATCGTAAGAAAAAGATTTGAATATGGAATTTTATTTTCAAATTTGAAATTGTAATAAATTACAAAAAAGATATCAACATATTTTTTTTAAAAAACGAAAATATTTAATCTGGAAAAAAGTACCATTCCATAATTGTCTAAAGCTAACAGCAAAATTTCACCAATTGACATTATGCTTTTTTTTTGTTTGCGCATAAAAATATTTTAACCCTTTAAAATTCATGTTAGGCATTGCTCCGTGACAATTGAAGATTGGTAGTTGGTGTGACTTTATCACAAAGATATTTCAAAAGAAATCGCAACTGTTATTATAAAAAATGTAGAACTTGCTGCAGCAGCAGCAGCAATAGCAGCAGTTAAAAGCTTTAACAAGTTAAATAAAATAGCCAATATTAAAAATTAAAAAAAATCAAATTAATAAATATAATACAAAATTATAGTGCATAGAACAATTTAATGTTATCATTTTCATTTATAAATTTTTTTTCAAATTCACTGTATATCACTGTAAAAATATTCACTGAAAATGAAATCCAGTTGCACTGTAGTTTCTGCCATGAAAAAGACCATCGTTATCAAATGATGTGAATTTCACTATTACGAATCGTTTTTATGCTGAATCACATCTTGATCATTCTCGTCTTTCAAATTCAACTTCATATAAAGTGAAAATCATTAAAACAGAAAAGTAAATTTAAATAAAAAGTAAAAGTACAAATTTCGAACTTCATTAAGAAGAAAATGTGCATATTAATGTTCTACAAACAAAATATCAGCTAATTTATGCTATTATTTAACTTTACAATGTGTAGAGATTAATGCAATATGTTTTCAGTCATTTGCCATTTCATCATATCAAATAATGCATTTAAATAAAATTAATATGCATTTATTAAAGTAAACTTACAGTAAAAACTATTTATTTGATTGTTATAATTAATTATTTTATAAAAACATGCAATGCAAGTACCTGTGAAAAACAGTAAACCATCGATCGATTCGATCTTTTGAAGACTTAACTGAGATCGTATTTGAGGCTAATAAGTGATTAAGAAAAAGGTTTCTATTTATTAACTGTATAATACAATTTAAAATATTATTATTTCAAATAATTTCAAATTGAAAAATAGTCATGTTTCAGTAAACATCACATCTTGGTTTCGAAATGTGCAACATATATGAAACAGAATAATAAAATATGAAATATAAAACTGGAACATTACCAAAATGAACGTTATTTACAAAACATTTTTATTACTGTTATTTACACTGATATATGAATATCCATTGAAAGCAAGTTAATGTTTATGAGAAGATGACTAATCAATTTTTATGTTTAGCAAATTAAAAGTAAACAAGCTTACCATTCAAATATTTAACTCCACAGAAGAGTTAACTGAAAGAAGATACCGAGCGTAAACTTTAAGCGTTAATTGTTGTTTAGAAAATTTTGTGCCCCGAAAGTGCTTTGGTGGAAAATTATTTCGATTAGGCTTTAGGTTTGATGTCATATGCTAGGCTGAGCAAAGCTGTTTCCCAAGTTTGTCGTTCTTTTAATATATACGTAAAGTTGTTACAATTGGTACTGATATAACATACACAACAATGTAGAAAAACGCGTGGTGCGCATGCAAATGCTAGTAAAGTTGAGAGTTCAAAATAATGCAGGCTGTGTTTCAATGAATGTTTAAATTTATGTGAAAATTTATTTGAAAATGAAAAAATTTCTTAACCCTATTTATTGTTTAACACTAACACTAACCATTTACAAACTTATTTTCATAATTGGTTGATTAGCTTAGTTTATATATTTATTTGTTTGCTATTACATTTGAAAATCAACTTTAACATGATTTGAAATAAATAAAACTGCAAAATTCAGTCAAAAATAAAAACAAATTGATTTTTTGTAAGCAATTCACATTTGGAATAAACTTTTTTAAAAAACAGTACAGTATGAAGTACTTCAAAGGTGTCAGAAATATTTAAAATTTATTAAATAGTAGAAAAATTATTATTATTATTATTATTAAATGAAAATTGCACAGAAATATCGGTGCTTTGATATTCGTGACGTTATATTTGCATATGAACACTGACTGATAGAAAATTGAAAAGTATCCAAATTATCATGGATTAAATTTATTTTTAACAGATGGCAAAGTGAGTTGGGATAAATTATTACTGTTTTAAATTATTGAAAGTGTTTTACATTTTTCATGTTTTATTTTATTATTCAGTTTTCGTCGAAAACAACAACAACAACAGCAACTGCAAACAAACAAGAAAGAAAACAGTTTAAATTAACGTTAAAATTTAAATAATGTAAAATTTACATAGTGTATTATTGTAAATTATTTTATGTTATGTTTGGTGAACGTACGGGGGAAAAATAATTTTTGCGTAGAGAAATAGGCATTGGCATATTTCCTTGTCAGCAAAATCTACTCAGTGCAATACTTTTCAACCTGTTACAGCTTATTACATCTGCCTTTCTTTGACAGATATCAATAGTTCAAAAAAAGTATTTCAAGCGGAGCATTTGAAATTAATTTATGTATATTTTATTACTTTTTTTATTATTATAATAAATTACAACAGTTGTTGGATTGAAGAAATTCGCGTTGAAGAAATGGATTAATTTTATGACTATCAATATCATTATCGTCATCATGGGGCAGAGCGTAAGCAAAAACAACAGGAAGCCTATGAACAGTTAAAAAAAGAATATTTCATGGCGCAATTTTTATTGTTATTACGCTATTATTCATTTATTTTAAATTTAGCTTGCTTTTGTTTTTTTATTTAATTTAAATTTGACTTTTAAAATTGAATTTTTGGGCAGTTTTAAACTTACAGTACGGACGTTATTTTCAAAAAATAATAAATCAGTATGTAAATGAACAGTTTGCATATGCTAAAATTAGCTTAAATATTAAAGAATAAAAAATAAAAGAATAATACAGCAAACGTTATCTTTTTACTAGTGGAAACAGCATGATCAATGTTTATTATTATATATTTACATTCCTGCAAGAATCAGTGGGGTTTTATCCATCTGTGCACATAAAAATAGGGGAATATTAGAAAAAAAATATTTGTATCTAATTTTATTTTAAAGTAATTCTCAGAATTTTTTTTCCTACACAAAACAACAACAATGTTAAATGAAAATGAAAACAATTTTTAAAAAACATAAACAGATAAGCACAAAGCATGCGTTTATTAGTTATGTTGATCTTTGAAGCATTTTTAATCGAAACAGTTGAACATTTTTGATTTTTTGATAATTCGAATTTTTGACTAGTCAAATGATAATTTTTTCTAAAAAACGTTTGTAATAAAATGACAATCACACTTAAATAAAGATAAATGAAATAAAATTTTTCTGACATCAATTTATTTTATTAATTTTATAATTGTTCACTTTGTTATAACGTGCGACGTAAATTACATTTTTCCCGCTTTTTAGATTTTTGATGTTTGAAAATGTTGAAAAATATTACATTGATAAAATTGATAATTTGAAAAAGCAATACAAATTTTAAAAATTATTTTAAAGCTTATTTTCTTTTGAAGTGTTTTTTTTATATTCAGAAGCCAAAACAGTTTTGCATTAACTTTTTCTGCAATTGCAATTAATCACCTGATTAGGGCTGCTTAAATAAATTTTTAACGCATGAATATGATTTTTCAATATGAAAGTGAAATTAATGTAGTCGAATAATAAACAAACCAATGTTTATCACTTATTAGTGCACACAACTGAAAGCTATGGGATGAATATATTTTTACATGACATTGAAAAGTAAATTCAAATATTAAAATGTTCCATCTGATAATATAAATATATAATATGCAAATGCTCAAACCAGAGTAAAAGTGCGTTTTTAAGAATTGTCATTCTTTAATTTATTTCAGTTATTATTTATACATGCAAAATGATATTCAGATTTTATCAACGTAAAATCAAAATTTTTCATTTCAAAGTTTGTGATAAATGAGTACTTCATTCATTTATAAATATTAAGAGCAGATGTTTTAAAAGCGCATAATATTTATAAATATTTGTTATAATGCATTTTTTTTAAATAAAACATTTCATATGATGTGAGTTTTGGGTTTTATTACAATTTTAACAAATTTTCTTCGAGTAGCTTTGTTCAGTTGACTGTAGATGTAGAAGGATCATCGAAAATTACAGCTACGAATAAAGAGACGAATAATAAAATGAAATGAAATAATTCGAACAAAAAATTTCATTTTTATTTCAAATTAGCTTCAATGAAAATCCTCTTTTGTTTATTTGGTACAGCAGTGTCCAAATTATCAATATTTGTGATGCAATGTAAAAAAATAAAGAGCTATAATATAGCTAAATTTCCTAAAAATGTTTCAAAAGATGACAAATTATTTTTTCAATTTGGGTACATGTGCTTCATTAACATCTTATTTTAGCATCTCCTTACTGGATGTTGCACTACAACAAATGAGCTTTTTTTCACTAATGAAAGTCTATTTTTATGAATAGCCTATTAAAATTTTTTTTAATTTCAATTGGAATGACAAAAAAAATGATTTCAATAGTTTCGTCTTAGAACATTTTGTGCAAAACCCAATTATTTTCTGTAACAAGTAATACTATTGTGATATGTAATTTTTCAAAAAAAATTCTTTTTAAAAATATAAAAAAGTAAGTTTATTAAATTGGTTCTGAATTTTAGCTGTTGAGATCTACATACAGGTCAACAGACAGCTGCATGCATGTATATGCATATATATATGTCGTGAAGTTGATTTACTTATTTTTAATTTTTTTTGGAAAATACGTGCTGTTTTGTCAAGAACAGATTCAGTGGTATGAACCGTAAAGTATCTTACACAAAGAGAAGAGATAAAAAGGGAAAAAAAGTTTAAATGTGAGGTATATATAATTATTGTTTGTTGCGAGGGTGCAAAGAAATCTCTCTGCGCAAGCACATGAGCATTATAATTAGCATTAAGCATTAGCAGCAGGAGTAATTGCTGAGGAATAGAGAAGCAACAAACACGATAGTGGTGGTAGTGATGGTGGTGATAGAAGGAAAAGCAGCAGCAGCAGCAGCAGCAGCAGCAAGCAGCAAAAGAATATAATGTTGGCGGCATTTGCCAGTTGTTGTTTCCGACGTTGGAAAAGAATTTACGCTTTTGGTTGATCGAAGGAAGGCCCATCGGTGTCATGTGCCGAATAGCTAGCTAGATGCTAACAATCATCGTCCAGGCCAAGCTGACGACGGCTTCTCGGCGGCGGTTTGCGGTCTCTAAAAATTGCCAAGCCTCCTCCTCCTCCTCCACCACCTCCTGTTGATCAAGCCCCACTGGCCAATTGCATTTCTTCTGCTATTCGGCTATCCATTTACATCTTTCTCAAACTTTTCAAAGTGCCTTTTTTATTTCATTTCATTTTTTTTCTTTTCCCTCTTCTGATCTTCTCTTTCTTCCCTCTCACTCGCTTATTTCTCTCACGTTTATAAATGCCACTGAAAAATGTATTCAAATTTTTGCAACCAAAAAGTAAGCACAGCACCTATTCTCTTTCATACCTCCAGCTTAGTGAGTATTTTGTTTCAGAATAAAATATGAAATATTTTTTTTCAGATTCATCTACACTTCTTCATGCACGTCAGTGTCAAAGAAAACATACCGAGAACAATGTTCCACCTGGAAGGCGAAATTTTGCCGTACCACTTGCTCAGTCGGAAACGTTCACCGACAATGAATGTTCTGAGAATAAGGTTTGTTTTTGGTTTAAATTTAAATTTAAATTTTTATCATTTTGTACAAGTTCAAACATTTCAGGAACAACAACAACCATTACAAAAGCAGCAACGTGGAATTTGGAAAAAATCAAATCTGCTCAAATATAATAAAGCGGACGATGAAGATGAAGGAATTATGTCCGAAGTAGAGACTTCTTGTACAACTGGTATGCGTTCAAAACGAAACAGTCGATGCCGTACCAGCAGTGGCAATTATACAAATATGCTCGTCAATCCGTACGGTGCTTTCAACGGTGTTGGATGTGATTCACGTAAGAAGCGTTAATTTTTTAATATTTCACCAAATAGAACTTGTAAACTGTGATCTTATTGAAATTCGTTTGTAAATCAAATTTCAAATGTTTAATATTTTCTTTTTTTTTAAATTATACTAAAAAGTTTCTCTTTTAGTATACATAATTATTATTTAAAAAGTAATCAGTTTAATTTGCTATACGGCTTTAGCTTATATTTCGATTTTTACAGCTTTCTTTCAATAACAAAATTTGAGCATAAATTATTAATTTTTTTTTTACTTAAGAAGAAACAAACATTAACAAATATTCAAAATATGAAATTAATATTTTAATTTTGCACTGATTAATTTTCTTCCTTTGAATAATATATAAGAAGAAAAAAGCTTTTATTGCTTGCTGTTCGATGCTTGATGGAATAAATAGCACACAATTTTATATATTATAAATAGAATTTCTTCGAAGGTGTAAAACGCATCTGGCTGCCTGCCATTGTGCGTAGGATTTTTTAAAGAATTGAATTTTGTTTCCTAAATGTTTATTTGGTCTCTTCAGCAGATGAAAATTTTCTCTTGTTTAATGATCATTTTATTTAGCAATAAATGAAGCTTTATAGACTTTGTAAATTTGTACACATTATTCGCGCAGTTTAATTGCATTTTTTGATTGCTTATAGCTGCTTTTTTTTTGCAAATGCTGAAAAAATTTAGATCACTTATTTGTATTGAAACAGAAACAGTTGCTACAAATTAAAGGAAAAAACAACCTTTGAATATTTATACTAATTTGCTTAAAAAAATAAATAGCTGACTTGCGTAATATATAGAACAACAATTCTGCAGTACAACTCATTTTAATAGTGCTAATTGATGATCTAAGATTAAAATATTCTTCTTCTATATTTAGTAACAACTAGAAGAAAATTTTGAAATTTCATAAACTGTATTCTAATAGAATAAATTGAAAAAGAAAAAATTTTGCACGAACAGTATTATGCTATTTTCATCTATAGCTTACAGTAATTTCAAAAAGAATTAAATACTTGTAAATTTTAAAATTCTACGTTGAAATGAAATAATTTTATTCATTTGGTATAAAGTTTATTCTTTGCATTATTGAAATTGCATATTGTAAATTCGTTTCATTTATGAAAATTTTTTCTTCGTATGCTACTATGATGAGCAGCAGCATGATATTAATACAAAATGCATGATATATCTTACTGTAAAGCATTATTAGCATGATTATGTTGGAAAATATTTTTTTATCATTTATTTTTATCATTTTAATGACGACATGCAACGCCTGTGGGGTTATTTGTTTGTTGGAATATTTGAAATTGTTTTACATGTTTGCTTGATTTTTCTGTATCGTTGTTTATTGAGCAAGCAAGCAAGCAAGCTCTCGAATGCGAAACTGGTCAAAACAAGCTAAACAGGTTGCTGTTTTAGGATAGTAGGAAAAATATAAAAAATTAATTTTTTTTAAACTAATTTAAACAAAGCTTTAGTTTGGAAAATTTTCAGTTTAATTTGCAATTTTCAGTTAATGTTTAACTTGATGAGAGGTAGGTAGTAGGTGAACTTTTGCAGAGTTG
The DNA here is from genome assembly GCF_000181795.1 of Trichinella spiralis. NCBI lineage: Eukaryota > Metazoa > Nematoda > Enoplea > Trichinellida > Trichinellidae > Trichinella > Trichinella spiralis. The sequence continues at coordinate 455,267 of NW_003526943.1, read as the reverse complement.
AAAGCTAGTGAAAATATTTTGCATTTTATTTTTTCTCGTAAAAATTATGAAAATTAAAATTCAAACAATGTTAAAATCCAACTTTTGCGGATTATAAAAACTTTGGACGAATGCTGTTGTTGCTTTATTATTTTGTGCATATTTGCAATCCGACCAACCTGCTGTTGCTTCTACTGCTGCTTCTGCAAGTTTGCGTAACCCAGTAATAAGAATAAATTTGCTGCAGCCAGTTGGAAATAAATAAAACCAAATACTCTTGTTGCACAGCTATTTTACCTTGCCTGGACACGTATGTTTGCAGTATTTCTGTTTCAGGCCAAGTTTTTCTTCAATTCAAAGATGAGACAAAGCGAGCCACGCTGCCGGACGACCTGCGTTATTTGGATGATATTCGAGAACTGTTCTTGCACACGTTTTCTGATTCCATCAGTCGTGACTATGTGACGTCAAGTTTTGTCAAAATTTACATCCAAAATCCAGGCAAAGAAGGACTCTTTTATGAACTGGATGATTTGAGGTATGTACTCTTATGTTGTGAATATTGTCTTGTGTAAGATTGAAAAAGTTGAAAACAGTCAGTATAGATTGAATTATTAATAGAAAAAATATGAATTTATTCACTGAATTTGATATTTGCACAACTATAACATCATCGTCAATCAATACAGAGAAGTTTGGATTAGATTTCTTGATAACATGAGCTTCCACTGCTTAAACTCTTAATCACGAGTAAAATATTTTCCAATCAATGCAACTACTAACTACATGAGTGAAAATTTAAATTTTATTTGGAAATTTACTTGAATCGTATTTTGCATTGCACACAAACATTTGCAAAATTGCGTATTGCATTTGTGCAAAATAAGAAATCACGTTGTACATCATCTATCATTGCATAATAAAATAATGTGTAGCTTTAGTAGTTGGTTTTGGAAAATAAAAATTTTCCATTCTGCAAGCTTTTATGCTGCGGTTGATGCGAGTACAATCGAGAAAAATCAATTAGAATTTAATATTGAAAAAAATTAGAAACCCATTAGTAAAAATTAACAAATTTTCAAATTGATCTGTTAGCTTGCTTTTTGTGCGATATATTTGCATGTTTAGTTTGCTTTAATAATATAAATTAATAGTTGAATTGCTGCTGCTACTGCTGTATTGATAAAAATGATTCATTGAATTTTTTGGTTCACAAGTTGTTGTACTGTCATTTCTCGAACAAGTAACGATGAAGAGGCTGTTCATGTTATCAATATTTGCCCTTGACGCTGTAAGTGACGTGTGAAAAATATGTACATGCAGACTTTAGAAAGTTGTGCGCGATATTCTAAAATGCAAAATTTACAATTAAAAGATTCATCTGAGTTTGGATTTTGATTTCTTGTTTTTATTTATAGAATGTAATGTATTTGTATTTGGCTTTTTTTCACAAAATACAATTTATATCAATGCATTTGGTTGTGATGTTTCTAGATGAATGTTTTTCCATTTTGCTTATACTAATAAAAAGCTTTGTGCTTTTTGTACGTTTTGTTTTATGTTTAATCAATGTGGCATTTTTATTTCAATTTTCTTTTACAATGATATTTTATTATCTAAAAAACAAATCAGAATAACAACAAAAAAATTTTTTTAAATAAAACGCATTGTGTTTTTGTTATTTGTGAAACGTGAAACGAGGCATAAAGTTATTCATCTATCTATTAGTTATGTGTTGCAGTCTCATGCTTTGCCTCAGTTATAGTCGCTTTTCAAATTTTAAAAAATTTCATATTTTGAATGAGAATTGTTTCATCCCTACTAGTGCAATGCTTATTTAATAATTGACAAAGAGAACTGTAAGTTTAGATATAGTCTGTATTTAATATTTATTAATTAATAGATGTGTAAAAGAGAATTTTCAAATTGAATTGCACAATTAGCGACGTATAAATTATTTGTAGTCTTTTTTTTGCGCTTTAGGAGAAAAATAGTGTGAAGGACAGACGCAACAGTTGTTGCGAAAATTTTAATAGCTTTTTCTGCACTTCAGTCGTTAAATTTTTATTACAGCATTTGTAGCAAGTAAGCGGAATACTTTGATAGTAAAAGAGAGAGAGAGAATAAAGGGGAGGCATGATCAATCATTTTCAATTTTCTTCTATTTCCAATTGCAACAGGCAAATGTCGCGGTGTGAAGTAAAAGAAAATGTTGAAGTGGTTTTTGATTTAAAGTGATAATTAAAATTTTTTAATTATCCACCGTAAAACTTTAAGCTCATATTTTATTGATTGTAAGTCATCCTTTAAGCCGGCTTTTATTTGATGTACATTTTCAAAAGAAATCCGCTGCCAGGATTAGATTATTTACTGCATTATTTTCTTTTTTCTGCTGTTATTTATCATTAAAGAAAAAGCTTTAGATTTGAAAATATCGATTGTCAGCTATAAAATTTTTTATTGCATAAAGAGGAAACGAAAAAAAAAAATATTATTATTCTTGTTGTTTACATTATGACTTTTCATTTTGTCATTTAACTCTGCTTGCAGTCAGTCAGTTAGTCTCTGTGTGTGTATACGTAGATTGTAATGCTATTTGCGAGTTTTTTTTGAGGAGGGGATATTTTGTATTTGCAAACTGTACAAAGTCTGTATGTTTGTCTATATAGAGCTAATTTTGTATTTGCATGTGTGTTCAGATGGGTAATGCTGCTGTTCTTTTCACGTGGGATTACAATTTTTTGTCCCGAAGGTACGTCGTACGAATTCCATTTTAGTAAAATATCAACGACCGGTTTAAGACGCTTGTCACCGCCGTTACTGTTGTTTGCTGTTTTATTACGTTGCTGCAAAGCAAACTACGTAAAACTTCATTTTGCTATTTAAAATTTTTTTCAAATGGTTTTTTCAAAAAACTTCAAATAATTTCTTCGATCAAAGAAGAAAAGTAAGAGATTTTTTTTTCTTTCTTTTTCTATTAAATTTAAATTAATAATCAGTTGATACAGTATAGTTAAATTGTATGATGAAATAATAACTTACCTTTCATTTTGTAAATATATGTAGATGATGTTTACACATTCCTTTTGCATGAATTCTTTATTTAGCTAACGTAACATTTATTATTTAAAAAACTTTTTTTTACAAATATATGTATATTATATATATACAAAGTTGTTGTGATATAAATAAAAATAATGCATTTTTTTGCAAAAATTTTGTTAAAATTATTGAAAGTAAATAAATTGGGCATTTGTCCGTATGGTTGTTCACGGTTTTATAAATAGTACTTGTAAATATTTTGTGAATTCATAGTATCAAAAACTATTATTTTTTTAATTTTGATATTTTACGGTAAAACGTTTCTTAATTTGTAAACTTGATGAGAAAGTGCTTTTATAAAAATAAAATAATGCATTACGAAATTTACACATGTCGATGATGGCCGTAGTCATCTAAATTTTTTTCTACTGGTATAATATCACAAGTAAAAAAAATTGTTCATTTTTTAGTGTAATGCTCTATTCAAATTGGTAAAATTTGTATGTTTTTGTAATAAGTTCTCGAAAAAATTTCCATGTAATAAAAATTTAAGGATGAGTAAATAATAGTTAACAGTGACAATAACGAAATTGTCAAATATCAAATGTGGATATAATTGATATACTGTAAAACAAACATTGTCTTCATATTTGACGTGGTGTAATTTAAAAAAAATGACCATGTTAAATCATGGATTTATTTTATTAATTATATTACTTTGAAATGACCGCTTTTGACAGATTTATTATTTGAACATGGAAATTTTTACTGCTCTGACGTGCAACATGCAATTTGTCAATTTACTCTTGCATTTGTTCGAAAAGATAAGTTTTTCGAAAGCTGCCATTTTCTGTTGTAAAATTTTAGCAACCGTATAGCCAAATTTTACACAAGGCCATATTCCATAATTTTGACATTAAAATAGGGTGCGGTTAAAAATTGAAATGACACGATGTTTGGTCTGAAGTTGTTGAAGAAAGTTTTGCCTGATCTTCAGAGTGAATGTTTTTCGAACAAAACTGCAACCACATCGATTTTATCTCACTTGAATAACAAGTTTAAAATCAAATGGGTCGCTGATGTTGCCTGTTTTCTGGGGATGTCTTTCTTAATTTTGTCTTGATTATATTGTCCATCACTGACGTGCGCATATAGGATACTATTTTTTCACATGCATATTGCTGCATATTATATTTTTTTTTCTTTTAAAGCGACATCAACGAAGGATCAATACTTAAATTGCACGAGCAGTCTCGGGGCATACCTGCAGACGGTTCTGAACATGGTAAGTACGTGGTATTTTATTTTAATGTTACTTGAAAATTAATCAGTTTATAATAACTATTGTAGGAGTGACTTTTGCATCTGATCATCGAGAATCATTGTCCACTCCAACCGCATTGACAATTTTCCATTCATCAAATCCACTTTCCTCGTCTCCATATTGCTCTGGTATAAAAAAAGAGATGCGTTCCAATTATTACAGTGAATCCGAACTAGAAGGCGATTATCGTTTGCGCAAGTCATCTTCTATGGGAATGTATAATTTTGGCATTGAAGGATATAGCAGTAATCGACTCGGCAGCAATATTTCTGCAGCATATCGAAATCCAATGAGTCGTTATGGAACTTCGAAAGCTGTTCCGCCGAATTTAGTACGAAAATATGTTTCTTCTACTATCAATTTGTCCAAACCAGACGTTTACTTGCGTGAAGATTGCTTGCCTCCAGCAATGATTTTACAAAACCGACGCCCTTCTCCTTTTGGACATAGTGGTAAGATTGCTCAGTTTAAAATTGCAATATTTTAACGATTTTTTAAAAAAAATTATAATGGATCGTTCATTTAAAAATTAAAACAATGGCAATTTTTAGTTGAATATAGTTGCTCATTCATTACATTGTTTTCATGCTTTGCATTTTATTTATATCACTTAAATCACGACGAATGTGAATCAGGCAAATGACATTATTGCTGATTACACCATTTACACTTTGTAAAGCAGTTGTTTATAATGTTTAATTTATTTTTTGAAAGACTATTTGTGTATTTATGCCTTTTTTCTTTCTGCTTTTAAGGCACTTTACCTAACAAGCCGGGAATATTAAATTATCCATATTCAGAAAAATCTTGCTCCTCGGATCGTTCTGATAGCTTGTCTAGGTCAGGAAGCGTCACTCCTATCATTGATGAAGAAACAAAGTGAGTAATATTTTGTACAAAAAATGTATTTTGAAATAATTTTTCAATCCCTAGAGTTAGAATGTTTAATATGGAAAAGCAGTTGACGAATTTATCAAATTTGGTTCATTCGGCTCTTGTTGGAAAAGGAGTACAAGATGCTGTTTGCAAAGATTGGGATATGCTTCGACGAGAACTTGTCAATGGTGGTCGCGATGATACAAGTGACAGTGGCTCAACTTCACGCTTCAGTGATATTGGTTCGGATAAATTATGCACCATATCTCATGAAAAAGGTTTCAAAATTATTTGTGCAAACAACAAAAATATACTTTTTTAGCATTAAAAAAATTTAGATAAAACTCTCTTAGAAGGTAGTAGTAGTAATAATTTGGAAAAGTCAAAAGCCTATTTGACATGCAACGGAAAGCGAATGTTGAAAAGTGCTCATCAGAATGTACAAAAATTGCAAAGAGAAATACGTGAGTTGAAAAAAATGGCAGAAACAAACAATACCTATGCTAAAAATTTGGTGCGAGATATGAGCGAACGAATAAAAGTTATTCTAAACACAAACGTATGTTTTAATTTTTTGTTTTAAGTTATATCTTATGAATAATAATTAATTGTTTTGTTCTTGTAGAAGCATATTCAAGTTTTTGCTGAAGAAGCTCGCAAACAAAGGGCAGTTCAGCAAAATGCTCTTCTGACGGAAAGAAACTGGGCAGATCAAGAGGAAAAACGTTTTCAAGAGACCAGAAAGTGTTTGGAAAATAAATTAATGTACGTGCATTATTTGAAATGTTTTTTTGCACCTATAATTTAATGAATGTTATGTATGATGACATGACCGTTTATTATGATAATTATTTAAGTAGTAATGTGATAAATTCGAATTTATGGAATGTTTCGTAAATAAAATATAATGAGTTATAATAAGATTTAAAAAAAATTTCAAAACGCTTTTTTTCTTAAGCATTTCATACTTTGATTAGCTAAATTCTTTGGTTTTGTGCAAATCTTTAGGAATCTTGAAGAAGATATTGACAAACTTCGAGAGCAAGTGGTGACAGGCAGACGTAAATTGAAAATGTCGGACGTTGAATATTTTACAGAAACTTTGATGCAAATTGCTCGCACTGCTGCAACATTAAAAAGTATTATCATTTAAATATATTTTTACTGAACATTATTTTCAATAAAATTTTGTTTAGGCGATTTTCCAGTTCTTGAAGACCGCTTGAAATGGCTTATGAGTTCTGAAATGGAAAAAGTAGTCCGGGAAGAAAAGTATGAATTAATTAACTATTTAATTTTTGATGACGGGATAAATACAGATGAATTTAAGATTTTTGAAAGAAGAACCATTTCGTTTAAATGCCGCCTTAAAGCGATGCAAAAAGCTAACAAATACCATTCTTACCATGAAGAAGTATGCTGAGCTAATAATGTTGTTGTGTTAGCTTTTGAAAATGTGGTTGTTTTCAGACTTGCGCAGGTACAGGATTCACCTCCGAAATCAAGAAATTACCAATTCATTAAAAGCACTTATTCACCTTCACGAGATAGTTCAACTAAATTTGGACTGAACGCTATGCCTGACAAAACATCATTTGATGCAACAGTTACAAACAAAGTACAGTGTTTCACTTTTTATGGTGGTATTATAATTCAAAATGAGCTTATTGTAAATTTAATAGTAAAAAAATAATTGATTGTAACAATTCTACTCGAGTCTTATATTTTCTTGTATTTATTTATCTATTTTTACTTATTTTGGCCGTAATTGTTTGAGCTTATCCTCTTTTAAATTTTGTTGAAATATTTGTTTTAAAAAGTTTTACTTAGCTGACTAACTTATTTACCTTAATTTATCAGATTGTGAATCTACTTTGCATAACGTTGGCAATGTGTTAAGTATAGTTTTATAATAAGTATATTACTTTGTTATTAACTGATTTTGTTGCACACATAATTTTCATTTTACAGTTCAATGATGAGGCCAAAAAAGTACTTCCTACCTCCGTTATTAACGGAACATTGAAAAAGTCGAATCCTGTGAATTCAGTTCAAGATACACAAAAGGCGAACTCGTTCAATGGTGATGTTCACGTATTAGACAGTCTTTTGGAAGAACTGCAAACTGTCGCTCATGATTCAGCCACATCGACTCTTGGACGTAGTAATAATGCAGAGAAGCGAGTAGGATTTATTGATCAAGTAAAGCATTTTCCAACAGTGAAAGATGAATTATCCGGAGGAACGAATGCCAGTAGCATTACTTCAAATGGTTTAACTTCTGGTGGTGGTGGTGCTGGTACTGAAGGAAAAGAGGAGAGCAGTAAGTGGGGTTGGTTTAGCAACGTTGTCAGAAACGAAACTCTGAAGAAAGTGGCGTCGCCATCTCGATTTTTCCGCCACCACGTCGATGAAAATCGATCTCGTTCAGCAACTCCAATGTCAGTGTCATCTGAACCAGGTGCAAGAATAAAGCAGAGCTCAGTTCCTCCTCCTCCTCCGCCACCGCCGCCACGTACATCATCAAAAAATATTCTTTTTGAACATAATGCTAGTCCTGATTCCGACGTTGAAAAAATAGCAACTTTTGAAGAGCTGAGGCAGCAGTATAAATTAAGCAGTGGTACTGCTCGCGGTCAGCCGCTTTCCCATTCATTGTCATCATCGTCTGTTCCAACACGGCTTCAGTCTCAGCCAATTATCCACACAAGTGCCGTAGATGAAGAACCGCCGAGATTTTCAAAATCGGCCAGCAGCAGTGAAAGCATCAATTCCCAAGATGGGGCGTTGAATTTTAAAATGAAACCACCACCACCTCCGCCTCCTCCTCGAGACAGAGTTGCCTCATTAAAGCAACAAAATTTCGACACTTTTTTGCCAAATAATCCACAAACAAACCGCTGGGATGCAATGATACGATGAAAATTTAAAAAAATTCAGAAGCTTTTTTGCATAACTTTTTTTAATCATTTGCACTTCCTGACACTTTATATTGACATGGCTTGTTGCTCTTTTCCGTGCTTGCCACACAGCCTTTCTGACTCTAATTAATATATATATATATTTTTCTTTGAATTTTTGAATATCACATTTATATTTATTATATATATTTTTTTAATGCTTTTTGCTATTTATAGAATTGTGATGAAGAGTGCACTTTTTTTTATCTAAGTGCCCAAATCGCTTTGACAAACCATTTGTAGAGTTTGCCATCTTATTATATTATCAGTAATCTTTCTTGTTTTTTAATTAAAGTGTCTTCTATTATATCGTTTTTGTTTTTTAAAAAGAAAGAAACTTCATTTAGCACAGCTTTCGAACCGTAAATACCGTATTTTATTAATATTATATTAAATATTATCCTGAAGTGGAAGTATTCATTGAAAGTTTTGCTTTAATACTGTTTCAGCAAGACACAGATTGGTAAGTTGTTCATCTACTTAATGTCATTGTGCCTCGTATAATCAGTCCAACTAAGCTAACTTTTAAAATGAATGGAGAACCGTTCAAAATGAGCTTTGTCATTGAAAAAGGTATAGCTCTTTTTTACGTTTCATAAAAAGAAGTTGCTACATAATTAAAATTCAGAATTAGTCTATTTTTAAAAAATATTTTTATAAAATGTCATCATAAATTATAATAAGTAGAAATCTTTAGGTGTTATTTAAAAGTTATGCGCAACTTAGATTTATTCATTTAAAAGTTTATTGTTTAACTGTTTTAAATTTTAAAGTCAGCAATCCGCTTGTCCTTCGCAAGTCACTGTAAGGCCTATGTGTCTTTTCACACATCTTTAGAATTTAGAATGAAAGATCAACCTAGTATAAAATGTCAAGTGAAAATGAATTTACGTAGATGTAAGCAGTTCTGAGTTATTTTGAATATTTTTATGAATGAACAAATATTACTTAAAATATTTAATGTTTATACTGTTATAGAGATTAAAGAATGTGATAAAAATACGAACAATCAGTCATTAAGTTTTCAGCGCAATTTTCACTGTTGTTCATTTGTCATAAGTCACGAATACAAATAATGAATGCAGTATTGTTCTTATAATTTAAGCAACAAAAAATCTCTTCATTTCTCCTATCTTTTAAATTTGATTGACGTTATAGTCAGTTGTAGAAGTGCATTGCTATATTTCAGGGATTGCTAAGAGCATTTCATAATTTGTATTTTGGCTTATTGTCCAGCAACACAACAATTAACAAAAAATAGTTTACTGTAATTGCTAATAATTTGCATAATACTCTTGTTTACAAAATTTGCATGCATTTTACGCTTAAATTATAAAATTTTAATGTTAAATTCGCTCATAATCACTTCTGCTTGAAAACAGAGTGTAATGGTTAATCGATGGCACGTTTCTACTATATTATGCATAGCAATTCTTATTTGTAATATTTTTCAATGTTGCTTGTATATTTATTCGGTTAAACAAAAACTTCAGTATTTCAAAATGTTTTCTGTACTCTGGAGTGGTACAACTACTGCATTGTTGTCAATTTTGTATATTATCAGTTCTGCGAGCTCTGAATGTTTAGCTTCTGTTTATTTGCGTATTGTTTGTATATTGATGTTTTTTGTGCAATGTTCCGGTTGGATAGTGATGGAATTTGTAGAAAAACGGGATTGGATTGTTGAATTTCAATCCATGATAACACTTCAAAATCCAATAGCGGAAATTTATATGATTGCATTGTGCTTATACGTTGTGTCGGTTACTTGTTGTGCAGTATGCTTGCAGTTCACAATGATAGGAAAAAGTCGATGGTTGAGCCGTGAAAATTCATGCCAGGCGTTAGAAGATTCCAGTATTCAGTTTCCACAAAGTGTATCGTGGCACTTTCAAGCAATCAAATCTTCAACACCTCGTAAAGCTGTTCATTCTTCTGGAGCAGGTCGTTATAAGAAACGTCATAAAATTAGTAAGCTGAATTTTAATTTACACCAGAAATCAGCTGACAGTTTTCAGTCCAATCGTCAATGGTCATTTTCAAGAAAACTATTAACTGCGAAGCGTCAGAATAAAATGCCCAATCCTGTGTGGTTTCCTTTAGATGCTGAACAGAGCTATGCATTTGAATAAAAATTTTTTGCTGTTTCATTAAGATTTAATGAAAACAAATTTGCCAAATTTGCGTGTAATTATTTACTTTTCATTATTCGTTAATTTCAGTTCATTAAATCATCACAAATGCCATTTCTTGTTGTTTGCTTTCTTAACATGCGATTTGTTTCTCTTTTCTAGAATGCACATTTAAGTTTACAGAATAATTTTAATTTAAAGTTATAAAATTTGACGAAAATAGTTAGAAAAAACTAAGGTAGCAACCATTTCTAGCAGTGACATGTGTCCTATGAAAATAAGCATGTATGTAAAAATTAAAAATTCATGCAGATATGCTTACCTTCTTATTTCCATGTAAATAATAATTGTTTTAAGATAAAAATTGTAAAGTTGCAGTTTCAAAAAAAATATTAATATGAGTTAGCAAAAACACTTTTTAATAATTAACTAAATAATTTTCTAACTTTAAATTTAACTTAAATAGTTATTGAAAACTAGTTTATCTGTAGAAAAGTAGTAATAAGTATACTGTCAGTATTATCAGAAGTCGGTTGTTGACCTCAGAAGACTCTTACTGAGGTTCCATTTTTTGCGATGGGTTTTCAAACAGATTATTTTACGCTTATTTTGATTTGTTTAAACGTTTCAATTGGTTTGAGACACGTCTAAGACCCGTTTTGTTAGTTAAATTCAAGGTTTCACGCGCCACACACAATTTTCAGATGGCTCCATTTTCGGCAAAATTGATTAATAAACTCGAAGAGAATTTTCCATTCAGTCGAACATTAAACCTATTTTTTTTACTACTTTTTGCATGAGAAACCTTTTTTTGAGATCACTAATAAAATGGTGCAAAAATGCTTTCACACGAGAATGTTGGTTGAATTTTTCCATTTTTTTTGTTTATTACAATGTTTATAAAGGAAAACTTCACTTGAATGAATGTTCTTTTTCAGATGAGTCTTCAGTTGAGCAGAATTTCCAATTAAGCTAATTTTGATAAACTTTCATGACAATATGATAACGCCAAAATGCGTGCTCGTAATTTTGAAGCAGTGGTGGCTAATTATAGATTTAGATACATTAGTGCGCTGAAGTGACGTCATCGGCGGTCACTGTCTTTTTGACTGCAATCTGACAGATAACGAGAGAAATAGCATTTGAGAAAATTGAAGCGACACGTTAGTATGGCCCTGAATCAAGTTAACGGCGTGACCACAGAGACAAACATTACGGATGATTCTTCAAGTTTGACAACTGGACAACAACAAACTTACTGTATTTCTTCATCATGTCAGTCGAGGGCGACGACTTTCATAGAATGTCAGAGATATATTGACACTGAACAAATTGAGAAAAGGCAAAAGCACCTTGGCAATACAGATAAGCGTTGTGCAATGTCAATTGAATCAGATCCCAGTGATCCGGACAATTTTGTGACAAATCTCAGTAATGAAGAACAAAAAAGAGGTTTGAAATTTAAATTAGTATCATGCAATAAAGCTGTATATAATTATATTTCGAGAAATATTAAAAAATTTTTTAATTTTCAATGTTAAAATTTGATATATATATATATGTTTATAGATGATCAGATTTTCGACAAGCAGCTCCAATGCAACATGTTTCTATCTAATAAAGACATCGATGACAATCAATCTTATGATGTAAATGACATTCGTTCAGGAGATGGTTTTCCAAGCAGAAAAACTTCTGCAAGCAATCAAGTTGCTGTAAATTCATTGACAAATTTTTCTCAAAAAATGATCAAAAAATCAAAGCGTAAGTTTTGCTTTTGTAGTTTGTAATGTGCAGCTAAATATATTATATGCAAGATTAACTTGTAATAAATGAAGCATTATGAACATTATTATTAAATATTTAAACTGCCTTTCTATTCAACTAAAAACTAAAAAATAATATTAGAAAATTTTACGTTTAGTTCTTTTTATTTGCTAAAATTTATACATAGCATGAGTTAATTTATATGTTTGAAATTTGATAAAGATTTAACATGATTTTTTATATATAAATGATACGATATGTCAAATTAATGTTTGACCAATAGTGACTAGTTTTGTGAAATTAAGGTTGAAGTAGAATGCAAGGTCAAAGCATTTCAATGTGAAGTAACAAATTATTCGATAAATCATGCGCATTACATAACAAATTATTAAAATTAAAAAAAATTTTATTTCCCAGCTTAAATACAAATAAAAACAAATTCATATTGAATGCGTAATTTTTAAGGTGCGTAAAAATACAGTGTAATTGAACTGGTGATGTAAAGCGAAAATGAATCTGATCTGTGTGATTTTCAGGAACTATAAACTTCGGTATTTAATATTAATATAAAATAAATGCTTCATCATTGGGCAAATGGGCTGCATCACGTGTTTATATACTGTCAATTTTTTGTTAATTTAGTATAGCAATTAGTTTAGCATTTATTTGCAACATAAATATTGTTTATTATAAATAAAATTATACTTGTATATAATTCACGAATAATGTCTTTATGGCTTGGTCAATGCTTGTTTAATTGTTTCATTTCTGTAGTTTAGAATATGCTTTTAGTTAAGTTCACTAAGTGCAATTCTTTATTTTATCTCTTGCTTAGCAAAAGTATTGCTTACTGTTTGAAAATAATTCATATTCTTAGGACCACCAACAATTATACACATACATGGCATAAGAAAAATAGAATGCTTTTTTGAAAAATGGTTATGGTACCTTGGAAAAATCATATCCAGAGCCCCTTCTTTAGGAATTGTTTTTCCTCTAATAGTATTCGTGCTGATCATGGCTGGATTATTTTTTAATCAAGATAAGCTATCAAAATTTCCATTGCCCTTTGAAGCTTTCCATCCGAATGAAATATTGCCAAAAATAACAAGTGAAAGAAGTGAAACAGTTAACCAGTACAAAACACTAGAGCAGATTGGTTTGTTTAATTTTTGGAATTCCCAAACATGCGCTATTTTGATCAAAGTAAAAAATAGCGCCGTATCAACTGAAATAAAGCATAAAATATTCAAATTTTATTCAAAATTAAAACATTCGTTAAACAGAATAGAACTTGTATCTGGAAATCATGTGAGAAGCTATGAAGAATTTTGCCAAGATGCAAACTATGAATGCTCAACAGCCGCTCTTGAGTTGGCTTCATTAGTCACTGTAAACGTGGAGACGTTGAAAAGAACTACATTACGTTTAATTTCACGTGGAAATAAAACTCACACCAATGACTATTCAGATGTAAACGGTTTTGCGGCTGTTGATTCTCAGAAGGCTTTTCCATTGGATAAATTCTACGGGGATTTGAGAGCTATTTTATTAGTTTTCCAAATTCCAAATGTTCCTTCGTTTAAAGATATGCATCGACAGTTTGAAAATAATATCCAAAATATGGTGAACGAATTCAATCGAAATAGCAGCAGCTTAGCACACTTGAATTTTTGGTCAAAGGAAGCTTACAAGTCTGCTGTAAATTCTACAGTAACTGCGTCTTTTAATCAGTTATCAAATGCATTTATTATTTTACTTCTCAGCACCATTTTATTATCCTTAAAAAGAGACGAATACATTAGTCGTCCTTTGTTCGGGGTAGCTATCAGTGTTGGTGTTGTTTTGGTGCTTCTTAGCAGTTTTGCTATTGATGTCAGTTCATCCAGCCAATTTCAACCACTTGCAATCTCAGGACTGTTCTACATTACTGGTAAGTTCAAAATTACTTTACAACAATTTATTTTTATTTAAAAATTAAATCCCAGAATGCCAAATAATTTTTTTCAGTAGCCATTGATAAGGCTATAAAATGAATAGTGAAAAAGGGTTTAGGTGAAATATAATTTTACCTCTCTTTAACAGTGAAATAATTTTTAGCTACTTTTCTTTTCCTCAACTTCAATATCCTTCAATCGTGGAGAAAATTCAATAATGTATCATCCCATCCTGTGGAAAAGCTTCGACTAATTATGAGCATTGAAATTGCGCCATTGATTTTGATTCTTTTCTGTTGTTTACTGAGTTTCACAACAGTTGCTTGTTGTTTACCATTTACCATATTTACAAGTTATAATCGCATCATTGCTACGAGTTCATTTTACTCCGTTGTTTTTATATCTTTGTTTTCTTCTACGGTTTTATATCTTTCTGGGCGAATGGAAGCATCTGGACTTAAATGGTTCAAATTCTGGCAGAAAGGTGACACTAACTTTACAGGTATGAACTTTTACTCAGATTTTAATTGAGATGGGTTTTAAGTATAAGTTGAATTTTTGTAAAAACAAATCATTTTGAAATAAAAAATTACATTTATTTTTAATATAGCAGTACAAGTGTATATATCAACGTTTTGATTATGGACATTTGCGGTAAAATTATACATGCTAATTTTAGATCCAGTTATAAACAGCTATGATAGAAGAGAGATACGGCTATTGCAAAGTCGTTTGCTTGATGAAAGTAGGTCTTTTTCCCGAAGAATTGGCTTTTTTACAAGCAATGTACACGTCCGATTTGTGACATTACTAATAGCTTGCATATATATAATTTTTGTCAGTTGGACATGCAGCATTACCAATGTGCAGCTCAGTGCCGAAATGTTTATGGCATCAGCGAGCAAATTTTCAGAATTTTGGCTCGATTATCGCGAGCAGTTTTCCAATCTAAATAGCCAGGTTGAACTTGTTTTTAATGAACCGCTTAATTACAATAATGAGCAGATACAAGATGGCATATCAGCGTTGCTAAATTGGACAAAACAAAGCAACTATGTAAGCAAGTATCGTTACTGGTTTGAAGATTTGAATGCAAAAGAACAAATAACAAACTTATCTCGTTTGAAAGCATCGCTTGCTGAAAATGCAAAATTATATTTTACAGAAAATGATAAATACGCAGGCTTTCAGCATGACATTGTTACAGACGACAGAAAGAAAGTAATTTTAAAATCCAGGTTAGACTTTTTGTTTTCATGACTGAATATATGTCTTTGTTTTAAATTTAAAATTTTAACTGACAAAAAATTACAAATTAAGAATTTTACATTAATTTAGAATTGTATTTCAACTAAATGAACATGGAACATTTTACATCAACAGCTTTGTTCGCCAGCTTTACAGTGTAGCAGCAAAGCACAACCTTCCAATAGTTATTTACAATAATTTATTCCCGTTTTTGTATCACAATGCTTACATCATCCCAGACGCTGCTGTAATGCTCAACACGACAGTTTTGATAGTGTTTTTTGTCATTTTACTACTCTTTGCCAAACCAGCAATGGCCATCATTGTTGTTGTTTTTCAGTATTCTATACTTTCTGGAACCATAGCACTGGCAAACATTTGGGAAATAGATTTCAATGCTCCAATTGCTGCGTTGCTTTTAGCTGGCATTTTTCATTCAACTGTGGTTTCAACTAGCTTTTGTTCATATTATTGCAATTTGATGGATGTAGCGGCTGCAAAACGCATTGCTTACGCATTCCAATCAACTCTGCATAGCTTATTCAGTTCAACAGTCATTAGTTTGCTTGCTTTCACTCCGCTTTTAGCGGTTGGTGCGCCGATACTTTCTGATCATTTAAAACTGTTTACAGTTCACTTGATTCTTTGTTGGCTTCATTATTTCTTGTTTCTTCCTGCCGGCTTGCTACTTCTTACTGTCAATATTCCAGCTTGCAATAGAGCATTGAAAAAGTGGTGCAATGAAACCAGCTGCTTTTGCTTTGGCTGTTGTTGTCCGGATTCAGAGAAAACAAATAGCATATGCTACATTCCAACAGCTGGTAAAGGCCCTAAAGTTGATTCGGACTATGTACGAAAATTTTACGAAATCAAGTTCCGCGAAAAAAGTGACCGAACTTATTTAGCAAATATGAAAAAGTTTATAAAAACAAGAAAAAATAAGCATTTGGATAAAGCTCGTAAATCAACGAAAAGTCGTATTGTAGCGGCCATACGACCAGATGTATTGTTGAAAAATTCATCCACCACCTATTCTGTGCACGGTAGTAGGTAAATTTTGTTTATTTACATTTTAAAGTATTGTTTGGCTAAAAAATGGATTTACTGAATTAGTCAAATGCTAAAGTGAATAAGTTATGCTGTGTATAGTACTGTAAAGTATTTTATGCTTAAATTTTTGCTGTTTTACTTCGTTATTATTCTTACTTTATTACCAATTTTTTCAATCAACTGAAAATTACAGATAGTGCTTTTAATCAAAATATTTAATTAAATTAAAGTTTAAGTTGAGAAATGTCAGTGGTATTTTTGCGTAATTTTTAAAATGACAGTAAGAGCAACAAGTATTGTTGTATGATGATTCTTTTAAACTTTTTCAAAGTTATTGAAATTTCAGCACAAATTCCCCACGTTCTAAGTTCTAAATTTCCCCAATCCAATCACAGCTCAGTGATGTTTTCAGTTCATTTCTTCAGTTATTGAACATTTAGATTTATTGACTATGATTTTCAAAGATCACAAGCATGCAAAATTGTGCAAATTGATGAAAATCCATGCGATCCAGTAGTCAAGACGCCCAGCGAAGACAGTGAACAAGATGAAACGTCAACTAATGCAAATGACGGATCCTCCACAAATTGGGTTTATAAGTCGCAAAGTCAGCATTGCTCCAGTAAGAAAACCGATTATAATAAAGATGCAGAACTTTTCCCAGAATGGAAGCGGTTCTGGATGTGTGACAATGTTCAATATGGATCTGGAGGGACTCCAGTTCATTTGTCACATTCTCATATTAACCCGCCGACTTTTCCCAAGTCATCTTTCAGGCGATCTAAGTTTCGAACTCCAGTGATGAATGTACGTCCACCACTTTTTCAGCCTTTTCCTACTCAGAATCCTTATTCATTGAATTACTACGTACATCAGTATGTTAAGCGTACTTGAGCAAAAAGCACGCATTCGGCGTTTCTAGCCTTTTGGATTATCTATCCATCTATTTGTTCTCTTATATTTATTTGTGCGTGTTATTTTATTACAAATGACGTTTTCTCGTTGTTGAATCGTTTAATCCACGTTGATTTATTTTTCTATTAAAAAATACCAACAACATTTTTCACTTTATCAGTGCAAAGTAGCCCATTGCCAGATAGATTTTCATTATTGCTACACATATAATAACAGAACTATTTTGAATTCTGCGTTGTAAAATTTCGAATAATGTTCCATTGCAAACAACTATCAAATTTACTTAGAAAATCGTAAAGTGCTCGACTGCTTAGGCCAGGGCTCAGCAGCCTACGACCCCGAGTCTGATCCAACCCATCATTATTTCAAATTATCCGGCCCTAAAGACAAGTAACATGATAGATGGATCATCTACTACTGATCTACTGAGATTTCATACAGAAGATGTCACATTACTATAGTTCTATAAAAGCTATATTCTTAAATCTGGCATTTATACAATCTTGGTAGTTCGCGTGAAAAAATGGCATCGATATTCAGCAGTACTTATTATATGTGCAAACATCTCTTCTCAAAATGAAATAGACGAAATGAAATAGAGGTTACGAAACCATCTTACCGATGCTCATTAAAATTGCTTTGTATCTCGCCTCATCCAGCTTGCCGCCAATATTGAGAGTCTTTCGCGCAGCGCACAGCATCGAATTTGTATTTTCATTCACTTACATGTCATCCAGCCCCTGTCTGGGAGAAGGTTGTTGATCCGTGGCTTGAGTGGTTTTATTAGATGCAATAGAACGTAGCTTACATATTTCCATTTAGTTATAATTGCAATTATACACATAGAGTAATACAGCAGCACCATCGTAAATTATAAAATGATAAATAACAATAATATTTCACTTTAAATATTTGTCGAATCAGTTTAGTTGCTAAAATGAAATAAATGAATAAATAGTTTTTATTCACGTTACTAGAGTTTGAATTTGCCAACAGAAAAAATATTTTTCTTTACGTAATGTAATAAGTATAATATCCGTATATAATTATAATTAAGCAGAGCGGTGAATGGTGAGTAAACAGAATATGCAAGAAAAAATCTAAAGGTTGAGTTTATTTTACTTCTAAAGTATATATATATATATAACAGTTAGCGGTCGCAAAACAAATAAGGAAACAATCAGTCAAGTTTGAAGAGTTGCTGAATTTCAGATTAATCATTCTTCCATGACTAAACAGAAGAAGAAAAGTAAGCAGAGTTGTTTTCCTTATGTTAAAAAAATGAAGCAAAACTAAATTTTTTTCACGACCAAATATTTTTCGACATATCATTCAGCAAAAGCTCGAAATATACTTTTTCAAACTTCACTGAGACGGTAGCCTGCTAAAATACAAAAATAATTACTACTTTTGAGATAGAAAAAAAATAAAGTTCGCACATGCATACATACCTTCGTCGTTGCTGTAGCAAGACTGGCAGTGCAATTTACCGCATCGAACACGAACATCCGCTCCTACGGCTCCATCGCCAAGCTTTACACCACAAACATAGCACTTGAAACAACTCAAGTGATAGAAAAGTTTCAATGATTCAATGCTCATTGCAGCTCCGTGACCTGGAATAATAATTGAAAGAATAAATATTTCAATAATGAATTTTTGATAAAACATATGAACATATGAAAAAAAACGAATTTTATTACCAAGTTCCTTGTTGCAGTGAGAACAAAGGTGACTTGCGCTTACTGCTTGCGGTGTTGGCATTTTCTTTTTCCCTTCATCTGGATGATTATTTCTAGCAGTGCGTTCAGAAAGCAATTGGTCGGACAGACGCCGATGTTCCGCTTCCTGTACAAGCCAGTGATTGTATGCCTGATGTCGCATTGACGAAGCTGCTGCACTTTTCGTGTTGCTGCAAAAGTTGCTGTTGCCATTCATTACTGCACTGTTGTTGTTATTGCATCCCAAAACGGAAGCATCTAGTTCAGCTGCATTGGCAGCCATGTTCCAATATTTGAATTCCATGCTGGTGTTGTTGTCTACAGCTCGCCAACTGTTAGTCACATTTCTATTGTTGCCAATCTTATTCGTTGAAGTTTTCAATGTGGTACAGTTGTGCTTTGGTTTGCTCTAAAAATAATATTTAAAATTAAATAAAATAAAAATAAACCATTTTAAACAAAATTCGACTTTCCAGAATAATCGGATCATATAACAACATTTGTTATTTAACTATGTATTTTTCAAATGTGCCATGAATTCAAATTTTATAAAATACCATTGAACAAACTAAATGCAATACAATATATTTCTTACCAATGATGCATCGTCAGGCTCTGCTTCAAAATCAACAAATGAAATTTCGTCTCTGTAAGAAGGCAAAGCCATACCGACTGCTAAATTTGTATTGCAATTTCCGAGATCGTAATTGCGAATCAAAGTTGGACAACAGTCAGATGGGGTTCGTCGATAGCTTCCTGTGACACATTCATTCATTGCATTATAGGTGCTCGCGTAATCTTCAAAATAAATTAATTTTACTCAAAATTCTAAACAAACAAAAATGAATAAATCTAAAAAAATTACTATTCGATGTTTCTTCTTTGCGTTCATATTCCGGAATGAAATCAGATATGCGTCCAGGTTGCCTAGGCTCATACATGGAAACTACACGATAGCCAACATTCGGTCGACTGGTCACTGAATTTCCAATATTTGTATTATTTACATATGGAATTTTCTGTGCAGAAATTTCTTTCATATCTTCAATAATTTCAGTCCTAATAAAAAATATAGAAAATTATTTCAACTTGCATGCATGAACAATGATGAATTCATTTATCATTCTTATTTGTAATTACAATTTTTAATAAAAAAAAAAAAGAGGAATACATAAAAATACTTGCAAAACTGATCTTTAATGATTTTATTCTTGAAAAAGAAAAGCAATTATTTTCTTAAATAGAAATCTGTTCGAATATTTTATACACATGCTGTTTAAAGTTTAACTGTGTGCAAAACAATTTTAAAAAATTGTCAAAAACTTCAGTGATTTATTTTTCGAGCTATGCCTTTTTGTTGTCGATTTTCTTAGAGTCGACAGTTTTTTCTATCAAATGACAAAGTCAGACAGACAAACGTGGTAGCATTTTATCTCAATGGCACTACAAGCGTCAAGAAGCAAATAAAGCGTGCTGTGCTTTACTTGCAATAATTTTAGGAAATGAATACATCAACGGTCGCTTAAATAATTTCTTTTTACGAAAAATGCTTCTATTAAATGCTAAATGTGACATTAAACTGAATAATAAAATTATTTATTATTATTATATTATTATTATTATACTTTCAAATTTAAAATCGGTCAATATTAATCTTAATGCTAACAAAAACAATAAGAAAAAATGATATTTAAATATTGTAACAAATTTACAACTGAAGTTAGTTATAATAAAGCATTAATTAATAGTGCAGAATTTAAATACAAGTGTGAACGAAGCAAGTTGAAATTAAAGAAATTTGTACTTGGGTTCACTTCGAAAATCGGTTTTAGCAGGATGAGCATCGCTTTCAGCTGCAGACAGCTTTTCAAACATTGCTCTTCGCTGAAGAAACAAATTTGTTGAATTCGACTGGCCTGTGGCTGTAAAATCTTTGCTTGATGAACTCAACTTTCTGGGCGTTGAGATGGCAGAATTCGTTTCACCTGTAATAAAAAAAATATATATTGGATAAAGTGTGAAATATTGTTAAATTGTTGTTAAAAAATTATTACTTTGCTCTTTTTCTGACTTTTCCAAAACCAACTCAACATGAGATACAAATACTGCCTCTTTTATCATCATATTAGCCTTGCCGATCAAATCATCTCGAACCAAAGCACCATTCACTGATACCAAAATATCGCCAGCTTTGACGCCAGCACGATCAGCAGAAAGGCCTGAAACAAAGATTAAGCGGACAGATGATAAATTCTGCTATAATAATAATAATAATAATAATAAAATTTGGGTGTAAATGTTTTTTTTTTAAATTACCTGGTGTAACTTGATCAATTCTCAAAGGTTCACCGGAATTGAGACCGCCTTTCAACGTGAAGCCAAAATTTCGTTCTTTTTGAAAGCGCACCAAATTACAGACATAAGTGAGTTCTGAGCCATCTGCGCTAACACGTCGAATCCCGTTTTCTGATTTTTGTAGACCATCTACGAATTGTAATTAATAAATTTACAAACGTTTAATTAGTCCATTTATCGTACCATTCAATTCAAATGCTAATTTCGTTACATTCACTGGAGATTGCATGGTATTATTCACTTCTTCAATTCCATTACTTGAATAAATTTTAAATAAAAAATAAAGAAAAAGATAAAATAAATTTATAAATTAAAATTACTTGGCTGCAGGAGGTGTCAATTTTCCATAACAGTTGCCCATAGTCAACAATTTCACATCCTGCTTGCCATTTATGTTAATATTTAACCTTGTCACATTAGATGACGGTGAATCAAGCGTTCCTGGGCTCTGAAAGTATTGAAAAAAAACAAATTTAATTTTACAAAACATAATACAAAGTGAAAGTGCATATCAATGTCAAAGAATAGATGTTGCATTGAATGAATGCATGAATAAAGGTGGCAGAATGGAATTATTGAAATTCCCTATTCCTATTGAAAGAATATTCACAATGCAAAATGCTTGTTGATTTATAAGCAAATCAGGTCACAAGACGCAAAGCAGGTGTAATTTGGTTGGGCATGTTGACAGCATTCCAAAACGCATCGTCAAACCGTATGAAATGACAATTAGCTGTAAAAGTTGACTATCAAACAACGCAGGCGTATCAACAACTCCACCGGGTCAACCGGAATTGTCTCTTGCTTTCGAACGATACTTTCATCCTTACAGACAATACAAAAAGAAGCCTTAACGGTTGTCAATCAGTGTCATGTTAATATTGAAAAATTTTCAAATTCCAAACATCTAGCCAATTTGTTTAAAGCATACTGGTCAGATAGAAGTCAAAGGGTGAAACCTCAGCTATTTGCACCAATTTCAACTATACCTAACCCATTTAGCCCGTACATGTTTGTGCATGCAATATTGATTTCATATCCTTATTTGCAAATTCGAAATTAGCAACAATCAAAGTATTGGACAAAACTGCATATACAAATGAAACCATACATGCAAATTCACTTTTTGTTGAATTTGAATTTTATTTTCATTTTTTGTTACCTTCCAATGCAATTACTAGCAGACAACATTACAACTGTACAATTTCCTCAGTAACGCTTGAAACATTTTTGTGAATACATTTGGGAAAAGCCTCAGTTGATTGCTTGACTTTTCAGCATAACTATTTTTTCTATTACAAGTTCAAATATTTGTCAGAAGACAAAGTAAACAAATAAACTGTATCGTCGTAGATGTAGTAATGCTGAAAAAGCAAACAGACAATGATAATAAATAACAGTGTGACAGAAGAAAAGTCGTCCAATGGTATATTGTAAAGTTGAAAATTGTCATCAAAATCCATACTGCTTATATGGATCAGATTTTCTGTCGAAAAATTTGTCAATCTTGTCACCGCTGACAAGTGAACAAAAATAATCAAAATGTTATAAAGATTCGACCCTGACATACACCTGCGCTTCTAATCATCCAACAATCTTATCTTCAACATTTGTAAAACTCAAAATGATCACGTATTATATGAAATGCAAAAACTGTCGAATCGTTATGATTATCATCAATCACTTGCAAATGAAATGCTTCACATGGAAGCTTTTCCAATAATTAATAATTGTCATATGACGTGAGAACAAAGAAAAGTAATGAATAAAAACTTACTGCTGAAAGTCTTTCATCAGTATCATCCGATTCGCCACCGAAATGTCCACTATCTTCCAAGCTCAATTTTCTATCAAAGCTATTAGCCAATTGTTTGTTCTCTTGCAATGATGTTGTCGCTTGTTCAAGAGTTTTATTTTCCACTATCATCTGAAAATATATGAATAATGAATAACCATTGAATGCTCAAAATGTGAACAGTTAGAAAGCAGAAAAACAAAAATATGATGATGGTGGTGGAGCAAAATTTCCACCTTGATGAACAAGTTTTGGAAAAGCAGCAAATTGTCACGCATTGATTGATATCGGACGATAGTGCTAAGCGTCGACCTTGGCAAGAAATGGAGAAAAAAAGAAAAGGAAAAGGAAGAAAGAAGCAATTGTCAATAAGTTAAAAAATCATAATAATAATTTTGAACTCATTTTGTACATGAGGAAAAAATTAGAGAAAAAAAACATTCAGCCTCTCTTCAAAAAATAATAAGCTAAAATGGAAAAAAAATATTGAAAAGAGTAAATGATAAAAGTGAGTGGCCAAACTGCTCAGAGTGCCCAGAATAGACAATGGCTCCTGGGACGACAGGTCAGTCAAATTTAACGCCGAAACTGTGATATCATAATGGACGCGGTCAGTAATGTCAACTATTTGCAGACAAGCAACCAAGCATGCCGGATGTAGGACGGACGACATCAGGAACATTACAGTGGGCCAACTCCAGTCGGCCACGACTATTCGGTACAAAGCAGTTCCAAGTGACCGTCATGTGAACGTCCTGACATTAATTACATTGGCCGGACAGCGGCGAGCCTGCATACCAAAGCGATGTATCAGTCGCGCTGACCCCCCAACCTTTGCGTGGACAATTCTCAAGCGAATGCCGTTGCATCACAACAGCACAACTATTGTCCCAGAAAATGGAGAAAAAGAACACGACAAGAGATTCCAATAAGCAATCAGCATGCATACCGTAAACTCTTTTTTCGGTGATTCCGTCGGCATGGTTGTCGTCAACTCGCTACAAACTCCACCACTTGCGTTCAATGGAGAAACTTCTGAACGCTTCGACAATACGCCGGAAGGCTGCACTTTCTCCCTTAAAGTACAATAACAAGCCAATCAGTGTAAAGCTCAAACGCAAATAAATGCAAAAATATGCACATGCGAAAACTTTCGACGAGTAAACAATCAATTATACGATGCAATGGAATACACATGCGGAAACAATATCGACCCATTGAAACTGTTTACCGCTACTAGAATAACTTTAATAGCTTCAATAACACAATAATAGCTATCAAAATACCGAAATAATTGTCGATGACTTACTTTACAATGGAAATTTTAATATCGAAATAGAAATAATTAAATTATCAAAAATAAAACAAAACGAAACGAAACAAAAAGTAGTGTATTTTTGCATTGAGATCATTGAACTCAACCAATGAACACACTGTAAGAAAATACGACATGCCTCCATGGTTTGTGAATAAATGAAATAACGCAATAAAGTAATAGTTACAATAATATAGTTTTGCAAAACTGGCATTTTAATGTGCCTGCTGCTGTGCTATTGAACAGCTGCTAGTCTGCATACGAGAATGCTGACTATGGGATAATTGGCATAATAAATTCATGTTTTATTATTCACAAACAAAATTCACTTTATCAATAGTACGAAAACAGTGCAGAAGCTTCTCGAATCGAACTTATTTTTATAATAATATAAGAAATGTCAAACATACGTTGACCTTTCGAAAAGCAAGTATCTTAGAATGCCGAAAAGTTAAACTTGCATAGCACGGTACCGTGAAAATTGATTCAAATAAAACCAGACAACAGACTGCTTATAAATAAAAAAAAACATTTATCCGAGTAATTTTCTTTGTTTTTTTTTCTATCATTACTAAAATGAATTATTTTTTTGCTGAACTGCTTACCTGATAAATAAGCTAGATGAAAACAATTGAAAGCACTGATGGTTGCAACAAATTTGAATATTATTTTTTTTTCTCAAGGAAACAAAAATTTAATTATGATGAACCGATGAAAAAGTTGAAACTGGCATATTGAAAACAAATGCAATGATGGAACAGTAATAAGGGCAACAGTAACAGTATGCTTACTGTGCCTTGAAGAGTTGATTCGCTGATATGGCTGACAATTGGCGTAGAGAAAAACAGCGTCAACTTATAAGATCAGGTCATCAGCAGCAATTTCAAAAGCGGCAGTTTTTTCTCCAACGAAAAAAAGAAGAATTCAATGAATTGAAAACAAAAAAAATTATCATCATAAGGGCGCGGCTGTGATGTGAAAAAAAAGGAGCAGCACATTTGATGCTCATCACTTTTTTGAAAAATGCGATAGCAAATTTGAAACGAACTCGAGAAAATTTACCGGAAACACTTGATTGTTGCAATTTTCACACGGAAGCCGGCTTTTCAAATTCTCCCACCAGTGCAAATATTTAAATTCAACAATTCTGCAATGTAAAGCATGCAAACCAGTGAGCAATGCGAAATTTTCACAATCGTAGCAGAAAACAAAGAAAAAATAAAAGAACTGAAAAAACAACAGTTCACATAGCATATTTCGAAATTTCACTCAACCAAAATATTTTTCGCCTATTGTAATTTTTTACCTGATGCAATAAAAACCGACCGACAGTAAATTTTTAGAAAATAAAATTTTCATTAAAATCAAAACTAAACTTTTGACCATTAGCAGCTTTTTGGCAGGTTAGATTGGAATGCGGAATTGATAAAACAGATTAATGTCAGTCGTTTTTTACCCTTTTCCATTAACTTCGAAAACATTACAAAAGTTTAAACGTTCAACAACAGCAACAAAAAAGCAGCAAATGAAAAAACATCATTTTGCTTGTTTCAAAGTAGAAATATTTAAAGAAAAAGTAAATATTATTCACGTCAATAAAAATTTTGCAATATTATTGATAAATTTGCAAAAAAACGCGAGAAACTAAAATTCTATTTCCTTTTCCTTTATGCTTTTTTCAATATCGAAAAAACATCAACCAAAAAACATCTGGGTACTGTAAAAAGTGCTTTCAATCAGTAACTTTTTTTACGGAAAACATTTTCAAAGAGTTTCTGGAAATTTTGAAAAGAAGAAAGAAATCAATTTAATAATTATTCATACCTTTCACTTTCAACAACATTAATGGAGCTCGTCGCATCTTCTGTTAGATGGCTGCTTTCAAATTTAGCCCTTCGCTTTTCTTTCCACAAGTTAAACTGATCTACCCATTTCATATCAATTTTCTGAAAACATAATTTTAAGTTTTCTTCACAAATGCAAAATGAACGATTATTTGAGAAAAATATTCAAAATAAGAAAATAAACTGTGTAGCATCTAATATTTTCTATAAGATGAAATATTGAAATTTTCATTTCAAGTTAATATTTATATTAACCGGAAAAAATATAACAACCTGCATTTTTTGAATATCTAACATAAGAAATCAGAGCTTTCAGTTCTCAGAATTCTATGATGAGACGAAGTTCACACAGAGAAAAGTAATAAGCAATTTACATAGTCTTCTTCTCTCAACTACCAGTTTATATATTTGTTTGCAACAGAGAGGATTCTTGAAACACAATGACTCAAAAACTTGAATGAATTCAAATAAAATTTTCTCAGGAGTCAAGTCTCAGTTATAAATTATGAATGACAACATTTTTTCAATATTTAATTAAACTACTTTAATTTTTGTAATCAAATGAGTAAAATAATTTTTTTAAGATTCTTAATAATTACATAAAATTATGCAAAATTAAAAATTAAATGCAAGCTTTTGCAGAAAAATAATGTTCTGCATTTTCATTATTTCTATGTTGTTTTCTTCTTTTCAGTGCAAACTTTAAAATTCGGTTCTTGATTTAAACAGGAAATTGAAAAGTACGTAAAAGCAAAACAAAAACATGCAATAATGAAGCAAAGATCCAAGGAACATTTCTTGAAAAAAAACCATTGTCACTAATTTAAGCTAATCTCTGTTATCAATGTGAATTAAATAAAAATATAAAAAATACACAGTAAAACTGGCAATATAAATTCTTAATTATTAATTTAGAAAATATATATATTTGAAAGGCATGTTTTGATCTCCAGAAAGAATTGCAGTGCACATTCTTTACATTTTCAATTGTTCACTATTTTGCAATGCACAGAAGCATGCTTGCTTGTTAATGAAAAAATAATCACATGATAACTTGGCAGGCTATCAATTGCTCGTTATAAATTTACATAATAAAATATGGGCATATTAAAAATGAATTAAGTTTTTTCATAATTTTGCTTTTCATAAAAAATAATCTTAAACAATTTAAGCATTCTGTTAGCTAATGAATTAAAAGAAAGTATGAAAACAGCATTTCTTTTCATTTCTGCATCTTTTTTTCAAAATTTTGTCACCTCTACCAACTGTGCAACCAAAAGTTTTGGCTTGTGCTTTTGTACAATAAAAAAATATTTTTAACACTTGACAAAATTATACTGTACTGTAACAGAAACAAACAAATTGCCCATCAGACTTTTTTGAAAAATTTCTATAAAGTATTATTCATTTAAAGCAAACTTTTAATTTAATTTAATTTAATTTTAATCAAGTCACTGCTTTTTAATTATATTATAAAATGTTTATTTGAAAATATCAAAAAAAATCCTATTCATATGAATTGATAATTGCAAAATCTAACATAGCTGTAAAGATGACAGTAGAAATTATTTAAAAACAAATTAAAATTGCAACATCAAAAAAATTGTAATAAACTGCACAATCTTATTGCAAAATTTAAAATATAATTTCATTTTTATCAAATTTAAATTGAAAATGTCTCAATCATTTTATGTAATTTGACTAAATTTGACAAAACCTGCTCATCCCATTGAATGTGAGCAAGTTGCTATATGCAGCTGCAATTAAAATTGTAACAATGAGATTTCTAACTACATTTTAATTAAAAAATAACCTTCCTAAACTGCAAAAAAATACTGCAAGCTATTAAAATATTTCAAGTAAATATGAAAATTTTCAAATTATCATTAAGAAAGATTTGTACTGATAGGTACATAAAATGCATATAATTACAGAATATATGAGATAATTATTTTTTATTTTAAAATATTTCCCAATTTTAAAAACAAAAAATAAAACTAATTTAACTATCTATCTTCAAGGAGAGAAAATATCAAACTGTTATTAATCAATTTTTCGATTTGTTAAAAACAAAGCATAAAATGAACAATGGAGTAAATGCTCAAAAGTAATTTTTTACAATCTTAGAATAGACATGTCATTTAATTATTATGACTAAGAATGATAAAAATGAAAATTATGATGCATTTCAAGAAAAAGCATGGCACACTCACCGTCCTTTTAGATTTTTGCTCGTTGTACTTCCTCATTTTCATTTCATTCATTTTCCATAATCTTCTATATTCTTTCAATGAACAATGAGGAGGACTTGAAGACAAAAACTGATAAGGATTTTTTTGAACCATTCCATAGTAGTGATGATCTCTGGATGTACAGTAACTTGTACCAGCGCTGCTTGGCGGTGGTGAATAGTCCTCTGGTGACAGAGACCGAAGAGTGTCGGAAAACTGGCATTCAGACATTTGATCTTCGTTTCTCTCACCAATTACCACTTGTTCAGTCAGATATTTTCTGACTTTTTCATGAACAAGCTGATTCACAGCTGCTGGAAGTGATTTGGGCGCCAATGGTACTTTACTGTGGTTCATCAAGCCTTTCACAGAGCTATCATAACCACTTTCTTCACTTTCAGTTATTTCATTTGTTGCAGGGTTGTTTGCAACGCTAAAATGCAGTAATCCATGCTCATCAATTTGAATTGATTTATAATATACTTTTCACAATGAAAACAGTGCAGAAAAATCTACAAAAGTCAAGTTTCTTATCTCTAAATACCTGTTCATTCGCAAATAAAACGACCTCTTCGTAACTTATAAGCACATAAAAGCCTGAATCGAAGAGTAATCAGAGGCTGAAAAAAATGCAGTCTGACTGCAAGCCTAGCTACTGTTTATTATTAATCATTGTCTTACAGACTGATAAGCAAACAGTTGGATATATGATCAAATGCAATATGGGCGCAAAATGTCTCAGTAAAACTTGACTTAAAGTTAATTTTCCTGTAAAATATAGAAGAAAAATACATTATTCTGAAGAAATATGACTTATTTGTTTTGTCTGTAAATGATGCTAATATTTTAATGTTTCATTTATATCACACCATTAAATCAGACATTAACTGATAACGGAAAAAGTAAAGTTATTTTCAAATTTGCAACACTTGTATATGCTGTTTAAATTTAAAACAAAAATTTTCTTTCATTATGTAATGACAACTAATTACAATTTAAGTTAAATCATTAAAAAAATAAAGCAAATAATTCCAAAAATTTCCATAATACGAGATATTCATTTAATGAACACTTTTTGGGAATTTTCAGAAAAATCAATTTACATTTTCGCAATAACTGTTGCATTTGTATTTTGCTGAAATGTGTACAGTTTATTGTACAGATGTAGATATTTAATGCACTTACAAAATATCACTACTTTGAAGCGTATAACTTTACAACTAAAATTGAACATAAAAGCGGACATATTAAAGATAAAATTAGGCAATAAAAGTAGTAAAATGTCAAGAATGCTAAGGTCAATAGTTTCAGAAAACAAAAATTTAATTATAAAATTTGAAAACTGGCAGATTTAAAACTCCTTTATGCATCTTTATATCTCTTTTATTGTCTCATTATGCCTTTCATGGAATGCGACAGAAAAGTCAAAAGGCAATGCATTATTAAATTTTATCATTAATTATTAAAATTTAACTTTCAAAATAATCATAATTTTTTAAAAATAACATTTTGTTGCTTGTAAGTTAATGAAGCTGATGATGAAATTCTAAATTTAATATTCTATTATACACTTCACTGAAGCAACTTTAATTTAGCCATGTATATATATTTTTTTTTTCACTAAATAAATTAAAATAAATGAACAAACCTGTCATTGTCTTGTTCGAGTTTCTTATTTTGTTTCGAATCCATTGTATTAATATAACGATTTTCAACGTAGTAAGCTACTAATGGCTCTACTGCAGTTCGATCAATTCGTGGACCAGTATAACGAGTGGATTTCTCGCAGAGTAATGCTAATTCGTACACAGTAACGACAACCTGATTATAAAAAGAATATTAACTGATTAATAAAACATAGAAAAATATCATTCAAACAAAAATTCAACAATATTTACAAGGTGCAGCACATATTTATATAAGAATAATTTTGATGCTAGAGTGGAATAGGCGGAAAATACTTTTGCACACAAATAAAGTTTGACTAGACCATTGGTCAGTCAGGTCAAAGAGTAAAATGAACGCGAAAAGTGACGTTCATTTGCTAAAACAGCGCGTGCCAATGACACGAACGAAGCATCGCCTGCATTGCATCAAAGAGTCTTCGACACTTTTGAAATTTCTTAATTAGCCGCTCGACAATCAACTACTACACACATGCAGTATTTCAACTGTCAGCTGTATGTTGTTTTAAAATTATTACTTTCAACAAGGCTACTTTTTACAATTATGATGATAAATGTAAATTATATCTATATACATATTTAATTAGATATATTATATGCATATATGTCAGGTGATATTTTCTCATAACTATAAGAAAATATTCATCTCAAAAAATGACAAGTGCTTAAAAGAAAAGCCATTTTAATTAAAATATGAAAAAAAGACAAAAATTACTTACTCGGCAAATGCGACTTTGATTTTCTTGGCAAGTTCCGTCAGAACACCTTAAATTAGAGAAAAAAACAAAATGTATACATAATACCTATTTCAAACAAAAAATAAATTGGAAAGCAATAACAAAAATCTTATTTTTAAATTTTATTTTAAAATAATTTTAATAACAATTTTTAATACTATTTATACAATTATAAAAAATAATTTTAATGAGTTTCAAAAAAGCAAAATGAACCTGATATTCCTTTTAGATAGTTAACTGCCATTTAAATGACTTGACATTACATTGTGTACTTTAAAATGAATAGAATATGCAATTAATATATTTATATATTAGCTATCGTACCTGATAGAATTATACAAGTGTTCTTCAAAATCTGTAATATGGAACAAATTCCCTTCTGGAATACCCAATTTCGAAACGCAGAGGCAAAAAAATGTTTGGATCCAAGGCTAAAAATAAAAATAAAAAATGATTTTGACATTATAAATTAACGCATAAGTATAAATGTAATGTATTCAGATATCACTACCTATTTTAGCAACAACAACAATAATAATAATAATGAAGAAAATGTACTCGACCAGGAGCGATCAGGAGGAACTGACGTGCCAGCAAAAGTTCGAATAAAGCCTGGTTTGATCGCGTCATTGCATTGATATTTGTTTAAAGTTACTAATTTTAAGGACTTTAAACAATGCACTTTGAAATACCGGGAAATGTAAAAATCATACAGCAGTGCAGTTTAAACTTAATTGTTTATCGGACTATTCCAAAGTTTTCGTTCAATTATTAACATGTCCTCATGTAACTGAAATAAAAAATTATAAAATATATCTATATGTATGCATAATTACAATTTTATTGTTTTCATACACTTCTATGAAATATTATTGTACGACTTCATAAAAGCAAAAAATTATAATTTTATAATTCTAGTCAATAAGTTTCAATCCAAATTTGTTTAAAATGATTTGCATTTATCCTGTGTTTTAAGCAATTTGAACAAGTTATATATTCAAAATAATATATCTCATTTGCAATTTTTCTTATTTTTCCATGGCTTAGAATAAACGGAATTTTGTTAAAATAAAAATGTACAACATTATAAATA
Organism: Trichinella spiralis; assembly: GCF_000181795.1. Lineage (NCBI taxonomy): Eukaryota > Metazoa > Nematoda > Enoplea > Trichinellida > Trichinellidae > Trichinella > Trichinella spiralis. The sequence continues at coordinate 423,261 of NW_003526943.1, read as the reverse complement.
AACAGAAAAGATCCATACTTCGCTTATTTTGCTAAATCCATCAGGCAAATTTTGTTTCTTCATTTCATCCAAATGTTCAACGTCATCTTCTATATAGAAGCTGCCAGGAATCAATTTGTTTACAATTCTGTAAAAATAATAATAAGAAGTTTATTAATAATTTACTTTTTAACTGAAAATAAGTAACTACTTTCTCAGCTGAAATCCATTTCTCAAGGAAAATATGAAATCATCATCGTCCAGAAATCGCTCTCGTGTAGAAGCCTGAAAAACAATAAAAAAACAATGAAGCGGTAAAACAATTTTTACATTGCAATTGTTATAATTATTAAGGGAAAATAATTAGAGATTATAAAGACTAAGATTCGAATAAATTCTCATTAAGCTATTCAGGTCGTTGTAGCTTCCTGTACTGATTACATGGCTGTCAGCTGCTTTGCCAGTTTCCCAGCATAACAACGGAATTGCATAATGAAAGGTCAAAGATACATACAATAGCAATCGGGCTTTCTGCGATTCTCTTTTATTTTCAAGATAAATATTCTTTGAAGTACTTTTGAACAGGTCAATTCACTAAGGCTATTCAAAATCACTCCATCTTAAAATTGCAATTACATTCTGTGCTAAGATTTATTGTACAGGAAAACTATTCATTTTCTGTATGGTTTCATATCATAAATGAAAGATATTTCAAAAACCAATACTGAAATATATTTTCCAATTCATAACTCATGCGCTATTATTATTATTATTTACTGTAATGTTGTCAATTTTAATGCATTCAATGAATGCACCGCATCAAATTATATATATATATATAGTCTCGGTGTGAAATAGTAGTAATTTTTAAGCAATTTTACAAAAATTAAGAATAGTGAAATTTTATAACTATGGCATAAATTTTGGCGTAAACAAAAATAAATGACTTGTTTTAAACAATGACAATCTTCAGAAATTGTGTTCCAGCTGAATGAAGACTTTTTGTCAAAGAAGGCCAACTTCAAAAATTATAGACTCGTTTTTATTGTCTGTAGCAACAACAGGTGAATATGAGCGTTACGGTCTCAATTTATCATTAGTATTCTAGCACGTGTTAAGCAAAATTCAAAATAAAACAATGAAACTGTTTCAAATTGGAAAATTTTTGCCAATCAGAACTTGGAATACCGCTTAATAACTGTTAATGCTTTTATAATCTTTTGACTTGTTTAAATGTTAAAAATACCAGAGGTATAAAGAAGAATTGGTATATAATACAGAGTTAAATTTAAATCCGCATATTATTTTAGTGATAAGAAAAAAATTTCAAGTAAAAAGATGCGTACCAGTCAACGACATCTTACATATGTGCAGCAGGGAAGAAAAAAATAAAGTCAAAATAATATGAAACTGATCAAGCTGCTTATTTTATCATGAGAAAAAAATTATCAAAATTTTTTTTTGCTTAATTCTCATTTTATTTAGTTTTTATTTTTCATAAACAATAATATATTTTGTTGGAAAGTCATTCTTAAAACTTAGATGTTGAAAAAACGTAGAATTTCTGGTTTTATTCATATACACCACTGCATTATTGAGTGCTGTCTTTATTTGCAAATTAGAATAGCTAATTGTGACTATCCTTCTTTAAAATGTGTTTTCCTCTCAAATAAAAATAAAGAGACTTTACGGAAATCATTATTTAAACTTGTTTTATAAGCAAGTATTTGAATAAGGAAAGTAAGAAGACTCTTAAAGACTTTCAAGTAACCCAGAAGCTGCTGCTAGAAATGCACATACTTGCGACAGCTGCACTTTCCATATTGGCTAGCTTTCGTGATCTATATTAGGAAAATGCATTCATTATTCGATGTTCATTGCTAAAAGAAGTTCTTGATGATATTGAAATTTCATCATTGCAACTCCAATGAGGAAAGTAATTCAAATGATTCTCATTGAAAATTCAACTTCTCATGATGCCTACTGCTCGCAATGTTACTGCAGTTTGTAAATAGGTATTAAAAATTTTAAAGAATCAGTTAATATAATTCAACTTATTACAAACTATAAATAAAGTTTAAAATATTCATTGAAATGATTTTTTTCGACGTTTCCAAAGTAAACTAAATCAATATTAATATAAGAAAATGAATCATTTAAAAATAACAAATTATAGAATGTTAAATGACGTATTACTTTCCACTGTAAATATTTATGCCAGCAATATTGATAATATAATTTTATTACATATTAAAATAAGTTTTTACAAGTAAATCGAAACAGAAAAGTTATTGTTTCAGTAATTATAAGCATTGTATAAATAAGAAGCATTACATTTTGCATAAATACAATAATGCAATAATAAAAAAACAATAAATACGTTGGATGATCAATCAAAATTCATTTTTAATCTTTGCCTCTTTTGTAATAAATGATATAAAGTCAATTTTAAAAATATGCGACTTTCGCAATCAATACAACATCAATTTTATCAAGGTGAATTGCAAGTTAGCAGTCACATGCGTTTTAAGATGCAAACGGTTAAAAACCGCGAACTGTTCATTATGGCTGCTCTGACGAAATTGCTTCTATTATAAAGTAACGCTATTCTAAACCACAGACCGTGTAAGGCGTTAACAATTGATTTAGATCACACCTTGTCAATATGATCAAATTTAGGCACTTACAATTTTCTCGTACCGAATCGGAATGTCATTTTCCACTACCCTGACCCAAATTTAAATATAGTCATATGAATTCGAAAGCTTCGTTGCAAGCAAAATTGAGATATTTAACAAATTTAAGAAAACACGGATAAAGGTAATTAAAAAACAATTAAAAAAAGAAGCATTGTTGTAAATAAATTCAATTTGTAAAGTGCAGAAATTAAGGATGGAAATGATGAATTCCTAAATAAGTCATATCATGGGAAATGAAAATTCAAACAGCCTGGTAAAAAATAAAATAAAAGACTGATAAAAGAAGTCGATTATCTCAGTATGTTAGGAAAACGCAAATTTTACATTAACCAACGCCCTTCTGATGAAGTAGCAACGAGTCACTGCTTGCTTGAGGCCATATCCGGCAAATTATTTCTCCGCCTACGCCAACTGCCAGCTATATCGCCCTTGACCCTGCGCTTCTTTCTGCATGTTCACCGAAGCAGGGTTGGCTTGACTTGGCCAAAAAAATAAAAAAAAAGATTTTCTGCCGAATCATGCTGAAAAACTAGTCAATGATCACGATAATGGTTGGGAACCAGCCGAAAATGTTCTTTTGCAGTGGCGCCACAACACACTGGGCGAAGATGGAAAGTTCTCAGCGTTGTATCATTAGAGTGCTATAAATTTTTCCAAAAGTGACAAAATCACTGTCAAAAGTCCAGTTTACCCAGGTCAAAAGAACATAAACGTGTCAATATCGCACTGACATCCCAGCATAGCAGTAGAAGCAGATCACATTTTTTCATACCAAACATAATTTTGTAAATTTTCATTTCTCCCTTATCTTAGCAGAAGTTCAGAAATAACTATTCAAAAAATGCACATCAGATATTATACAAGCAATTACAAAAAATAATTATATCTCATTCAAAGACACAATAGCAGCAAAATTTACTGTTTCAGCTTTTTTATAATTTTTTAAAATAATTATCTAGCCAAAAATTAAACGTGTTTTATAGAAACAAAAATTCTTTAAGTTATAATTTTGCAAAATTTACAATCTAATATAAAGCACAAATTCAACAATATTTCAATGTTAAAAAGTAAAATTATTACAAATATTACAAAATTCAAATACTTGAATACAGAAAAGCTTTCAATTTTGTAAAATTTTAATTTTTTAAATTCCTTATTACTATGATAATATATTGCAATTTTGGCCTATAATGCTTGTATGAGAACTTTCCAAATAAGCACAATAATTGATTGGTTGCTCTTCAGAAGTTTAATCAAGAATAAGAAATTTGAAAAACAAAACACTTTCATTTATTTTTTTATGAAATTTTCATTATTTTTAAATTCAAACTTTTGTAAAATTTGAAAATGGATACCCATTTAGACGCATGTTATTAAAATTATCATATTATATCTTAGATATTTTTCCACAATGAAACATTTGAAATTAAAAAAAGGTTGGCTAGCAACTTTTTGATTTACATAGCGATAATTTTTTGTTGGTCTTAAAGTGATACATTGGACTTTTTTAAAAGCAATCCACTTATTGCTATCTATTGAATTCAAACCAAACGAAAAAAAGCCTTGCTGATAAATGCGAAATGTTTCTGATGTTTCATTACATGCTGCCTGCCTGTTCTGCTATGCTTGCTGCTGTTGCTTGCACGCATTTCTATTATTTTTCTATAATTCAGATTTGTATTATGAATAATAAAACAATAAAAAAATAAAATAAACAAAATTTCATTTTATGACCAAGAATAAAATACATTGATTTTTTGTAAAAGAGCAAAAAACCGCTTGTACAGTTTGTTTGCCTTGAACTGTCAAATAAAAAGCAAAAACGCCAGTTTGAGGAAACCTAGAGCAAAAGCTTGCCAATTTTCAAATGCGACACCTGCGAGTAGACAGGTGATGAGGCTTTCTGTAGAGAAACCTGTTTTATCATATCTGCTTTAGTCAAAAAGCGGCTAACGGCATAGAAAAAAGGTACATCTGCATGTGCATATGTAAAAACATACATAAGATATCCATGCAAATTTTGAAAAAATTGGAAAATAAAAAAACAATCTTACTGACCTCAAGCCAACGTTGGGTTTCATTGATTGCCATATCAATGTAAAATTCAAGCTCGTCGTCATTTACGGATGACTGTTGTCTCATTTCTGCAGACAACAGGCGTGTTTCTGTCAGCATCTTTCAGTTGCAATGTACAAATTCAGCGAAGCAACATACAGATGAAATGTAATGTGAAAAAAATATGTTGCTGAAAGATATTATGCTCAAAAATTGATAAATTGCCCAAATGATGCTTGTTGGTTTATTTTGCTTTTGGTCAGTTGATTAGCAGCTAATCAGAAGAATGTTGGTAGAGAGCTGGTGGAAAAAAGCGAAACTAAGCTGCCCTCAGTCAGGACGGTTGGTCAAACAAACAAACAGCTTGCTGACGGAAATGGCCGATCAACGGCGGAACACAAAATATTATACTGTGCTTTTGAAGCTTCGAAAGCTGACCTGCAGACGAATGAAAAAAGCTGCTAGTTTGGCGAGCCGTTATGGCCGCGTCCCTGACAGGTGGTCATTTCGTCCGGTCAATTATAATCCCAGCTATATGCACAACGGTCGGCTAACGCACTCTCCCTTTTTCTACTTTCATCTCTCTCTCTCCCTTTCTCTTTCTTTCTCCCTTTCTGTTATGGTTCACCTTTAGCTAAACAATCTCTGCTCAAAATTTGATTGGCTGACAGAAATTTTCCGGACTAACTATACGTCCAGTATTTTTCGTTCTACCTGGTGGCGCTGTAATCGCACTCTTATCTTTCTGGGCAATCGGAATGCCAACTGAGCGGATTTATTCATGATCAATTAATTTTAATTACAAATCTTTATTTTATTATAAAAAACACTTTAAACTTTCACTTTTCACACATTTTCATCAAATTTATAAGTGTTAAACTTAAATTATTTACAAATTACAATCAGTCATTTACATTGATATTAAAAACATTTTTTTTCTTATTTTTCAAAAAATGTTTTTTTCTTAATGTTATATATATATTTATTTTATTTAAAAATATCATAAAATTGCTTTCACGAAGCAAATAATGTTTGCAGACACATTACATGATAAGATTATTTTGGAACACCCCAAAAATTAATATTTACTTTCCTATTAATGCTCATAGAAATGCTAGAATAACTGGTCTAATTCTTAAATAACTTTATAACTTTATTCTATAACCCTGATCAACCTGTGATTGTATTTGCAAATCAAACTGCTGAAACTAGCAAGTATTTTCAAAAATCACACTCCCACCCACCCACCCATACACAAATATATATAAAATAAATTTTAGTTTTTTGTGTATATAATATTTTTCTTAATAAAAACAATACAATTTTTAATATATATAATTGTTCACATTATAATATTGCATAAATTAAAAATAAATGATAAGTAATGGTTTTCAACCTTTGCATTTGGAAGGAATGTGGAAATGGTAAAAGCTGCATATATTACAATAAGAAAAATACATCGTCACATCATGCTTCATTGGAACATGCTTTCTTGCCACTGGCATTGTTTTATTTAATTACTAATTTTTTTAAGTTTAAAAGTTTCTTTTACTGAATTACAATTTTCAGTTAATAAACAGTCAATGCTCTGTTTAACACTTTCAGGTTAAACAGTTTCAAAAATGTATCTATTTTGTAGATCTGAAAAAACCTTTGAAAAATTATGCAATATTGTAATTTCTATTATTAACTTACTTAATATGCTACCGTTACAAGTTTTGCTTCATTTGACAGAACACTTTATTTTTCTTGCTTGCTTAATGGAGCATCAATAAGTGAAAAGGACAACAATAATTTTTCACTGCAAACAAAATATGAAAATGTGCAAAATTGCAATTGGTGCTTTCACAAAAATATTCATTGCATTTAAGGAATTTATTTTTTGAATTATTTATACAACTATGCTTTTAAGAAAATTATAAACAGTTAGATCAATTTGTAGATTAGTTTCAAAACGGCATTAAAACGACGACAAGAAATTATTTATTTTTCTACATTTGTTTCATTTATGAAGCATTTGTGGAAAACATAATTCATTGATTTAATTTAAATATAATTTTACAATAAATTCAATTATAATTCAGTATTTTTATCATAAAACCATCAAACACAACCATTTAAATTAAATTAAGTTATTTACTGATTACTGTCATAAAATATTAATAGATATATAAATTATTCAAGTAAAAAGCAGTTTTTGATTAGAAACTATTTTTAACTTCTGAATTTCAAATAAATGCTAGTCTTTAAATTTAAATTAAAAATTTTTATTCTATTTCATTTTCCAAATGCTTTACCAAGAATTACATTTTAGCTATTCAGATTATTCAAGAATTATCATAGTTTTAGTGAATAAGGAAAAAATTTTTCATCGATGAATGAATTAATTACTACTTTTTATAGCAGTGTACAACTTCTATAATGCCTAGTTGCAATTCAATTTTTAATTTATGTCAAATAATTTTTTATCGAATATTAAACAAATGTATGAATTATTGCAAGAGACAGTTTAAAGAAAAATGCAAAATGTAACATATAAACGATTGTAAGAATCTTTTAAAATATATCTTTTTGATTATTGTATTTTTTATTTAAGCAAAGCATCTCTATATGAATATTCAGTTGTAATATTACATTTAATTTAAATGAAAACGAATGATATTTTAATTTTTTAATACTTGTCAGACCATTGTTGCTTAGCCATTATGAATTATTAAATGACTGATTAAATTTGTGCATGACAGCAATCAGATGATAGTAAAAGCAGAAATGTGCATTTCTCAAGGCTAAGGTAACATGAAATCAAAACATATATTGCAGTTACATATGTTTCTTATTAAAATAAAATTGCAACTTGCAAAACAACATGTCAGTAGGATATTTATAGAATTGAATATCGAATCTTTTAGCGAATAGCTGATATGCGGATTTCGCATTTTTAGGTTTCTTCTCCTAAATTTGCGTTTATAGAACATAATGAAAATGAAGTATTGTAATATGATTATAGGGAAATGGAAAAAAAATGTTAAGCCAAGTTCGTAAAAGCTGTCAGTGATAAACTGTAATGTTTGTGTTTCCTGAAGAAGAATTGACGGTCTTGAAACCAGGTCGACATCGTGTCGCCACTCATGTTGAAGGTGAAGAAAGGACGTGTCCTCTTGAATGAGACAGCAAACATTCCATCAAATTCTATGGTGCTTGGGCATTTTGAATAAAATAGCAGCTAGCTGAGAAAGTTCACGGCTATCTGTCAAACACTTAGTTGACTTTAATAAAGACTAACTGGATTATTTATTGCATTGTATCCACTTAAAAAATAAACCTTAGAAACAGAAATATAGCTGTTTGTTGTTAAGTAATGACTGTAAAAGTTTTCAGTTACAGAGTTTATTTTTAAATTCATTTGCAAATAAAATTAATATTCATTGAATTCCTAGTGCCATTTAATTTTTGTTTTGTTTGCTAACTGCTGAAACTTAAATAAATATATATATTTTATTAAAGGTTTTTAATAAAGAACACAAGAAAAAAAATGTTAAAAGTAATTTTCATTCACTTTTATTGTCAATATATTTATACGATATGAAACTCACCAGATCATAACAGCGTAACATATTAGGCGCAAATGCTATAAAATCTTATTATTAAATTCAAATTAAATTTTAAGCTTCAATTTATGTTATTTTCGATTCAGTTAAGCTTATCAGTGATTTACTAACGGCTGACGATACCAGAATTTTATCCAGTCTAAACTTTAATTAACATAATTAGTTACTTGAATTATGAAATGAAATTTATGCAAGATAACTATTTTAATGCAAAGAATTCAGTAAAATATGCCAAAAATAAGTAATTTTAATTCTTAATTCGTTTCACATACTGTATTTATGATTAAACTTACATTTTATTAATTACTGTACCAGTTGTAGTTTGTAATTCGTGTTTGGCAGTTTTTATTTACAGTTTGCTAATTCTCAGACTGGATTAAGATATTTAATTAGATAAGAATACATTTTAAATGAAATTTTCAGTCAATGAAATTTCATTAATGCGTTGAATAATGGAGCTGTCCTTTAATTTTTTTAAATGCAAGATCAATTATTTTATCAACTATGACGATAAAATCTGTCGGGTTATGTAACTGGATTTCCATTGTGAATGATTATATTTATTAGAAAGGTAATTAAATTAAATAGGTAATTAAAGTAAATAAGCTTAATTTTTTAAGATGATTGCTAACTTACATTTTTGAATATGCAAATGTGCATTTTTATCTGTAGAGTGAAGAAAATTGGACGTGAGGTAGTGGATAATGAGTTTGACCAAGCAATTTTTGAAATATGTTTTATCCGGAGTGTGCAATGTCGTTGCTTCACCATCATCTTCGATTATTTACGTGGATGCCGATCATTGTTGTGTTGGAGCATGTCAAGACGTTCTTTTGTGGAATCTAAAAACTTATGAAAAGGCATGAAGTTATGAAGTTTTCGTTTCAGCTTTAATTTTACAGATTGTTTGTCAATTTAGAGAGTTTTATTTCATGCCAAAAGTGAAGTTAAAATATTAGCAAAAAGTCCTGCGAAAAATATAATTGCCATTGGTTGCAGTGATGGCGTCATAAATGTAATAGATTGTGACCAAGAAGTAGAAGAAGATAATGATGAAGAAGAAGTGTTATTAAAAGTCACCTTTTCTGGTCATCGTTCAGCAGTGACTTGTCTTTCTTTTTCTGTAGATGGACTTTCACTAGCATCTGGAGGCCAGGTAATGGTTTTTTTAAGTTACATTGATGCGTAGAAAAATAATTTGTACTGATTTGATTGAATCCAGCAGCAGTTTGTAGTGATGCTGTGGATAACATGTATTTCTTTTGAAGGATGGTGTTGTCATTGTTTGGGATATTGTAAATGAAGCGGGCTTGTTCCGTCTTCGCGGACATCGAGCACCAATCACAAAGTGCTATTTTGTAAGCACGAGAGATGTATTAATCACAAGGTAAATGTATGCTCATATATTTATTGTAAGTCTTTTAAAGAAAATTTTCCAAGTTTAGTTCCAAAGATGGACTTGTCAAATTCTGGGATTTAAAATGCCAGCATTGCTTTCACACAATAGCAGATACTCGCACTTCGGTGAATAACTTTTTTAATTTACATTTGTAAGAAAGATCAGTGCATAATTTTCTTGTCTTCTTCATGTTTATAAAGTGAAGTTGTTCCACTGCAACTATGTTAGAAATTGAACTAAATTCAAAATTGTGATTATGATATGATTATGTCTTTATGGTTAATTTTTGTGTTTTTGTAAAGTAATAATGGTGATATGAGTAATAAAAGTATTTATTTTTAAAATAATTTTTAAATTAAAATAAACCTATGCTTTACAAAAGCATCTTTGCATTTGGTGCATGCAGATTTTTTGGTTTTTCTTAAATTTTGTGAATATTCGACGATTTCTTTTGTAGGTGTGGAGCTTTGTTTGCTTGAAGAACGATTCGGAACTAATTGTTGGATCTTCTGAGAACGAATTACTGATCTACAGTTTAGAATGGTTTTTGGGCCCACCCCAAGTAGAGTTTTTATGCTAATAAATTTGTTCAATGAGAAAAATTTATTTTATGAGCTATTGATTTGTAAGTGATATATTTCAAACTTAGTGTTGGATATTTAATAGCACGTTTGTTGATTGGTTAAAAGTTTTGCAATTGTTTATTGGTGAATGTGATTTGAATTAAATTTTAGTCGTTCGAAGCAAGTAATGAAAAACGTGGGAAAGCTTCCAATGATGATAATTCATTCGATCAGATTGAATACAATGTAGGAAATTTTTAAAATCGGTAAATTCAGAAAGAAGATGAAATAATGGAACGAAATATTTCAGCCATATATGAAATGTCAAAAGCTTGGGTCAATTTTTCGTCATACCAAAGGTCGTATAACAAATTTGGAAATTGATCAAAATGAGAGCATTTTGATTTGTTCAGTAAATTGATGTTTTTATGTTTGTTAATTTTTTGCATATGATAACTTTTCACAGGGAACTGGCGGCTATGTTGACGTATTCAAAGTGCTCAGTGGAGGTGAATCAACATTGCGAATTGAAAAAGAGAAAAGCCGTTCAAAGAGACAGTATTTTTTGAATTTTATTTTAAATTCAAGCTAATACTTGAAGTTGCTTATTTCCAGATCTGCGAGCGTGGAGCAAATGGATGATATTAGCGCACGGTATGTGTTCGTTGGACAGTTGAAGGCTTCAGCAAAGGTGAAATATTTGAACTGTGGTCCGCAGTACCACAAAAACCAGAAAGTAAGCAGTAGTGCATGTTTTAATATTAAAAAAATATTTTTTGAATTATTTGTATATTTTTCAGATGTTAATTTTGCTGAATGATAATAGATTTGAAGAGTGGATTTTATACATGAAGGAGAGCGGTAAATTTCAGTGCATAAAAAGGGATCGTAGTTTTGTTGAAGGGCACCGCAAAGATTTACGCGTTTTGAAATTTTCAAGCGACAGCCAATTTTTTCTCAGTGGTGCTGGCGACAGTTTGAAGCTTTGGAGTACTGAGCAAATGGATTGTGTCAACACAGTGGCGGTGCAAGATGTTCTCTGTGCTGCGTTCATAGTCGGCGATCAGCACTGCGTGATTGGAACTGATGTAATTTGTTTGTTTCATGCTTATTTAAGATAATTTGTGAACTTTTGATTAGTTTCAATTTGGTTAATTGATTTCAATTTGAAATTTATTAGAAAGGGGAGTTGTTGCTGTTGCATATTGCTAGTGGCAAGCAATTGCAAACTATTGAAGCGCACGAATCTGAAGTTAGAGCAATAATACTGACGACCGACGAGGTAAGTGGTGTTTAATTTTGAAAAAAATTATTTTTTATTAAAAAAAATAATGTTCTCTTTTGCACAGTTGAACTTTGCAACGTGCAGCACAGATCGCACTGTCAAATTTTGGCGTCTGCAAATGGTCAGCGATTCAGAGTAGGCGGCAGCAAATTTAGAACCTTGATTTTATTTTTGAAATTTCATTTATTACAGTACGGTAGATTTTTGCTTGGAACATACGCGCACTTTGAAACTGGATGAAAGTGCACTGACTTTGTCGTTGAGTAAAAATAAGAAATTTCTCGCCGTTGCCTTATTGGACAATACGATCAAAATATTTTTCTTGGATACATTCAAGGTATAATTCGCCTGTTAGCATGATTGTTATTTTTTATATATTGTTTTATTATAGTTTTTCCTCTCTCTTTATGGGCATTCGCTTTCAGTTGTTTGCACTGATATAAGCGATGACAGTTCGTTGTTGATTTCCGGTTCAGCGGACAAGAGTATCAAGATATGGGGTATGGATTTCGGGGACTGTCACAAATCACTTTTTGCTCACGACGAATGGTATTCAAATCACTTTACTATATTTTATTATTATCATTATTATTATTTGTTTTCGTTAAATTTCATAGTGTCACATGTGTTCAATTTATTCCAAAAACGCATTTGTTTTTTTCCGCTGGAAAAGATGGCAAAATCAAGCAATGGTGTGCGGATAAATTTTTGAAAATATGCACTTTAGATGTGAGTTGTTTGAAATGTACATTATTGAAAAAATGAAAAAAAAAATGTAAAAGCATATTTTAATTTATTCAAAAATAAAATCAATTTTATTTGTGTAACGTATATTTTTACTTTTAATGTTGTGTGAATTGTTTTTTTTAAAATAATTTATCCTATTGTAGAGTCATCTTTCTGAAATTTGGGCAATGGATTTGAGCAGTTCTGGCTGTTTTCTTATTTCTGGATCTTGTGATTTTTCAATCCGTATATGGCAGAAAACTAGAGAAATTCTCGTTCTTCAAGAAGAAGAAGAATTAGTTTAGTGACGACTACTTTCTATTTTGAATTCATGATTATTTTTAAAATTTTTGAATTTATTTATCGTTTCATTTAGGAACGTGAATTGGACGAAGTTAAAGCTTTAGAAAATGTGGATGACGTGGTTAGTATATATATGTATATTTGTTGAAATGATTCTTTTTGTAATAAAAAAGATATTTATTATTATTATTAATTGTTCGTATGAAGGTGCCTGGCGAAGTGCGTGGAGAAAGTGCTCTTGCGGCAAAACGAACTATCAGTACCGTTCAAAGCGCTGACAGTATAATAGAAGCGTTGGAAGCATGTAGGGAAGTAGCTTTGAAACGCGAACGTGGTGATGTAAGTTGTTCAATTATTTTCAGAAATGTTCAGTTTATTATTTCTTAATATTGTTTAAATTATAATAAAAACTACACGATAAAATTTAAATTTCCTAAAGTTTGTTTTCAATTTTTAAAATAATTGCATTTATTTCATATAGAAAACTCCACATCCGTTGTTGGAAGCTTCAGGAACTTCTCAAGTGGAGCGGTATCTTATTGATGTTATAGGTCGTGTATCATCCAGGTTTGTTAAAAATTAATATATTTATATTTTTAAATAATTTACTTTGTTTTAAGTGACCTGGAAAAAAGCTTGATAATGTTACCATTTTCTTACGCAGTGGATATGTTACAAATGATCAGCCTTGCAGTGGAAAATGGTTATGAAGTGGAAACTGCTATTCGATGTGGCATGTTCATTGTTAGGTAATTGTTATAATTTTTATTCATAAGTTTGAATTTTTTTATTCTTTTTAAATTCATAGAGTTCATCAGTATCAGTTGATTGGATGCGATGAAGCGGTAAAATGTTTAGAACGGTTCGGGAAACTTTGCTCTGAAAAGTTGAATGCAACAAGGGTAGGTTGTGGAATTTTTCAATTCGCTTATTTCCCCCAATATATATACATATATATATATATGTATACATATATGTATATTTCTGCATCACACTGTTACGAATTTAGGATGTGATTGGTACGAATTTAGCAGCTTTGAAGTTGTTGGAAAAAGAGTTTCAAGAACGAAATGCTGTTTCAGTATTTTCAGAAGCTCGAGAAAAATATGAACAACAGGAAAAGATGAAAAAGAAGAAAAAATTGAAAAGCGCTGCTCGAATTGGCATGTAGAATAATTAATAACCAAGTTTAAAAGTGTATTTATTTATTATTATTATTTTTTGTTTTGTTCATTGAGATGATATTGCTCATCGAAATTGTTTTGAACACATTGATGTGTGGTGCATTTTCAATTTGAAATGCAGATATTGCTGCTTAGGTTTCTTATCTTAATAAAAAAATTAAAATTTGAATACAGTGTAAAATTTTTTTTGATTCTCACGATTTAAATAATCCAGTCTGGGGTAATAATGTGTTGCTAGCAGTTTCAGTTTCTGTATTGTTATTATTATTATTACTGCTACTACTGTTGGCAGTGCTGTTTTCATTTTTGGCATGCTCAGTTTGACGAGATGAGTTGTGGAAAAATCGATCCACAGTTGTCGATCCAGCAGTTGGTTTCAGCCAGGCATTGGAATTCCAATGCGTTGGTGTCGGCTTCGAGGGTTTGTGATCTTCATGATCGGATGTTGTGCTGTTCGCTTGGTTCCCCCCAATTGGACGCCAGAAACAGTTCCATCTTGTTGGATTCCACCCAAGGCCAAACATATCGCTCACGACCTCTTCGGTCAATATTGCATCACCAAAATGACCACTGTTCCATTCATTGTCATTTTCCTCTGTATCAACTTCCTGAAACTTATGTATATATTACCAGCAAACGGGCAGTTCCATTGGATTTCAATTGGCGTCTGATATTCAATTTATTATTTGAAAAATTAACAAAATTTCGAAAATTATATATATACAGTCGAATCTGCACTGATAGGGAAAAATCAGAATATTTTTTTCAGAAAAGCTGTTAATTAAGTTTCTTTGAATTTAATTTTAATAAGTTTTCTGAATTGAATAAAAACATAAAAGAATTAAATGTATATATTTAATGTTATGTATTTTTACCCGTGTATCATGATTTGTCTCAGCAGAAGACTCTGCTTCCACAATGGTTAACCATTTGTGCAAAATAGGGGCTATTTGTAAGGAATCTTTAAAGCTTAAGTTGAGCGATTCGAAACGAGATATAGTTGTCGAAGAAATAGTTTTGCCACTTATCTGCTTTAAAATAGCGGTCATCGAATCATGACTAATTCCTATAAATAAATTTAAAATTTAAAGAAAAACAAAATGTAAGAACTTACCTTCCTTGATTCTTGCCTTTTTAAAGCGCCTAGCTAAATCTTCAATAAATTTTTCACGACGTCGTTTTTCATCGTCGGCAGTTGGCAATAATTCGCTTGACTTTACTGTGCCATGCATTCTAAATTTACCATTTAACTTGATTACTGTAAGTATAAAGGGTGGTTATCTTTTTGTATTAACAAGAGATGTGAAATATCAGAAGCAAATTAATTCCTAGATGAAGCATAAATTTATATACCTTAATTAATAGAAAAAAATACAAAATTAAGATCATTTGATTTGTTCATTGATCAGAAAAATCTCCTTCGAGTAGGAGAGCGTTTGAGTCTGCCTTTCTTGTCCTATGTCGTAAAAATTTTGTGAATTTATCAAGAAAATGATCTATTGATGATTAATTGACTTGATAGTAAAAAAATCCATATAAATAACACGCATTAATGAACAAATTATTTAAAATAATTAAAATTCATCAACTTTGCGACAATTCTGGATTGTACAATGAAGAAAAAACTATTTCGTCGTAAAAGAATATTCTAAGGAATGCGTAATTAGCAAACAACAAAGCTTTTTAAGAAAAAATAAAATATCAGATTGTATGTTGCACATTTGTTTTATATTTATTGCCAAGACATGTGCTTCAAAGCTTGTACTGATTATTCAAGTACGAATGACAATTTGTTCAGTGTATTTCCAATTCATAAGAAGTTTGTTGAATGATATACTATAATAACTTTGCGGTTGCTGTGATTATCCAAGTAATTCTTGTTTCAATACTGTTTCAGGAAAGTTGTTTCATGTAATAAAATAAAATACATTGCACATTGCATAATACATTCACAATCGCATATTGCATATAAATGAAAGTTAAATGCTACATGTGCTTCATTTGATGAATTGCACGGATAAATATATCATATGTTTCTTTTTGTACAAAGGTTAAATAAGGCATGTAAGTTGTCATGCAGCAGCAAACAGTTGGGTATTTTGAAAATTATATAAGTTGAGAAATCTTTCCTTGGCGCCATCTAATAAAATATTCCTATCTCCCCATGATGCAAATAATATCTTCACAAAACAACTATAACCCGATGTAATTTGAAATCGTTGGTTTTGTAAATTCTGAACAATGGAACTAATCATTAATCGGTTGAAATGTCAGCGTCTGTGTCAGATAGCTGTCACGACTCTGGTAACAGCATCATCACAAATTGGTAATAACATAACAAATGGCCGACACTGAAGCGCTGACACCACACCCATAAAGGGACATGTGTCAAAATTGATAATAACTGACTGACTGATCTGTTGGGTTTGTTTGACTCACAGACCCGGCGTTTGGTCAAATCTGCGGTTATAAATATGAACCGCAAAACGGGGCACAAAGCACGTTCGATTAAACTCATATCCGAGAACGCTCGAACAGCTACTCATATTGTTATCTCTCCATCTAAATCAACTTCTAGATTGAAAAATAAATTTACATATCGTGCCTTGTTGACACTTCGCTAAAATTGTATGCAGCGTTGAAGAAATATGTACAGTTCACTTACAAAACGAGATTTTCAAGTTCAACACAAAATATTTTTCAGCAATATATAATAATTTCTGAATTACATTTTACCTTCATATTTATATATACACACACTGTACATATGCAGAAACTACATATATGCTAAGTGTATTATACAAAATAGTAAAAGAACTTTTAAAAGCTGTTTATATGATTAATAGTCTGTTTTAAAGCAAAAAATTTGAATTTTCGATGATTAGAGATATTAATAAAATAATTAAATTAAAAATACACTGCATTCACATAATCTAGCATATATATGTATATATAGTTCACAAACGTTAAATGTTACTGTCATAGTAGAAATCAAATTGACGTAAAAGTTTTTTTCTACTCATTATACAAACAGCAACTACCTTGTAGGCCTTTATACTGTTTTAACAGGAAATTATTTTCCTTTCAATGAAACACCAATATAATAGCTCAATTATCTCAATTTTTCTGAACTTATTATAAAATTAGAAAACATTATCATATAAAGTAATGGATGAGGGTAAAGGAGAACAAAAATGACATACAACTGTGAACAGTGAATGTGAAAGAGAAATCAAATTAGCATATTCTATGATTACTTTTTTCTCACCCATAATTAGAAACAACTGCTCGTGTAGAATTCATCATAGTATGAAGTGCTAAGTTTCAAATATACCATTATTTCAGATTGAGCTTCACAATTTTACACCGATACAAGCTGTTTGTCAGAAGTGAGCGAAAATTTGAAAATGGAACAGTCTTGATAAAACTGGTTTCATTGAAATTGGAATACAAATGGATGCTTTCAAACAAATTAAACGCTGAATAATAATTTTTACTAATAATTCAACTTTTGCATACAAAGCTTTTGAATATTCAGTGATCATCAGCTTTGAAGATTTCGTGAACACTGCAAAAATGAACTAAGAAATAAAAACTTGGGTTGAAAGCATTACGTTTTGCTGTGATTCAGAACATCTTCTCTGGCATTATTCAAAGTTGCACAATTCAACAACAACAGCTTATTGTATGTTGGAATGTTTAAAATGAATAACATGAAATACTAATTTGTAGAATTATCTTTTATAATTGAAAAAGTGCAAAAAGTATTCGAACAATTTAGGCTACATAACTGTTTGCAACATGCTATTCCAAAGTGTTCACATGCTGGTCAGTAATGACGACAATTTTGAATAGGAATTTATTTTTTCAAAATAATGTTACAATTTTCAAGTCTCCAGTAACGAATATTTTCCTGCGAATGCATAGTGTGAAAAAGTTATTTCTTTAAATTTCAGTTAAACAACCGCATCAAACAAAAAAATCTTTAAGAATTAATTAACTGATAATTTTCACTGAAAACATGCTATGTGACGTAGCTTCTTCTCAAAATAACAATTATGCTTTTCGCCATGTTGATCAAAATTCATTAAAAAATTTTTTTCTTTATCGCATTCTCAACACTTTTATAATAATTCTGCAAATGAATATTTTTGAATTTCTTCGTATCATTCACAATACTGTTAAATATATCATCTTGCATTCGATAAATTTCAGTGGATTCTTTTGTAAGTTTTATGTGCTTATCTCTCAACAAACATTCAATATTTGGCTTCTAAAAAATATGCAAACAATTATAGCTCGATTCATTTCCAATTAATGCAATACTTACTTCCAATTGAGCAGAGCACATTTTACTTGTAGTAGGTCCTTCGAGATTTTGAGAACTGGCTAACCTATAAAAGAGAATCCGATTACAGAACAGAAATACTATTGTCATAATATAATAAAATGCATATCTCGCTGTTCACTGAAATATTATTCGAATGAAAATTGCAAAACTGCACACTAAGCAAAAGAAGAAAATTATAAAAACTGCAAATGTACTGATGAGATTCAATCGTTGAAAAAATCTTCTTCAGGGGTACAGGGATGAATCTGTCACTGGGTTTTTCTTTCCGAAACGCTGAAGGATTAATATAAATGTCAACCTTGTTTGCTAAAAGTATTATAAAATATCAACTGATGGTTCAAGGTTTTGATCATGCATAGAAGTACAACATTACCGATATGCAATTCTTCAGACGAATCCGTATCATTTTCAGACTGTAACGGTAACTGCTGATTCTTTGATTCAGCCAGTCGAGCGGATCGCCTAAAAAATTATGCAATAACATTTATGCTCACGCATTGCAATCAATCATTTTGGAGAATTTAAATTTAAAAACCTTCTTCTTTTCCCCATAACTGTATTTTTTAAACGCAATTTAAAAGTGGAAATACTTTTCTCAGTTTAAACACGCCACACATGAGTAAAGTAAGTAACTTACCACATTATGTGATTTTCAGGTACAAAAAGCTAGTTTTTGAATTTAGCGGAAAAAATCTTAGCTGTAGCATTGAAACGTGTAAATTCAAACAAAACAATCAGTTGAAAATTTGAATAAATTAAAATATTATACAAAATTTCTTTACTTCCGCTGATAATTGCAACTCAAAAAAATAACTCTTCAAGTCAGTTGCTGATTAGTTGTTTTTTTCTGAATTTATCGGTTGAATGAATATTCTTTCTTTTCATTTTTGATGTCTTTAAATTTTTTACTTTAAGTAATGTGTTTCAGTGGTTTTTGGAACAGATGAAATTATGCTGAACTGAAAATTTATCGTTTAAAAGATATTTATTTCAGCGCTGCTGTTATTTTTGTAATTGACGACTGATAAAAGAAAAGGTCACGTTGTACCAAGTATTGCAATATTCGACATTTGCAAGAGGAGAATTGTAGATTCAAATTTACTAATTTAAGTGTACATGAATTGATGCACAATAATTTTTTATTGATTTATTATACACAACGCTTTCACAGTTTAATTTTCTAATTATAAGAATGTAAGAAATGTGAAAAAAGTGATGTTGATTTATTAATATAAACTTGCATTAAGTTATCTCTTGATGCGAAGGTGGGCTCTCTTCAGCTACATCTCGTCAGCATATTGCGCAATGAGGGAGCAATGCCAGAACGTGCAAATCGAGAATTACGTCGTCTTCATTAAGTGCATGACTGCTTTGGTGACATCAGTCAGTTTGCCAACTCTATCGGATTACTGAAAAATCTTGTGAGTTTAATTAGCAGACTGGAAGAGCGAGGTTGTTGGAACAATTTGCAGTCAGTACAGAAAACTAATGTCAATTATTGTTCAGCATTTAAAAACACGGTTTTTACAAGCAAGAAGTATTTCTGATTTTCAGTTTAATGAGACAACAGTTAATGAATTACAACCATTTGTTGTTATATAAGTAAAAGCTGGTGCATCGGCTGATAAATACTGTTGTTTCGTATCCCTTGCTGCTGTTCAATTATATCGCAGATCCATAAATCATCATCGATAAAAATGTTGACTGCATATCAATGTGTATAAACGGTTGAATATGTAATGCTGCATTTCAAAGCTTGAATCAGCCAATTTCGCAGGAGAAATTAATTTGAAAAATACGCAACTTCCCTGAAAAAAATATTGTTTTATTGTTCAGTTCTTATTTTCCTTCCTATTATGTTATACTTTAATGGTTGAAGTCATTCCGTTGGTGTGCAGAGCTTCAAAATCTCTTCACACAGTTGTATTTTTTCCTATAATATAAAGTGGACGGACTTTTGGTAAATAAATATGATTTTTTTGAACAACAACGATTTTAACAGTGCAAGAAGTTTTCATGTTTGTTTTACATTCGTGAATTTTATATTTGAACGCGGAAAAGTATTTTAAAAACTTCACGCGCGATTATGTTAATAAATTTTCATAAAAACGCTAAATTTGAAACGATACTTGATCATGATGTTCAGCTTTCCAAAGTTCACAAAGATTTTCAAATTTCGTTTTCAAACACGCGTCAGTAGTGTTCATAGCCTATAAAAATAACGAAAAAATAAAATTTACATTACGTCAGTGCTTTTTAGTGTTTGAAATTTCTCAAGCATACAAATCATTCAAAAAAATTGATTTGAAATTCTTCATTACATAAAAAGCACACAATCTGATTATTCTGAAAGATTGAACGAGTGTAAAAGATTATTATTATTATTATTATTATTATTAATTAGAATATAATTCCTTTGAAAATTAGATTAATAAAAGCATTTTGAAAGAGAAAATCAGTTTTTCTTACAAGACAAGCTTTCTTAGAGTTACTAACGACAGTGTGAAGCAAATTCACCGCCTCCTCTTGCATAGTTTCGTCTTTTTCCTCAATCAAGCAACCTATCGTGCTCAATAATGACATATCAACGACAGAATCTGAGGAAATAAAATGCAAATTAAAAAGTGACAAAGAAAAAAAAACAAATATCTGATACTTGCCTGCGTGTTGTGGAATTTCGTTCAGCAAGTTACGAAGGAAAAAACAGCATTTCGTTTTCAGTTGATCATCCTCTGCATTCAGCAAATTTACAACATACTTGATTCCGCCTAATCCGCAGAAAAGTGCAACCGCATCCGAGCAACCACGAATCATGCCTGAAAATATAAATTAACAAATGGGATCGAGATGCCAGAGAAAATGAAATTTAATCTCACAAGACAAAGCGTACAGAGCTTTACGACGAACAATAATCAATTGATCGTCACTTTTCAACAAAGCAATCAAAACTGGCATTATGTGACTGTTGCACAAAGCCTACAACAACAACAACAATAATAATAATAAATGATCGTCATGATTGGTGCAATTTGCATATTCATGCAAAACATAACAGTGATGATGATACTTGTTGAGATTGGATGTGATTTTGTGCCAATTCAGCGATCAATTCTGCAGTTTGGCATTTCAAATTCGGTTTGCTTTGTCGAAGCAACCATTTCAACAATTGATATCCGCCGATATTGCCAAAATTGACAGCTAAATCTGAATCGCCTGTCAAGTCGATAAGTGCTTCCAAGGTTTGTTCAATCAGCCGCGTTTGGTCATCATTCGGTTCACCTTGTTGGTGAGAGATGTCGAGCAGCGTTTTCACGTGCTTTTTCATTAGCAAAGCGGGATCCGTGTTTCTCGAGTAATCGGCCAACGCATCGCACAGCCAAGCACGTTTCTAGAAAAACATACGACATTTTAACAAATAACACAGCTGACAAGACACAGAGACAAGCTGTTCAACTTCTTCGTCAATTTCTTGCACATCGGAGGTGGTGGATCCAGTTGTCGACTGTGCGGCCAAGTTGAAGCATGCTTTCCAATAAGCATGCGGAATTTCGTCGTCGGCCATGATTGATCTCAGTTTACTTGAAAAGTAGAGAATAAATAATCTGCTAATGTAAAATTTTTTTTTGATTTCAAAATATCCGAAGAACATGTCGAATCTATTCACCAACAACAAAGCACTGAACAAAAGAAAAGCAGGCTCTAACCATTTTATTTCGCTGCCAACAGGTAAAAATAGAAACATCAAGCCTCCAAATATGGAAAAGAAAAAAAATATATATGTATATATTTTTCAACCTCATGCACTACGAGGAAAATATTGCCACTATTCCAATCATAGCAAAAAAGAATAAAAACCATTTCACATTTTTCATTTGAAAGCAGCAATAGAGATAAGAGACAAAATTTGAATGCCA
This sequence comes from Trichinella spiralis, assembly GCF_000181795.1. Classification (NCBI taxonomy): domain Eukaryota; kingdom Metazoa; phylum Nematoda; class Enoplea; order Trichinellida; family Trichinellidae; genus Trichinella; species Trichinella spiralis. Next base: position 401,195 of record NW_003526943.1, on the reverse strand, counting down.
AAAAAAATACCAGTCATCTGTATATGCTAGAATATATTTGGTAGCTACATTACAAACAATGACGGTCAATTGATAATGACAGTCCTAGGCAAGAGAGAGAGAGCTAATTATTATTATTACACTGCTCTGGTTGAACAGACCAATAGCAAGACAGAAAAGTCAAATACCACACGCGACGGTCAGCTGGCATTTTCAAAAAATAAAAAAGCAGGAAAGAAGAAAATTACAAAGTTAAATATAATAAGGCGATACTGGCAGCAAGCTAAATTAACTAATATTTCAAATGCCTATTTTCTTCTTATTCATTATTTAATCTTCTTCACTGCTTTGATAAGGCGAACCAGTAGCACTGTGCGAAGGTGTCGACGGTTCTGACATTGGTCGTGGATAGCGAAATTTCGCCGCCTAATATTAAAAAAAATAATAATATCAAAAATCTGATCAGAATTATTGATTCAGTTGCAAATTCAATTCAATTCACCTCAGCTTTCAATTCTGCAAAACGTTCAGGATGTGTTCTCGAAAGAGCCATTTGACGTGCTTGACGATAATACTACAAAAGTAAAGAACACATTTAAACAAAATAATAATAATAATAATATGATAGAAAAATAAAGTAAAACAACTCACAAATCCTAAATTTTTCCAATCTAACAAATCCGACAAACGCTCTGTTCGATTGCGCAGTATAATTCTCTGTCTTCGAGATAAGCAACAAAAATCATACATAATCTTAAAGAGCAAAAAAACAAAATCTTCCACATATTTTTTTCTTCACCAGTGTGCTATACGAACAAAAGAAAAGCTCTGCTTCACCTGACTCAACTGAAGTACAGATTCTTCGGGATTTTTGTAACGACGATCGACAATGTACACACCATAACTCATCGGATCGGCTACGTGTTCATTGATGAAACATCCGAAACCAGAAAGGTTTGTTGTTACCGACGGAATGCCCATGACCGTGCATTCGCCTGTTCAGCAAGCATATTAAACTAAGTGAAGCTGGAAAAGTTGCTCGCACTTGAGATTGGAAAAATTTCCCCTCACCTGGAGTATAACCCCACGGTTCGTAATAAGATGGAAATATGCCCAAATGACAACCGCGCACAAATTCTTCGTAATCAAGACCAATCAAAGGACTGACTGAAGACAAAAATTCCGGATGAAAAACAACCTGGCATACAAAAATAACTTTCCACAAAAATGCATCAACGTTAAATTTCTAGGCAGTCGCACACACCTTGACTCGATCTTCAGGCTTGTTGAAAAGCTGCGTACGACGAAGATGCTTCAAAACTGGATCGTTAGCATCATCGTTCATGTTGTGAGTGCAAATCGGAGGAAGACACTCTCGCTGAAACATATTTTATGATGTAGTTACTGAACACTTATTGTAATACGTTTGTTAAAGAAAAAAAACATATGCATTTTAAATTTATCACTAACTTTGGATGACAAGATGCACCTCTTCAATTGAACTCGTTCTGCAGGCATGAGTAATTCATCCAAAGATGGAATATTGCCTCTTTAAAAAATTACCAAGATGGTTTAATTTAAAATAAAAAAATTAAAACCTCACCTGAGACAAGTTTCAAACATTCGTCTACCAATATTGGCGTTGATTTTTGTAACGGTATCGTGAAGCTGTTTGCATACGGCTTGACCCTTCAGCGATTCCACGTTGAAGCTGCTCGCATTTGCCGGATAAATAATAAACGCGATTACCGTCATACCTTTCGTGCGCACATCAGAGCTCGTCTAAACAAAACAAACAGACAAAATTCAAAGCTTCATATTTATTAATAAAACATCACCAACTTTCAAATAATGATTCAAACGTGCAAGCGATTCGATGAACAAATCACCCCCTTTGTTGGAAAATTCATAGCGTCCAGCGGTGAAGAAAAACAACGTTTTGTCCAGATCGAAATTGTAATGGCTGAAATTTGAAAAGCAACATAAACACACCAATACATATTAAAAGAAAAAAATTAATTCATCTTACCCGTAAAAATGGCCTCGAACAAATTCAGAAATCTTCTCTTTGCAAACGGCGTGCAAGTTTTGAAATTCATGTAGCGCGGCAAACTTGACAACATTCAAACCGTTCGGAGTAATCACATCCGGCTTACGATTAAGCAAATGCTGTGCCTCGATTCCAGTAATTTCAGAAACGGTCGTGAATACATGCGCCGCATGAATGGCCGCTCGTTCCATGCAATAGCGATGGTATATGCCACGATTTCCCGCCTCGCGGTCCAAATCGAACTACAAATTCGTAATCTTTGAATATTAATCAAAAACAAAATTACCACGAATACTTACTTTATCCAAATTGTTATAAAAGTCGGTATTTCCAGCGCATAAATAACGTCCCAACAACGTGGCGTGCGTGGTAAAAATGGTCGACAAATCCAACTTACGACATCTAGCCATCACCAAGCCAACACCTGCCATCCATTCGTGAAAATGGGCAATTACCAACGGCTTCGAATCGAATCCATCACGAAACTAAAATCATCACCAACTATTTTCATCAAAAAAAAAAGTAAAAATAAATAAAATACATTATTACCAATTTTTTGCATCTATAGCAAAGAATAAAAATATGTAAAATTCACACTGTGCTATAGAGAGGGAAAATAACTTTAAATTAACATTTGCAACTTGTAGCATCAAATAACAATTATAAATAAATTTAATAAGAAATCATACTACAAATTCAACAAAAAATCTTCAACTCCACAATATTTAAGCTATTTAGCAGCACAAGTTAACAAGAGGTGAACTTTCTTCATAACAATAAATTAAACAGATAGGATCGAATAATTTACAATTTAGGCACTTTGTCTAAATTTCTTCTAGTTAAGTGCTTAACAAACGTGAAAATATCCCCATAAAAATACTTTCTGTTTAAAAAGAACAAACAAGGTACTTACATTCTGCAAAAACCAACAAACCAAAAATCCAAAAATGACAGCATCATTTGATTCATTGTCCTGCCATGGTATACCAATGTGGCAAGAATCCCACAGTTCCTTTTTCCACTGATCTAAACGCCATGCTGCCGTAGTAATGTCGAACAAAATAACTTTCGGATAGCCATCTATCAACCAACGACCAAAAATTACCTTAACAAAATAACAGCAATAAAATTACAAAAAAATCTGAACAAATACAAAGTCTGAACTAATTCATATAAGCAAAAAATTCAAAAAAAATATTAAATAACAATGGTACTTCAAGAAAAAACAACACATTTTCAAAAACAACCACCTGTTTATTTCGAATAACTGACTATTTTTACTTCACTTACGACACGTGGTAGCAGGCAAACATCACCAATCTTCATTTGAGCATTGAATTTAAATTTAAATTAAAAAATACATAATCATAAATATTTCATATAATATAACTCAGTGTTTTTTTATAAAAAATCAGTGATAATACTTGAAAACGTAGCTGATTAACAAATATACCTTCAAAATAAAAATCATATCATCACAACTAGCAGTAAAAACAAAAACTGAAATTTTACTAAATTTCCTACTTCAAAATCACATAGTAATTTCAAGCAAATTTTTATTTTTTACCTTCACACCTTGAGAACGTATACTTTCAACAGCTCCACGAATATGAGATGTCTCCGGTTCGAGAACTTCAACTTCTAACTTCACAGTTTCTTCGTTGTAAGGCCCAATCATACAATATTGGTCACCAAGCTCTTCAGTACTAATGGCCGCTTTGGTACGTAACACAGTATAAATACCCCCAACTTAAAAATCATCCTCGAAGATTTGAAATTAAAATAATAATAATAACATACGTACCTTTATTAGCAACTTCCCATGCTATTTCAAAAACAAAACGACTCTCTCGACGCGCAGTTTCACCACGATCAAGAGAGTCGTCAACAAAATCTTTGTTCACATCCATGCTTTGCAGTCTCTTCAAAACCTTCGATACCTTGTTTTCTGGCATTGTACCCTAAAATTTGGAGAACCTACAAAACTGTACAATTCAACAGAAACACAAGTTGATCATTCTTTGGTGTTATTTATTCAAATCAACATAAAACTGAAAACAATATCGGAATGGCAAGTTTCAGGGTAAAAAATGCAACAAAACATTAAAACTATTGAAAATTTCAGAGCAAACCTACGTAAACAACAAGAACAACATGAAAGTACATAAACAAGAAAAATACTATAATTAAATATAAGTAGGTATTATTTCTTACGATTACATTCGATCAAAACGAATGATTTCAAAAATAAATGTTGGAATAATTATAAATTTACAAAAATAGCAAATGAATTTTCTTGAAATTATTATTTTCTGTATAAAGCATATATCAGTATGACTAAATAATTATAAAGAGATTTGAAAAAAATTGTGGCTTTTTTATTTGAATTAAAGGAAGTTTATACAAAATATTGTTCATATTAAGCATTAGTAATTTTTTAAACAATTCTTAAATAGCATAAAAGTATTATTATTGCATAAAAAATTATTCGTCAGATTATGTTCAACTTAAAAATGAAAACATATATATATATATATATATATATATATATATATATATATATATATATATAAAGTGTAAAACATCAATTGAAACAAAGCATCGTTTATAAATTACGCCCTTAAATGAATAAATTTTTTGATATCACCAACAGATCCTATATTTGCTTCACATTATATTTTGTATTGGTTCACATTAAATTTCAGAAAATTCAATTTTTCTACTAAACATTTTGAATCATTTTCAAAGATATTTGCTAAAGATTGTTGCTTTAAAACGAAAATTTCAATATATAGCTGTAAAATATTGATTTTTATGAAGTGGTGTTTTTAATTTAAAGACTATTTCCTTGCATTTTGCAGTAAGTAATGTTTTAATATTATAGAACAAGAATTTATTTATAATATTATGAAGTAACAGTAAAATAACAATGTGATGGATTAAACTACAGACAGTTTGCCACATGCTACATAGCCTACACAGATTATTCTTATTATTATTAATTGAAATTACTGCAGTTTATATAGCTGTGTAACTCCTTTCACAGCAGGTGGATTATGAATAATGCATGGTTTTATTTAACTTAGGGTGGCAAAAAAATAACAGACTGGATAGTAAGCACATCAGTGACAAGTAATGCATTATAGTGTGAATGTTTTTCTAAAAAGCTGGAAGTAGTTGAAAACTGAAATGCATAAAAGTAATTATTTATTAATATAAGTTAATAATGAAGTTGCGGATTAAATGACATTTAATAAAATATATTGAAAAGTGCATGATGTCATTACTTTTTTTAATATTATTTTTGAATGAGCCATTTACTGCTACACATTATTATATAAATCATACAATGATAATGCATATATATTTTTTCTTTTAGCATTTGCAAAATAAAAATTCAATTACAAAGCAGTATACATTTGATTCTTTATCATATTAATGAATGAAAAAGTTCAAAAATTTTAAAACGCAAAAATATAAGTATAAAACAAAACTTATTAACCATGCTTAGCAGTGTTAGCAGTTTTGGTGAATTTATTTGCAGTTCGTTAATTTATCATAGTAACAACAGTATTTATTTCTGACGTATACATATGTGCATAATTGGGAAATAGGGAATTTTATAATTTTAAAATGCATTCTGCGTTTGGTAAAATTTTTACTTCTTAATTATTGTTCTTTTTTTGTTTCTAAACTTAAGATAACTTATATTATTAAAATAAACTCTTCACTTTAGAGTATGAAAATTGAAGAGAAAAAGTAATTCAGGCGAGCGGAATTTAATTCTGAAATATTGAAGATGCATTTTAAGCACAATCATTTGATGCCACATATCAATCGATTGGCGTTATTCACCTTGTATACTGGTAGATGCAGTTAAATTCAAATAAGAGTTCAATTGTCAGTTTCCAGCTGCATTCGACTTGATGACTTCATTTGCCATAGAAAGTGGCCAGTTTCAAAGTAACGTTTAACTGTTGAACATTTTAATATTATAATTTTGATAATTTTATTCTTTTTTAAATATTTTCAAAATTTTATAAAACAACAAAAGGTTGCATGTAGGCTTAATTTTGTTTTTTTCATGAAATTTGTATATACAGTGCTTAGAAGTTGTTCTTCTGCTTTTCAAAATTATATGATGATGAATGTTCATCATCATTTGAAATAATAATCATAAATTCAAAATTCATCATAAACAACACTAAATTGTATTGTTTACAGTCAATTGAAAAACAGCTTTTTTAATTGATTATAATAATAAATTTTGGGCTATTTAGCACTTTTTACTCTATTTTCTTGATGAAATGCAAATTAAAATTTGGAAAAGTAATTAACAAATTGTTTTGTTAATAGAAAAAGGAACATGATTATTGAAACATTCATTTCAGCTTGATTAACTTTGAAAATTCTAAACAAATTGCAGGAAAATTATTGAAATCCATTTATAATGAAATTTAAATCATAAATAATATGCATCTTTAAATAATAACAGAAGTACGAGTAACTTAAAGCAATTGTGATACAAACAAAGGAAATAAAAGTGAATTTGAAAAAGGTAATGCTATCCATGATTGCTGTTTTTGTTTTTTTCATAATAAATACTCTAATAGAAGCAATAATTCAAAAAAATTATTATTACGATGTTTTTAAAATAAAATTTTAGTTGATCATATTTGTTATAAGAAGAAATAACATGAAAAAATTATTATAACAAAAAAACGTTTTTATTTAAAGCTTTCAAACTGTGATTTTAAATTATATAAAATTATTTCTGCATTTAAAAGAAAATATATGCAATTAAAATATTGACAGCATTATTAATTCACAAATGCTATTTAACCTTTTCGTACCTTACAATACTTATTTCAATTTTTTCTGCTTTCAAGGTTGATCATCAAAATGAAAAGATGTACTTTAAAGATGAAAATTAAGCAAAAAGATCATTAAATCTATTGTGCAAAATTCAAAATTCATTTTCATACAGATGTTCCGTGGGTGATTTAAATAAAAGCTGAACTTTATGGATGTGAACATCCCCATTTACCACAATTGGACTACCGGAAACGGAAGTTTTGAGAAAGAAAATACTATTTTGCTAACACCAAAAAGTCCATTTATTCTTCGGCTGTTAATTGTAATTTTGAGTATTATGGCTGTAGTAACATGCACCTGTTTATTTGTAATCATTCTAATAAAAAAAAAGAAGAAAAAAATGGAAAAATTAATAGCTTGTAAGTATTTCTTTTTGTCTTAGAATTTTCAAATATACAGACATTTTTGTTTGTCTTATCTCCTGATACAACTGAATGATTGAATTTAACTAATAATTACTTTAAAACTATTATTTTGAATACTGATAAAATTTATGCAATTTATAGCTGTTTTGCAAGCTAACTTTAATATTTATTTTGCATTTAAATTTTACTGCAGCAATTATTAATTTAAAAAATAATGCATATTTTACTTTTAACATTATTTACTTTTAGAAGTGGATATGAATTAAAAACAAGCAGTTTATAAAATAGCTTAAAAATGCTTAATTTAATTAAAAGCTAAAAACTTAATAAAAGAAAATTTTATCAAGTTTACATTTTTAAATGCATATAATATATAAACAATAATAATTATGTTAATATTCTTAATTTTCATTTCTTTGTTGAGCTACATTTCTTAATTACAAAACTAATAATAAATGTAAATTAATTTTTAAATTTAAAACTTTAAAAAATTTTTAATTTTTTCATATTTGAATAACTGAAGCACTTGTATCATTCATTTGCCATCTTTTTACACAAATTGCCAAATCAAATATATTTTTTGATTTAAATTTTAGAAACTGTAATTATCACATGCAAATTAGCTTTATTTTTGTTATCAGAACTTGTATTAACTAGTCGTGTGAAATGAATAAATTTGAAATTGAATTCTGAAATACAACTTTTTTATCATGCTGTGTTGCAATTTTGTACTAATTTTTTGCTGTTGTGAATAATTTTTGAATCAATCAAATACAGATTTTAAAACTTTAATGACTCTATTTTGAGCAACAGTAAATGCAAATAAGAGATTTCCGTTTCAAAGTATTACACAGATAAATAAATAAATAAACAAAAGATAAAATTAATTAATATAATCCATTTTAAAATGTTCTTTTGGTTTTAGTTAACTTATATGCCAGTCGTAATATAATAGATACTTTGCAAAGTTATTTATTTTAATTAAATATATCATTTCAAATGCACGCTTCTGCATGTATAAATATACAGATCTAAATTAACGATGTGTTTATTAGCCATTTATTAGCATGAATGCACGAATGAATACATTCGCTATTGATTTCAGTATTCTCATTTGGCAGTGCTGTAACTACGTTAGGATATGCGGCATCATATAGTGGTCGGCTGCACACATCATGCTTTCAGACAACAATTTACGCCTCAGAATGCATTTTCAAAACTATTCACATAACTTGTTACTCAATGGGTGAATGGTTGATCACTTTTTCCATGTTTTTAATGGCTACAGACAGCTTGACAACAGTGGCTTTCATGAATTCTAAATTTCGTGTAAAAGAAACAAACATCAATCTTATTATTTCATTTGCATTATTTTTATCCATTTTCAATATCATCATATGTTGGATATGGACATGCTATTTTGGCAATGTGCAAGTTTCAGCTTGCTGCTATCACGAAGATGTTGTACCAGGGAATTATTATCTGTTCCATTACATGATTGTTTGCATATTTGGATACATAAGTATGTTCATGTTCATCACCGCTGGAATTGGATTCCGACGGCTTAGAGTAAATTCATCTTCCATTAGGCAGATACAAATGCGTCGGGAAGGTATTGTTTTGAAAAAAGCACTAATAAGCATCGCGTTCAATTTTGTCGTGCAAACATTGCCTTGCACAGCCGCGGTGATCATGTTTTCTTTGAAAAGTTCAACTGGCTTATTACAATACCCTTGGCTGTTTTGCATTGGTAGTTATGCAGTTTATGCAATGTTCTGGATCTTCCGAGATCATACTTTGCATCGTTTTTTCTTTGCAAACAAATTAGTGCCAAGATCAGATAAAACTCTTTCCAATATTTCCTAATATTGATTTTTATGTGTTTCGAATTTTTTGAAATACATCATTAATTTTTATGTATATAAGAAGCTGCTAATTGAATTACTGATGAAATGCAAACTTCACGATATGAAGTGTGCACAGTGCGTGGTGAAGTGTTTAAAAAAACATTAAAAAATTTTTTTATATTTGTGAAGCAACAGAGATTCACAAGGGCAAAGGAAAACTTTTGTTCATAAAAAGAAAAAATCAGCACTCAATTCAACTTCACAGCAATTTTCAACAAAAGTTAATTTAACAATTTATTCAGTATTGAAAACAGTTTAAAACAACATATTCTGTCAATTAGCAATGTAAAAGCTATTAGCTATAGTGAAAAGCTTAAGATTGTTCAAACAAAGTGTCAAATAAAAAAACAACACTGTTGTCAGACATTTTATTTATTGAAATTCTTAAAAGCTTGAAATGACAATGAAAATATGCTTCAGTAATGAGTTTCACTGTGTTGAGAAAATAGCATTTTCTTAAATAGAAAAGAAAATGAGGTAATTGAAAAATAATTTTAGTACGATGGAAGAGAGCTGAAATTTCAATGCTCTGCACAATTGTTACTTTATTTAGTCGTTTTTATAATTTAATTTAATTTAATTGCTTATTTAACATCGATATTTATTATTTTACACTTGGTATCAACAATTCAAACATTCTGCAGAAAATATATTACATTAACTAAAATTTAAAGTATGAAAAAACAATTAAATTTAATAATTATATCAATTTATTAACTTTTTCTTAGTTTTGCATAACTACAATGCGTTTTCAAAGTGGATCATTATAGCTGCTATATCTGACCCCTTGAATGAAGTTGCTCTGATATTTTACAGCCATGGTTAAATTGAAAAATGGGAATTAATAGACTGTTCAGAGTGGATTGACTTTTAACCTTTTACTTTTACTGTCATTTAAAAAAGTTGATTTAGACGAAATATTTAAGAAGAAATAATTGCCTGCAAACTATAATAAGATAAGCAGTTGAAGAGCTTCTAAATTATTTAATAGAACACTAAACATCACCTATATTGCTTGTGATTTATCTACACATCTTAAATAAAAATAGCTTCATCATTTTGCAATAGTAATATAGCCTTAATTAGTTTTTGTTTTATTATATATTTCAAAGACATCATAAATAAATATTTAATAAATTTGATTGCATTAATCAGCAAAATTTTTAGGCAATGTTTGAAGAAGAAAAGAAAGCGAGTTGAATTGCAATTTAATTTAGGTTAATTATTGTTATTTGCAATGCTATAATACGTATTCAGCAAGATTTCCTTTTAAACAATCAGTTATAGCACTACATAAAAATATTTAATAAAGCTGAACAATAACTTGTAGGATATTTAATTTTAATGAATAATTGAAAGTTCATTCATGCAAGTTATTCTTATTTAGCTTATAATAAAAATCCAGAAATGTCAAATAAGAATGCTTTATTTTCAGATTCTACAGTATAATATATATTTAGATTCATTGATTAAAGATAAAGATAAGACGAAAGTCAAAAGAAATTTTAAACCGCTAAAAAATGACGTGAATTAGCACATATAGGAAGCAAACTGAAACTGCAAAATTTTGTGAATACATTGCAAATAAATATTCTTTCTTCATGGGCATACAATGCTGTTGTTGATGTTAATTTAATATTTTGTTTGATTTAAATGATGTATTTTTATTTTGACTGCTATCGTTTGTAAAGTTACAACTTTATTTATAAGAAAAAACAAGATTTATATTTTAACCACAGTAGACATATTGTTAGATAATGTCTCCGGTTCAACCCAATGATTTGCTCTGATCATTTTATACAAATTATTGCGCAAATCTTTCCTTTTACAAAATAAAAATATTGCGTATGCAGAATAACTGATTATGCAAATAATCCAGATAGTATCTAGTAAAAATGATTCGATTGAATAATAAACGCCAACCACAGCAGCTGTGCTTGGCACAGTTTGTACGAGAAAGCCGAAAGTAACCAAACTTATTGTTTGCTTGACAATAATATTCTGACGCTTCATGCGAATTAATCTTACAGCTTCAGAATGAACTTTTCTCAAGTTCAGTGAAATGAATGAAACAAGAAAAAGTATTACGCTGCAATAACCAAAAGATGACAATATCACGTAATTGGCAACGTACATGTGAAATGGAAGGACATCTTCAAAATAGCAACAAGCAAGCACATGTGTCTGGGTTCTGAAGAACACCGCTATCCACATTGTTGCGACACCAATAGCAATGCAAGAAAAAGTAATTATAATGAAACAATTGACATTCTTTTTCATTATGTTCCATTTGGCTGGTTTGAAGCAGACCACTGTTATACAACAATCTAATGCCATCAGAAACATTCCAGCCGTTGATGCAGGCTCACACACAGCAAAAAGTGTTACTTGTGGATGTCCTATTAAGCACATCCATGGTGTTGTCAAATGCACTGTACAATCATTCATCATTCTAGCTATATTTGCGCATAAGTAAGTTATTCCAGAAACTGCACTACCTCCAACAAATACTAAAGTAAAAAAAAATAGCTCATTTCTATTAATAATTTTTGCTTATAAGTAATTTAGCATTTTAAACATTGCATGAAATTTGCATTCATTTACAGTATTACAGTTGCTTCATTGATTAATATGAATAAGATGATTAACAAAATTCTTACTCAAGTTAAATTTATCAGCGTTTTTCTTAGATGCTTTCATGGAGATCGCCGTAAAAAGCATAAAATTTGTTAAAGCAGCAAATGCTGAGAAAATACAAATTACGATGCTGAATGCTGTCACAGTTTCTTTATCAGATTCGATGGTTGCAGACGTTATATTCACTGAACTAGCTTCAACTACAGCCGTTGTATTCTGCATGATTTATTAAACGTTTAGTATACGGCCTTTCTTTGCCTAAGAAAGTGAGTGAAATAAAAAACAGTACATTTTCACTGACGTTAAACAAACCAGTTTTCATAATATAATAAGAAAAAAATGTTTAATAAATAATTTCAAAGTATTTATATATTTTTTGAGAAATGCATGAGAAAGTAATATATGATAAGTTTAAAATTATAGTTGTAGAATTGAAAGTTATGTTGAATGTTCATTTTATTTTTTAATTGCAATTTCCTGATAGTTTTAAAAGCCATGAAGATAATTGTTATCAATTAAATAAAAATTTTAGTAATGAAACATCTGTTATCACATAAAAGAACATAATTTTATAATCATAAAATCAATAAAATAAAGCAGTGATTTAAAATTTCAGAGATGGTTAATTATCACGATGACTTATAAAAATACTTACCATTACTATGGATTTCAATTTTTTGTTTCTTTGAACAAATACATTCGTTTTTCACTGAAATGTAAATGATACATTCAAAATAAATAAATAAATAAATAAATGCTTCTGTAGTATATGCAGATCAGAAAGAAAATAATTTTAATTAAAAAACAGCCTTTATAGAAAACGTTTGTTCGCGCTAATTTCTTTATAAATAATAATGTAAGAATTAATATAAGAATATTTAAAGCTTAATTATAAATGCGCTTATTCAAGTTGACAATGCACAGAAAGCAAAAAATCATGCATCTATAAATAGTTCAGTAGTTGAAAATGTTAATTTTTAAGAGAAAATTAAAGAAAATTTCAAAAAGCAACATGCTTCATTATATGACAATTTGTTAAAAAAAACAAAACAAATCTTATCAAATGATCTTAAGTTATGCATAAGATAATAGAAAATTATTTCAAATGCATTAGCATTGAAAATTTTTTGTTAAATTTTAATTACACATATTTGCTCAATTTGAAGTTGAAAGGGCATAATTGTTTGCAAATAATTTTATAAACTTAAATTGTTATTTTAAATATCACAAAATCAAACTCTATTCTAAATTAGCTTTTATTTTTTGAAATCAAATTTGTAGCGTAGACATCAAAAGGCACATTTTAATGAGATATTAAATTTAAACATAATCAGCAATCTTAATTTTCCATTTGAGAAGTCAGCGAAATTAATTTAATTTAAATTAATCACCATATATTTAATATATTATTATTTAGGCATGTAAATTTTTAAAACAAAACAAATCACTAGTCTCATCATTAGTAAATGAATTATTGCAAAGTTAGTATAATTTAAAAATCCAAAATTAAATTCGCTTAGTTGATTCCGCAAGTTGAAGTAAATTATGAATTCATAGCATTATCATGAAATTTTAAAGTTTAATGTAAAACAAGATACGTAGAAGTTTCAAAGTAAATTTTAATTGTGAAAAATGTTTCATTCTATACTGCTACATTTGAATAGTAAAAGAGAATCAAGAGAATTGTCAGAGGCAGTTTTGCAACGTTTGCATCAATTGAATAACACTTACTTAGCTTGGTTAAGTTGCATAACCATTCTGAGAGGTTAATTTTTTAAATTATGCAGTTTTACAATTAAAAAAATAAGCTTTTATAAGGAAAAGAAACACTTGAATTTAATATTAAAGCATAGCACTGATTATGAATACTGAATTTCAAAATAAGCTGCAGTTCACTTGTTATTTCTTTTCAATTTGGAAAGTTAATAGCATTTTATTTTGAAATAAGGAAAATACATTATTTAAAAAGATAACTTTTGGAGAAAATTGCATTTCATTTGATTTTTGCAATTCTAAGTCAATTTATCATTTTGAAATATTGGCTTCACTGGCCTAACTTCTTTTGTTCTCTTCAACCAGAAAGGATATAATGCAAGAAGCAATGCATCAACAGTCCATTTTGCTTTACTAAGCAAATTATTAAAATTTAATAAAACTAAAATTTTCATGCAAGCGTCACATTCAATGCCATTATTATTAATTAGTAAAATTGAAAAATAAATGCTATAAAAAATAATTTATTTTTCAATATGTATCAAAAATTTCTTTGAACTTTCGAGCAAAAATAAGGTTTTTCTTGTATTTTACGCTTTATTTAACCCTTTGATTTATTGTTGGGGTGGAGCCCACCCCAGGGGGTTTTCTTTTCGTCGCATTCTGTCAATTTTAATTTTTATAATCTGAAGCTTTGTAACATCTCTTTTGAAACAATAAAACATATTTTAAAAAAATTTCAATGTTCCAGAAATTTTTGCTCGGTCTATAGAACATCGTAAAGTTAAAAGGTGCGTTATTGGATTGTTGGAGTGGGACCCACCCCACTTTAAAAAAACACGTGTAAAAAGCTAGAAGTATGTTTAATTTTTATGAAATTTATTTTATTAGATAGTTCGAAGAATTCTGTACATGATGGTATTAAAGTATTTTCAATTTTAATAATTTTAAAGCCTTTCATTGGCAAAACATACGACAAAAGTCGTTAAAAAATCATTATTTCTTAGTTTTTTTCTTCGTGTGGAGTTAGTTTTGTAAAATTTGTAAAACAAATTGCAGACTTGAGTACAACATGTTATTTTGCACATTTTGATACTAAACTCAGTTCTATAGTCATTCTTTTGGTTCCGAAAAGACTTCGTTTATCTAAGCCCTTTCTATAGTTTTAACATAAACATATGGAAAAGTGTTGAGCAGGAAATTGATATTCCACATTTTTTTGATTTCAGTATTTATTATTTATTGATTTTTATGTATTTTGATTAAAATTTCATTATTTAAAATAAATGTTAAGTCTCTTCTAGCTGAAAAATTCAACAAAATTGACGTAATAAATCTGTTCCTTTATTTGGAAGTGCTAGGATTAACATCACATACTTTAATTTTCTCACAGAAGAAGCCATTTTCACGGTCTACTAATTCACATCTAGGATGACAAAATGCATTGTCAATTATGAGTAGCATTTTTCCTGATTTTTTTGTCTTCTGCTAGTATTTTTCAGCGTGAGGAATAAATATCTCATCATACCAGCGGGAAACAATATCTCCTGCCATCCAGGTTTTTGGCTGATAATCAGAAACTACAGGCAACTTCTGCACACTAATCTTAGATCGTGGACGCAATTGATATTCCAGCTAACAACAGTTGCAAACGATCGCAATCTGTAGCATTAGCGCAACAACGGATATTCACTCTTTCTTTGCATGACTTAAAGTTTTTGTTTTTTAACTTAGTTTTTGCTTCAAACTCAAAACCTTTCCCTTTATAGTAGTAGGTATACCGGGCATAAAATGTGCTTAAATAATCAGTGATCGGATAATCAGTGATCGGATAATCAGTGATCAGATAATCAGAGTTCCACTGTAATTTGCAAGTTTAAACTGCGAAAGCAACAAGTAAATTTCTTTTATTTTAAAATGAAATTTCAGTTATATTTTTTTCATGATTAAATGTTTTTGATTGTACATACTTTGTAATGATATTTTAATCTTACCGCAGTTTTGTATTGTACAAAGCAGTTAAATTTATGATTCACAAATAATTTAAATAAAAGCTTCCTGAAATATTTTTTGTATATATACACTACTTTTATAAAATTATTATCTTTTTTAACATGATGAATATTTCAGAAATTTTCTCAACTTCAAATGTAACTTTTGCAGTAATAGTTTAAAATTTTATCATCAGTTATGACAGCTTTGCTGATATGTTTACATTAAGCAATCACTTTAGTATGTCATTCTTGTAATATGCATTTTCTGCCATTTGTGCATATTTGAAAAGTATTTTGCTTATGTTTATTAAATTTGAAAACATATTTTCATTTAACAAACTCTAAATTAAAAAATATTTGCTAAATTTACCAATAAATGATGGCATATTGATTTTTTATGTATAGGAAGGGAATCAGTGAGACCATTAACCAATGAAAAATGCAGTGCAAGCAATTAATTATTTCAAAAGCATTCATTATTCAGTTGATTCATCAAAAATTTTAAATTTAGATAAATGGAAACATTAAAAAAGTGAGCACTTTTGTCTTTTGTCAATGTGATTTGATTTTGTATATGAACTTCATTTAAATATATTAAATTTATTATTATTATTTAGTTAATTATGGGATAATAATTAGAAACTCTAATGAACTGAGTTCTTTTATTAAATTCATTAAATTAAATTAAATCAAATCAAATTATTTTTTATTTACTTTTCTTTTTTGTAATTTTTATCTGTTTTTCAATTTACAGTTATTTCAGTTTACTTCATCGCAGTTCACTGATTATATTCACTCTATTGAAACTTTCTTTCGTTAATAAATTTTATTTAAATAAAGCATGATTGAATTATGATTTATTGAATGGTACTGGATACTTTAATAGAGTGATGATTTATTGCATATGATGTATTTATTATGATGAATTTCAACCAAAAATTAATAAGCAAAGTTCTTTACCAAAATAACAGCAGTTTGAACAAAATGAATAATTATCAATTTCTTTTGTTTCTTTTAATTGTTTCTTTTATTTTATTTCTTTTTTAATTTTAATATTTCTTATGTTAAAGATAACTTTTTTAAGTACATAAATATTGCCAGCATTTTTATATTGTCAATTTCAGTATCTAATGTCAGAATAAGCTGTACAGTTTTATTTAAAATTCACTGAACAGTACATACAGTTTAAACATAATCAAAAAGCAAGTTTACTTAAAGTTTTGTTATAAAAAAGAAAGTTATAAAAACATCATGAAAAGATTAAAATTTATTTCAATAGACGAATAAAAATGTTGATTTAATTTGTTTCTGTAAGCAGTAAATGGTATTATTTTTTAAAATGTAATAATCTATGTATTTGTTACTGATTTTAAATTACTTTTCAGTATTAATTCAGAGTTAACAACTTTTGTTTGGCATAGATTTCTGTGCACATATTTCCAGAAGGTTTTATCTTTAACAATGATATACGCTGCATAGGCAACATAACCAAATAAACAGCTGACCCTGATGATCGTGTATTGCATGAAACCAATTATTTTCAAAATTAGCAATACAGATACCAAACTTGGGAGAGTTTTTATGAAGAATGCAAAACTTATGAGTGCAATTGATTGCTTTATTACCGCTTTTTCTCTCTTCAAGCGTATTAATTGCACGGATTGGGATTCCATTTTTTTCAAATGCAACTTCATTACAGCAGTCAAAAATAATGCTCCGCTTATGTAACCAACAAATGCTTGTATTGAATAATTTGCAAGATACACGTTAGATGATATCACTTCTCTGAAATGACAACAAGAAGAAAGAAGTTCCTCATTTTGAATTAGCAGTTCAATCCAAATCACGGCTATGCAAAAACATATGCATCCAACTGTAGCAAGTATAATTCGATTAACATTTTCATTGCTAATGCAAAATTTAGGTTTAGGAATCAGTATGGTTATTGAACAATCCAGTGCTGTTAAAAACATTGCAGCCGTAGAAATTGGTTCACAAAGACTTAAAATCCATATCTGTGGTTGTGTAATGATGCACATCAGTCTTGTTGTGCAGTATTTCCAACAACTGCTCTGTGATTTTATTATGTCAGCAATCATTATAGCATTTCCACATATTGCAGATGAAACTGCAAACACTAAAACGCAAACTGATGCAAACTGTGAATTTATTGAAAACCAACAACGTAATTTATTATCAACTTCGTAACTGGTGATTGTTGCATTTAGTTAAAAATTAATATGGAAAGTTTTTAGAGAAACTATTTTATGAATATAGTTTGATTAAAAATTATCAGGATATTTATAATCACGAAATGCTACTTCAACTATTACTCTTCAATTGCTTTTTAAAGTTTTTCACGTATAAGACTTACTGCAATGTTTTTTAGCTGTTTATTTATAAGATTATTAAAGAAATGAATATAATAATTTGTTATCAGAAATTAATTGATAATAAATGAAATTAAAAATAAAATATTTTCAAAAATATATTATGAAAACAACTTCTCATCATGAAAGATTTGTAAAATCGAAATGAAATTTCTTTAAAATGAAAATTTTAATGAAATTTAAATTATTAAACGTGAACAGATGATTGTATTTTGGATGTGTTTACTTTGGTGCAATTTTAAAGCACATGTAAAAATGAATGTTTCAAACTTTTTTTCCCAGCAGACATTCAGTAGTTGCTGAAGTATATCTATATAAATGTATTTCATTTTAAATAATTTTATTTTTAAATAAAAAAAACTAATCTTGAATTTTTCTTATCTTTGCAATAATAATTTTATCAACGTTTATCAAATTAGTTGTTAATAAATCAATAAAGTTAATAATTATAATACAAAGAAATATAATTAAAAAAGTATATAATAAAATATAATAATTTCGTATGAATTTATTACGAAAACTTATAACTGATTATTAATGCGTGAAGATTATATTGCAGTAACTGTTTAAGTAGTGCAGCAATAATTAAATGCACATCTATTATTTTTAGCATAAAATGAAACCCCTATTATAAAGTTAATATTATATTTTCATATTTGCACTTACATAAATTGAATTTGTCTGATTTTCTCTTTTTCTTTTTATAAGCAAGCACGACGGCTGCTAATGCATTAGTAAATCCAGCCAATGCACATATAAAACTATACATTACAAGAATATCTCTTTTATTTAGAGCTGCAGATACAGTAGTGTTTGTTGTTGTTGTTGTTGAAGTGTTCTGCTCCACGCACATCATCACGAAAGCTATAAATAAACGCATACGGTTAAATATTGTTTCATTTAGTATATTCCAAAACAAAAAATTATAAATAAATTTTAGCCGTTAAAATGTAAGCAAATGTAATTGAATTTTTACTTTCATGTGAGTGCAATTATTGTGAGAATATGTGAAATGTTCAGTAGCAGTGCAATTCTTAAACTTTTAAAATTGTATTTAAAAGTATTTCAAAGCATCTTGTTAAAATTTACGGAAGAAAACTCTATTCGCATTTCTAATGATCATTAATTTTGATTTTCCTGCTTATGCTTCTTCAGCAGAGATCTAATATATTGTATTTATTAGAATTCTTGATTTTGCTTCATTTAAATTTGTTTGAAGAACAAGTTTAATTAAAAAAAAAACAATTTATCAACAAGTCTCAAGAATTCAATTATTTTTTGCTATATTATAACACTGGAGGTGATAAAAGTGTGAGAAAATATTATTTATTACTGAAGAATATTTTTATTCTAGAAATTATTATTAACATAATCCATCTTAAGCACATACATTGTAAAATAATGCAAAGTTTTATATTTGTGCAATAATTTTTAGATACAATTAACAAAGCAGAATATTAAATGTCAAGGATGATTTTTCACTATGCGTAATAAATTATTTCGCATCATTCATATGTATTAATATTTTCCATTAATTATTTACTTGTTACCTACTGCTATCTGTATTTTACAAAAAGATCCTTGATAATTTCTTATCTATTTGCTATTTAATGTATGAAAAAATATATAACTTATGCTAAAACATTAAAAATGAATATTTTCTTCCTTAATTAATGTAATTTTATAGATGTCGTCCTGGAGATTAAATATGTAAATGTCGTCATTTGATTGACATATAGATAGATGAATTATTTGTTGATGAATATATATATATATGTATGTATCGGTTCATATACATGGCTGTTCATAAAACTCGAACATGAAACAAAAGATTAATCATTTAGTCGAGCTTGTTTTCAGTTGACTGGTAGCGCAAATCAAACCTGCGAAGAAGGAAACTGACAGTTTAAGATAAAGTGACGTGAAATTCGATTGCATCATCTCAAGAAAACATTAATATTAAAATTTTCATTTTAAATGTTTGTGTGAGTGTTTACCTTTCAGCCACAACAACAAATTGTAAAAATTCAATTTTAATATTCCTTCTTCAGACAGCCGTTTTAAACAATAAAAACATTGTTACAAATTCATTTAGGCTCAAGCGATTCGACTGGAATTTTCTGGATAAATAAACAAATGAATATTATGAAATTAATTATTTGATTAACATTATGAAATGGGAGTGCAGAATATCCGCTTTTATGCTAGCACACTCCAACATTGCGTGAGAATAACGCATAATTTGAGTAAACGCGTAATGCATGAAGTAAATACTATAGTCACAATATTTTTTAAAAAAGATGCACGGGATAGTCCATCTATTTTTGGCAATGATCTTCACTGTTATACACTTAATTAAACAAATGAAAAAATAAATGCGAGATAAATATTTAACAAACAAATCAGTAGACGGCCCGTGATATTATTCATTGCAACTTCCAAACAATTGCGTAAGATTATAAGCCATAGGCGGGGTGTATGAATAGAAGCGGTGTATGAATAGAAGTTGCCGTTCCGCTGGAACCCATATACCGCGAATATTGAGGGCCTACTGTATATGCTTTGTTAGAATTACTTTAATTTGGAAATCACAATGTATTTTAGATTTAAAACAGATTAATATAATTATTATTATTAATATATACATAATGTTTATGCAAACAGTTAAAACACAGACTTTAATTTTACCCACAATGTAGCAGCAGTAAGACAGAACCTATTTTGGAGAAAAACTTGTTAAATTAATTTGTTAATTGAAAATTTTTTAAATCAAATAAAAAAGCACTGATAATATTTTTATTCTACATTTTGTTATGCAATGTGTTCTATTTTTTTAATTTATAGTATATACACAAAATTTGTACCTGATGCTCAATAAGTAATAAATCTGTACAGAGTACTCGACAGGGTGTCATTTTGACTGTCCGCTCTCAGAATTGTTGAAATATTTTTTATCAGTTGAAAATAGCATGAATTTTGCGTTGCTTAATTTACTCGACTCATTTACTATCATTATATTTTTCAGTTTTATTTTCAATAGAGCAGAAGGAAGACACGTGCAAATTAATTACCTTTTATCCTAATTTGAAATTACTTTCGAAGTTTTTGCTTTTAAACTTTAATATTGTTATTTTTGATGAATTTTAATAACAAGATGCAGTGTTGGATGTTGTTCATTTGAGCTTATTTTGTATTCTGTGTTTTTAATGAACTTTATTACTGTATATTTTCATTTCTTCTGATGATATGCACATCTTTTGTTATAGGAGAATTCTTTCATCTTTTCTCCATTGTTTCTAGTTTTATAAGTGCTCCTTTTAATTGATTTGCTTATGTATATAATATCTTAATGAATATGTTTTACGAAAGATGTGACTGAATAGAATTTTGATTGTTTGCAAGACAGTTATTCATTACTGTTGTATAAAGTATTAGTTATTATTCGATATTCATATTTAGTTGACTTTCATATCATATGCTGAAAGTAAACTTCTCAGCATGCATGCATTGTAATTATTTTGATTTGTTTTTTCCCCTGATTTTGATACATAAGATTTTATTTGATTTTATTTAGCTTATAATTTTCACGAAATTAAAGTTTTCGCTCATTATGAATCGTCTATACGACTTCGAAACAGACTTCTTCACTCCTCGTGACCATTTGGTAAGAATTTTCTTTTTTTTCTTGTAATTCTTATTTTTGGTTTGTTTTTTGCAGACCAGGCTTGTTGATATTGGCAGAAGGTGCAACTTAATTGCACCGCTTGGTTCTGCTGTGGACAGATTATATGTTTCCGTGATGCTTATACGCGAATTTTCTTCCATGTTGCGCAAGCCATGCTCGAAAAACCGACGGTGGTGTGTTTACTTGGTCGACAGAGGTATTTATTATTGGCTTGAATTTTTTTGTCAGAAAATTTTGATTTAAATTTAATATTTAAGCCACAAGCATCAAATCGGTTGCTGATCGTATTCGCATTTACACGAATTTGAACGTCGGTGAAATATTTTGCGACATCCACCTCGAATCCGAGGCTAAACAATACTGTGCAGCTCAAATGGAAGGAAACGAGGTGTTTGCTTGCTTTTGCTTGTATTGTATTTAATTTAAAGATGTTATTATTTGAGATTTTTGTGACAACTGGTACTCATTTTATGAAATTGCTTGATCTTTCATTTATTCCTCGGAACTGCTACTGTCTTGTTATTTTCGAAGACTGTCATTTAGCCATTAGGAGCCATCCATACAGAAATATCGTAAAAGAGTTTTTAAATATTGAAAAAGGTAAGTTGAAAGATCATTTCTTATTTTTTTGACCAAATGATATTTTTCTTGTTAAAATCACATTTTGCAAAGTATCGTCACTACACATGTTGTTACAAAATGTTGAAATATCTTAATAGATTATGCATTTAGATGTTAAATTTCGATTAGTAGATTTTATGTGGGAATAGATTTCTGTATCCAGTAAGATAACGCAATTTTTTTTCGTAAAACAAATGTCAGACAGGGTGAAATTTCCTTCTAAAAAACATTTAAATAGAAAATGGAGCTTGTTGCTAAGAGAAGGGAAATTTTACTTGTATGCAAACACTGTTGCAAGCTCTACGAATTTGGAAGCCAATTTTGAACGACTATTTTTGTGCACAGCTTGTTACATTTTAAATGTCAAATAGAGATATTCACACTTGATCAGTATTTTTGTCATTATATCATTCATGAAATGGGAAAGGGTGGGATGGTATTTAAAGATATGAAAGTAAACTTGTTTTTGATATAAAATGTTTCAGAATATCGCCCTCGACTGTTGGGCTTGACAATGTCATTGATCAATGATGAAGTCAAGGGGGACTGCTTGCAATATGGTATCGATACGATGCAAGAGGTGCTTTGTTCCAAGGTAGTGTTGACGATGTTGTCGCCGGCGAAAAAATTTCTGAAAAGGGATACGAAAGTCGTCTTGATTTCCTATCCGAGCACATCGTTGTTCAGTTGGGACATGTTCGACAACTACATACTACATCTGCTGGTCAGTCCGACGTTCATTTTGGAAAATATAACTTTGCCCAACGATGACGACATGATCTGCATGCAGCACGTGATCGAATCGTTGAACAAAGTGAAGTGGATACACGATGAGATGGGTCCGTGGTGCGCTTGGAAGGTTTGTCAGAAGCAAGAGATGCAGTTGAATCGAATGAAGCGAATCAAGCCTGGAACGATGCAATATTTGTTGATCGAAATGGGACAGACCTATCTGAGGTGTTTGAGGAAAGTGTTTGAGAATCATGTGAAAAATTTGAAAAATTTCTCATCACTCTGCGCATACATCACCGGCCACGTATACAGCTTCATTGAATTGCTTTCGCACAACAAAATGCGTAGCGTATTTGCTGACGATGAAAATTTTCCTGAAAATTTTTGTTGCATTGTATTTTTCAAACATCGTTACATAGCCTACGTGTACAAGGTTTGTTCTTCTTGTAATTTTCAGTAAATTTTAGCATAATTTTTAAAATGCTTCAACTCATCATTTACAGATTATTGTTATTATTGTGTTAGAGTGAGCTTGTTATATATATATTTTTTTTCTTTTGAAGATTTTATTGAAAACGTTGCAAAATTTATGGCCTGATATGTTCGGCTATTTGAAAGTAGATTTTCTTGTTGGTTATGATTCTGAAACTGCCGACGCATCTAAGGAAGCTTTGCATGAACGCCAGCACGAGGTATATTTTGAAACGTTTCAATTTTATTAAAACAGAGTACTGTACATTTGTGATGTTCAGGTATTGAAAAAATTCCGTACGAAAGAGTTGAATCTACTGTTGACAACACGCGTATTGGCAAAGGGAATCGAACTGCGTGGCGCTAATTGTGTTATTCATTACGACGAACCTGAATCTCTGCGTTCATTTATTTATGTTAAAAGTGAATTTCTTTTTTTTCATTTCAGAAATGTTGAGCAGTTCAACAGACAAATGAACAAACATTACGGTTGATAACTTTTGTTTCATTAAGATCGTGCAAATAAACCAAATTCACACTATTTTATCCTGCTCAGCGAATGTACTTCTGCATTATCTGCTTCAGTGATCAACACATTTGTGGACATTGACAAGGTAATTGCATTCATATTCGACTTATATCAAAACCGCATCCTAAATGACCAATTGTGAAAGAATTTGCATGATAATAATAAATAATAATAATAATAATAACGTTTCAGATAATACGAAATTATTCATTGCTTGATTATGAAGACGACAATTTGGAATTGCCTGATGATTTGGATGACACGTTCAAACCGTATTATCCGAAGAAATCTGAAGAAGTAGGTGATGATGATGAAGAAGCAGATAAATTAAAGAATAATAATGTATGCGCGACGTTGGCCAATTCCATTCGAATTGTGAATCAGTATGCTTTTTTGGTTCCGTTTGTTTAAGTTTGATTATTTGATAAAAATGTCGATTATCCCCGCCCACTTTTTCCCTTTTAAATTGTTGTATTAAACATGAATTTCAGTTATTGTCAAAGATTGCCATGCGATATTTTTTCACGGCTTGTTGCCGATTGTCATGTTGAAAAAGTAATGTCAGGAGAATGTGCCCCGTCGCCCAAATACAGGGCAACACTTAAGCTGCCAATTAATTCGCCGGTTAAAGAGTTGATTTGTGTGAGTATTATTTGTAAATTATTATTATTATTATTATTATTAATTTATTGTTGGCAAATATTTCAGGGTCCCACTGTAGACAGTGTAATGCTTGCACGTAGGTCAGTGGCGTTGGAAACGGTGAAGTTGTTGCACCGACGTGGTGAATTGTACGATTCGTTGATGCCAATTGGTAAAGAGATGGTAGCAAGTTTGTTAATTGCTGATGAAGATGACGAAGAATGGCCAGTTACTGGAAAAGCGTGTCCAGGTTCATCAAAGCGAAGGCAATATTATAATAAAGCGGTACGTGCAGGTGCATGCAAATCGTTAATCGGTTAATGAAAAATATCAAATGTAATAATAATTTATAACAAACTACTGGGATTTTTTTTATAAAGGTTAAAAAGAAAAGATGGAAAGTTTGAATATAATGTCAGGATTGTTTGAAAAATTTTTTGTCAATTTGTTTGCATTAGCTGCGAAAGATTATTGAAATAAATTTAACTTTTAGATTCCAGAATGTTTAAAGCGCGCCATACCAGTCTTTGATGAACCTGGTTACTTTCACGCCATAATTATCCGTGAAGTGTCGGAAATATGTAACGGAGAAGCGAACATTTCCCAACCAGAAGTCGGCAAACGAATTCTGGGCATATTCAGTAGTAAACCTATTCCTCAGGTTTGTTGTTGTTGTTGTTGTCGTCTGTGTTTTTTTGTTTTCTTATTATTTCTATATTGTTTTATTGTACAAATTAGATTCCTGCATTCATGATCTACGAGAAGACGAAGAGTTTTCTGGTTGAAATTAGACCTTGTGCGTCAACCATTACTGTGAACAAAGGGCAGATGGCTGTCATTGCTGAATTCAACATGTATATTTTTTCGGAGATTCTCAAATTGGAAAAATATTCCATGAAGTATCAGCCTGAAGAAGCAGAAAATGCATTTTTCATCGTTCCATCTATTTCAAGTATTTACGATGACTTTTAACTTCATTTTAAACTTATAAAACAATTTGTTTTATATATTTATTGCGTTTTTAGCTGAAACAGATTATATCTTGGATTGGCAGTTTATAGTGGAAGTGGTAAATTATTGGGACAGAGTACCTCGACGTCCGGATGAAGAGCAGCGGAAAAATTTCGTTTTTGATATATCAAAGTATGATGAGAAAATTTTTAGTTTGGTAAAGATAGGATTCGTCTTTTTCAATGCCTTCAGATACAAAGATGCAGTAGTGATGCCTTGGTACAGGTCTCAAGAGATGTCACATTGTTATTTCGTGTTGAATGTTGACGAAGGCTTAACACCGCTGACAAAATTTCCGGACGACGAATACGAATCATTTAAATCTTACTTTTGGCAAAAATATGGTCTTGAAATTTATCACGATGATCAGCCACTGCTGAACGTCGATTACACTGCAAGCCGGTAATTGAATTTTCTTAGCATATAATTGATTATTGCATTAATTATTACTAAGTGAAAACCAACAATAGTGAGAATTATTATTATATTTTGTTTATATTCAATTTCTTATATAATGCAGTGTAATGTAACGTAATGTAATGTTGTTGTACAGTTTTGATGTGCACTTTTATTATTTAGTCTCAATCGACTGTTCCCAAGACGGCAGGCGAGGAGAGAATCACTGGAAGCTGATTATGACACAATGAGTGTTGTGGCACAGAAACAAAAGCTGGTACCAGAATTGGTTGACATTCATCCTATACCAGCATCTACCTGGCGCTGTTTGCAGTACCTTCCCAGTATACTGTACAGGTGTAGAGGATAAGAAGAACTTTTGAGTTTTAATTTTTAATTTTAATTCTTTTTGAAGGTTGAGCAGTTTATTGTTGGCCAATGAACTTCGACTTCAGGTGTTACTTGACGAGTACAACAACGATCCTACTCCGGATGGTTATTGTTGGGCACCAATTGATAAAGCATGGTTGAAAGAGACAATGAGAATGACAGATCATGGTTGTCCATGGGCAAAAATGGTCAATAAAAGTAGTAAAAACAGTGGTATCAATTGCAGTAGCAACAGCATTGATAGTGGTAAAAATAAGAATAATAATAATAATAACAACAGTAACAATCTCAGCAACAGCAATATCAAATCTGAAGACAGTGCTCGATTTGAGCAGATGGATTTTGAGATTAGCGTTTGGGAGCCAGTACAAGAATTCGTCTTCAATGGTTTTACTGACGATGGCAAACACGATTGCCTGGATGCGAATTCTGCAGATTTTGGCAGTGACCAGTTACCAATGAGCGACGGTCAGCAGAGTTTCGAAGATTGTTTGATGCAGATGGGAGATTATGACGGCAGCATGCTTGATTCTGATGAGGAAATCTATTTCGACACCGAGTTCAGCAGGAAGTTCATGAATGTTATGTCTTTACACGGTTCCTATGGCCAGCATCCGTTCGGTCTCTTGTTTGGCCAACCAATTGAGCCGAGTGGTTGGGAAGTTGATGACGTGCCGACCATGCCGGCTGCGGACGAGCATTGCGATGTTGGCTTGCACTTTGTATCGGCTGGTCAAAGTTTGAACGTGTCCACGTTGTTGGCTGATGTGCGTGATGCTGATGAAAAAGTGCGCGGATTGCAACAGCAGCAGCCGAATGCCAAAGAGGAAGACACTGTCCCAACATCCAATGCCACTGCCCAGAAAGTACCAGTGGATCGAAATGGTACTGAAGCGAAAATTACGTCGAGACACAAAATCCAGGCAGTGGACACTCTGGCTGAAGAAGAGACGGTTGATTTGAATATGTTCAAACGTGCCGTCTACAACAGAAAGGGAAATGTTCTCATGAACGGAAACGAATCGTGGAAAAACTTTACAAATGAGCAGATGTTAACACTTGACAGCAGTTGGTATGAATGGCCAGGAGAGTTCAGAACTGCTGCTCTTTTGCCAGCAGGTGAAACTTGCACATTTTTGGAAATTGCTAATGAAGAAACACCTTTTGGACCCAACCCACGTGAAGTGTTGCATGCTATTACCGCATCAGCTGTTGCCGAGACGTTCAATTTGGAAGGGTTGGAAATTTTAGGCGATTCGTTTCTCAAGTATGTAACTACGGTCTATTGTTACAAAGCCTACTCAAAGATGCACGAAGGCAAGCTGTCGTTGTTAAGAAGTCGAATGATCAGCAATTACAATTTATACAAGCTGGGAAAACGGAAAAATATTCCACAGTATATGATTGCAATTAAATTTGACCCATCCGATACTTGGCTACCTCCGTGTTACGTACCATTGAACTGTGAAGTTCAGGACACGGCCATTGAAGAGGAGGACAAGCTGATGGAGCAGAGATTGATGAATGATGAATCTGTTGTTGAGCAGCAACGGAATGTCGAAACCACTGGACGACAAGCAACTACCGGCAGCAAAAGTACAAAATGGGTGCCGGAAGATTTGAGCCAACTGGTACCATTTAATCTATTAGCTCAGCAGGGCATTTCTGACAAAGGGGTAGCTGATTGTGTTGAAGCACTGATCGGCGCGTATTTGCTTTTTTGCGGAACTCGCCGCACTTTGGACTTTTTGCATTGGTTGGGTCTGAAAGTCGAAGATGAGGTGAGTTTGCGTGGATTCAGCAGATGCATTGTATCTCCAACACCAATTTCGTTTGCAGTTATATATATATATATATATATATATATATATATTTATTTATTTATTTACTTTCAGAATTTCGATTTGTACGGCGTTACAAAGTCAGCACTGATCAACAATTCTGCTGACTCTGAAGCGTGCTTGAAAACACTGTGGAACAGATTCAGCTTGTCACAGTTCGAAGACATTATTGGATATCGGTTTAAAGATCGATCTCTGCTTGTTCAAGCTTTAACTCACAGTACTTATTTTTACAACGAAGTGACTGACTGTTATCAGGTAGTGTATTTATTTTATTATTATTATTTTTCATTTTAATTTGCTTTTATTTCTGCTGTTGTTTCAATTATAATTCAACTGTCCGATTGATTATCATGTTGAGTGTTTGTATTTGTAGCGTTTGGAATTTCTTGGAGATGCAGTTTTGGATCACCTGATCACTCGACATCTGTATGAAGACAAGCGCATGCACTCGCCTGGTATGCTGACCGATCTGCGATCTGCACTAGTGAATAATACAATCTTTTCATCGTTGTCCGTCAAATACAAATTTCATCACGTAAAAAAATTAAACATATTTTGTCAATAAGATGCGTGTTTAGGACAGAAACAAAAATTGAATTTTAATTTTGCTTTTAGTATTTTATGTATCTCTGTCCGGGATTGATGATGATGATTGAAAAGTTTGTGAAAACTTTGAATATTATCAAAGAAAACGCTAACTTCGATCGAGAAGTACGAGTACATTTGTTGAACGTTAAAATAAAATAGCGTTTTTGATTCGTCGAATCGTAAATAATATTTTGTTTCATTTTTTTTGCAGCTGTATCTTCTCGAAGGAGAGGAGGAAAATGCTGAAGAGCAGGTTGAAGTACCCAAAGCGTTGGGAGACATTTTCGAATCCGTCGCCGGCGCTATTTATCTCGACTCCGGTTGCAGTTTGCACACCGTCTGGTGCATCTATTACAATATGCTTCGTGAAGAAATTGGTAAATTGTATTATTATTATTATTGTTTTTTTTTAAAAATTATTATTTGCTGTTTATATAATTCTGATTATATGGATTGTAGAAAAGTGTTGCTTGAATCCGCCCATCTCGCCGATTCGTGATTTACTTGAATTGGAACCGGATCGTGTGAAATTCAGGTATGCCGTTATGACAGCTAACTGTGCGAAGTAGTATTGATTTTTTGAATTGATGTGGGGAATTTTTCAGTCGTGTAGAACGAAATGCGGTGGAAGGAAAAGTGAA
Organism: Trichinella spiralis; assembly: GCF_000181795.1. Classification (NCBI taxonomy): domain Eukaryota; kingdom Metazoa; phylum Nematoda; class Enoplea; order Trichinellida; family Trichinellidae; genus Trichinella; species Trichinella spiralis. The sequence goes on along the minus strand of NW_003526943.1, from coordinate 371,735 downwards.
AGTAGCTGTCACTGTGGAAGGTAAAGGTCGATTTGTGGGTGCCGGACGTAGCTATCGTATTGCTAAAAGCACAGCTGCAAAAAGGGCACTTCGATATTTGAAAGGTTCTCCTCAAATGTCGCTTATTTCAAAAATCCATTAGTGTGGTATTTTTTTAAAATCTTTTTATTCTTTGCTTTTTGTATTTTTTAACATTTGTTCACTCAGATGTTGTTTTTCTTAAGTTAATTTTTAGAAATAATTACTTAGATCACCAAATGGTGACCGAATACGATGCATTACACCTACTATATACAAACATATTTATTTATTTATTTATTCATTTATATACTCATATGTTCGTGCGTATTTATGTGTTGATATACTGTTGCATTTCAATTCTATTTGCTGATATAACTTTTTAGTGTCCATTAATGAGGGTATTCTGTAAATAAATTTGCTTTATTTTATATCAAAATGTATATGCGCTTTGCTTTTTGAAATTGTGATGGTTCAAAAAGAAAACTGTGAACAAAAGTTCCAGTTAAAAAGAAAAACATTCTTGCACTTTACTCCTTTATTATTTTATACAAACCCACATCACAGTTTAAACATAAAATGTGTGAATATTTCATTTTTAAACAAATAAATTTTTCCATAAAATTTTAATGACACGTTCGAAAAATATTGCCAAGACTATTACTCATCTTACAGGATGGTAACATGATTCGTCCTTCGTTTAGACGTTTTAATTAAATTTGAACAATATATTTTATTCATTCATTGTTCTGCTGTAATAATTTGTCTGAAGGATTTTTCGATCTGTTTCATTTTTCATGTAATGGAAGTCCATCAATTGAAAACTGGAGAAGGTTTTCTTTCCCTTTGCATTTCAACTTCTTTTTCTTGTACAAATATGAAAGCGACATTGCTATTTTAAATAGTTTAATTAAATAATGCACACTCAATCAATGAATCTTACTAAATAGCTGAAATGACTGCTTGAACGCATTATGATGAAATTTGTATGTTGCTATGCAATTTGGTTACTTTATTATTTTTGTAAACTAATTTCGAAATATGCATATATATACATGTATACATAAAATATGTTTTTTCTTTTTTTTTTGGTAATGAACAAACTGTTGTTGCACGACCACTGAAAATACACATTTTGAATTGTCTAATGTAAAAGAATTGAAATGTAAAAAATGGGAAGTTTCAAACTTTCTTTAAAAAATAATGAAACATGAATTGGTGAATTATATTTATAAAAATTCATCAACCAGTTAATTTGAAGAGAAAACATTTTAATGATTCATAAATAGATTCCAATTTATAATAATTATTTTGAAAAAATTCAAAATTAAAAATAATTGCAACTCAGCTTTGTAAAAAATTTTCAACTTGCAACTGTAATTTATTTAACATGTAAATTGATTTGTCATTTATCATTTGTAACCTATTCAGTTAAATGTTTTTTTTTATAAAAGATCACTTATAGAGAGTAATATTCATTTTTTGACGAAGTTTAGAATATGGATTTGCTGTCATTTCATTTATAGTACGTAGTGATTGTTGAACAATAAATGTTGAATTTTACAATTACATTAAATAACGTTTTTTAAATATAATTTTTGATAAGCATTAAATAAAAAAAATTTACAAAGTATTGAATATCAGCATCGTTGTACGGGATGGATTTTAAAATTGAAAATTTAAATGAAATAACAAAAAAATTTTCTTTGAAAAACATTGAACATTTTTATTTTACATTTTTTCAGTACATCAAATATCCAAATAATATTGATGCGCATATGCTAACAGTGTGTCTAGAAATAATATTGCTGGAATAATTGTTCTTAATTAAGCAGAATGCTTATGAACATTACCTACTTGGTATAATATGATTAATTATGGAATGTTTTATAGATATTTTCTTGATTCAAGATGAAATATTAATTACCTTATCCGGTATGTTCCGTTTTGTTTAGCTGGCAGGAAATCAATACTCAGTTCAGAAGGTAAAGTAACCAGCTATGGTATTGTAATCTCCTTGTAAATCAAAGTTCTGTGTGGTAACTTTAATGTAAAAGCTTATTTCAAATAAGCGGACTGCCTATTCGTATGCATCCTCCAAAATGTGTTCCCATGTAAATAATATACATATATAAATATAAATGTAGTGGGTCATATTAATTATTATAATAATTATATGATAATAAAATAAACAGTAATTTTAATTTTGTTAACTCAATAATTTCAATTAATGTATACTAAAAATTTAATATAAATAAATTTCAGTGCTGGTATTATTCAACTGATTTTTTTTAGTAAAATTCACTGGTTTATTCATCATCAGTTATATGAACGGTTGGAGCAAAATAACTGTTTATTATTATCAGTAAGTAATTACTTTTTTACAATTGTTTTGCAGAAAATCGGTGATGATTGTATTGTTGAGCTGCAACTTTTCTTGCATGAATAATTTACGATATTGTCCTTCTTACACTGCCGCTGTTGTTTGTTCTGTGCAGTTAATCAACGCGTATTATTATTTTTAAAATTAAGAAATACGTTTTAAACTTTAAACTTGATGAATCATTCTTATTACAATTTTTATAGTATTATGTATTATTTTTTTTAATTTGTTGTATAAATTGTTATAAATTTTTAAATCACACGTTTATTTGAATTTTTTCATTTATCTTGACATTTTTGCATTTTGGTAAATAAATTTCGAAATGAGCTTCATTCATTGTGATTTCAAGTGTTCAAATGAAGTATTTCCAGGCCATTTTCAACATAAAAATGGCTTGCAGTTGTTAAAGAAAATATAATTAACTTTTCCAATTGTTTTTTTAACATATCTGAAAATATATAATTTAAAATAAATTAATTATTACTACTAATCTCTCTTTTGATCTCTTCTTGTATTATTATGATCTGAAGTGAAATTGATAAAATTGAAATTTCAAAGCGATGATGTGCATTTGTTTTGTTTAGTTCAGCGTATTCTGAGCTTCATCATTCATTTTGTTCGACTTTGAAATCAATTAATTAATCTTTTCTATCCGTAGAGGTTATGAAAAAATTATTTAAGCCATCCATTCACTTCTGCAGTTTTTGGAATGTTATTATAATAATGTAATTTCTTTCAATTGAAGTGATCAAATAAAATACATATTAATTGCAAATAATAGAAGAGAATCTAGTTAAAAGAATAATAAATATAAAAACAGCATTCCAGGGAAATTTTCAAAAAATTGATAAAGTCAAAGTTTTTTTTTCTAAAGTACAATTTTACGACCTTCTAATTAACGCTTGAATAATATAATGAATGATATTGACAATAATAATAATAATGCGCATTAGTGTTAACCAGTGTTGTAAATGTAGTCTAGATAGATGCATAAAAATAAGAACATTTTAAATTTTGCCGATAAAAGCAGCAATTATGCTGTCTATAAATGCGATTATGCATAAAATGTGAATTGAAAGTTAAATTGAAATTTCAATTCAACAATTAATTCAATTTAAACTTTTAACTACAAATATTTACTTTTCAAAAATGATCAATAATCACTTTCTCACTTTATTCACAGACCATCAAACGTGAAAAAGCATACTATTTTGAATTAATTCAAAATATCTGAAATAGAAATTACGAGATTTTTTAATGCCATTGATTTTATCATTTATAAATTCTTGGTCATTTTTAGAGCTGATTTGAAATAATTGACCATCACCATCATAATCATCATGAATGCATTAGCTCCAGTGGCAGTGAAAACTTCCAATAGCACAGAAGTAGATGCATCTTCAGAATGGATAAATTTTGCAATACAAGGCTGCTTTTATACAGTATTTGGTTTCTTCGGAATTTTTTTCAACATTCTTGGCTTGTATACACTGATTTTCACATCACAGCTTCATAGTCGACGCTATTTAACAATTTGGTACGGTTCGATTAACGATGTATTCTCGTCATGCTGCTTCATCTACTTGGGGGTGTGGCATTTAAAACAGTGCGTTGACCATTGCCTACCTGAATATATGACTTGTTGTGCGAATCAAGCTCTTCTACAATTTGTCGCTGACAATTCTCTTCATTTAACCTCTCTGATGACAATCGACCGATCATTGGCTATTTGCCATTCGGAAATATATAAGAAATTTTCCAGCTGGTTCACGCAACTGTTGCTGTTAGCCATCTTGTACAGCATCTCGGTTTGGCAGTTGATGCTTATTGTCAGAGGACAGTCGGCGCAAACTAAGAGTTTCGTATATTGCGACAGCGTCATTTGTATGGAAAGAAATGAAATAGCCGCTGTATTTTTCTTCTTCAACATCTTCTTGTGCATCACCTTCGTCCTGACCAACATTTTCACGCATCGGTACATGACTCGTCGCCTGACACGCTACATGCAAGGCAATTTTGCTCACCTCTCCGCCATACAAACGCTGGCTGAACGTAGACATCTTTCTGTACTTTTGATCAGCTCTACGGTCATGCTTCTGTCACAGCTCACCGGGCGTGGCTTGGTCTTTTTAGAATTTTTCTTGAATAACAAATATTGGCTTGTTGCTTCGAGAATTTTTTTCCGCCTTACAATATCCATTGTAGCGGCATGCCAAATATTTCTCTACTGTGGCCTGTACGATCCGTTCAGAGATGCCGTAGTTGCTGTACTGAGGCAGAAAAACAACGTTGTCAGTCCGTTCATTTCTCACGGAAAATTATTTAAAACTGTTCAAAGATAGTTCAGAGAAAAAAAACTTATGTTTTCTCAGAAACTCATTTATTAAAATTTAGATAATCAAAAATAAAAACTTGCAAAAAGCACACTTCTGCTGTTGTTCACAAATTTACTCATATCTTATTACAATTATCAATCAATAAATATTATTACAGTGGAAGTGCAATTATCCGAACACATTTTTGGTCAGTTGGTTAGAATGCATTGTGTAGGAATTTTAAACTAAGACCGTGAAAATGGCATGTTAAAGCTTATGCTTTTGTCACCTAATACGACGTCGCGTGTTCAGCCAATGGATCAAACTATTATTCAAAGTTCAGAAAATCGTATAGGAAGGAACTCTTGGGAAGAATTGTCCTTTCAGATGCTGACGCAGATGATCTGGTGTCACTACTTAAAAAAGTTAATTTAAAAGGCTGCTGCTATATGATTGCGCAACTGTGGCCCTCAATTTCAGGATCTACTTTGTGCGTACCATGGAATAAACCTCTCGGTTACAATGAACGACGAAGAAATATATCCCATTATTTGAAATATTAACTGATGATAATATACCGGAAGTAGTAGAAAAAGATTAAAATAAAGACGTCGATGTGTCTGATAAGTCAGATGAAGATATGAGCCATTCAGAAGCCTGTTTCTGCCTCAAAGTCGGCTTGATGTGGATGGAGCAGCAGAATGTGAATTCAGCGCTATTCAGCTGATACTAACAAGACATCATCGCGATATCACTGCACAGAAGAAGCTATCTGTGTTCGAACAGAAATTTATTATTGATTATATAAAATATGACACAAAGTAAACCTGGTGCTTATTGAATGTAGCGTTGAAAAATATAATCGACAGTGTTAATAAACGCTCGTGTAATTTAAACACCGAAAGGGCAAACAACGTCGCATAATAAACAGAACGTCCGCGTCTGATTGAGAATAACAGATACAAACGCTTCAATTATGTATATGCATTTCAGAAATTAATTATAAACGTCCGATTATCCGAAAATTTGGTTATCCGAAATGGCATGTTCGGATAATTACAGTTCTACTGTATTATGTTCATTTGCAAACTTGATTGTCAATAACTTAATGATATTGATACTTTTCTCTGCTTTGTCATTCCAATAATAAACTTTTTTCAGTAAATTTTAATTTGATCACGCTATTTTTAAAGTTTTACACAAAACTTTAGAGCATTAATTGAGCAATTAAGCTTTTCCTGTACATTTCAATAATTCCATTCTCACTTCTCATTACTTCAAGCAAATCACTATCTTCTAAGTAACTAGTAAATATATTAATTTGTGAATAATAATATGTTGTAATGAAAACTAAAAAATTATTCCTGAACACATGCGATCGGCTTTGAAAACGTGATTTTCATTGAAATGTGCTACAGTTATCGTCATCAATAGCCTGACAGACTTAAAAAAGATTGCAAACACATATTATCATAACATATTTAAATTAAAAATAAAATGAATGTCAAGAAATAAAAAAATCTAAAAAACAGACAAATCTTTTCACTGACTTTAAAAATCAATTATTAATATCGAAACTAATGTGTTATACTTAGGAAAAATATGTTGTTGAGAAACCTTTTCTCTATACCTACTCAGCAATGCTTAAACTACCATGATCAAAATATTGTTTCTTGCACATAAACAACGGTGACGCAACAAAAGCTGCCTCCCTTGTTTTTATCGATGGTGAACAATGGAATAGCAATTAATCTGTCAAAGGATCAGCGTCCATGCAGTATACCTGTCACAATTCTGGTGGTCAGTTGCTAACAACTCGTCAAAATAAAATGTTTTTGACAGCTCAGTTGCTCCGATCTACGGAACTGCACAGATTAAACGATTGCACAACCAACCCATTTATTTGGATCTTTCCTCGGAAATTTGAGCCACCAGACGCTTAGGTCGAGATACTAGCTATTTATCCGAACGCTTGACTGTACCTTTGCTGCTGTCACACTGCCTGACTTGTTCGAACTGAATACAAGAGTGAGGAGGGAGGAGGGACCATGAGCAAGAAAGTTATCCTTGCAGACTCTTGAACCGCTCGTTAGCTACTGTCTCATTCCCCGTTTTTTGATTCAGCTGAACAATATTTAAATAAATTGAATTCTACGACACTCACTGTTTGAATAATTTATAAATAGAAACTTACAGTCCACTTACAAAAGAGATTTACAAGGTTGAACAAAAAAATTCTTAACATATGTTATTCACAATAAAATCTTAATTTTATTTCTGTTTATAACTGAATAGCGGCAGCCAACGAGCGAACAATGAGAAGAGAAGAAAAACAAATTTAAAAAAATTTTCAATTTTATTAGCAATTATTTAATTATAGCAAATTCATCCAATAAAAGTTATTATTGAGTAGAATACTGTTTTTCAGTTGCCAGTATGTTTTTCGTGATACCTAATTAATTAATGCAATATTAATATGAATATACTGAAACGGAAAACGAGTGGAGTCAACAATGAATTGAAATTATAATCAAAATTAACAGAGAATAATCTTATGAAAAGATGAATAAATAAATAAATAGTACAACTGCATAAATACATGAGTAGTTTTGTAGTTTCTCCTCAAACATGTAACAAGGAAGCTTCGACAATGAAAAATGATTCATGTAAACTTTCTTTTCATCAACATGCGCATTACTTTATGACAGTGAGCACGTCTCCTTCGGTCTACGAATGTTCCCATTTGCTTTCTCTATTTGATAAAGAATCTGTTGAAACAATTCTTTAACTTGCTAAAATAAAGACGTATTTAAATTATAACAATTTTTTCAAATATAATAATTTGCACTTGAAGCATGAAAACAAAAGTGAAATAAATTTAATCAATCACATGTTTCAAAACGAAAAAAATAATATTTTTGAAAATTCCACAAATACAAAGTTTTGCTTTAAAATAAAATTATATTTAATATTCTTCCTTGCGTGCAACTATAAATGCTTCTTATTAAAGCTCTTCATTAACAGTGATAAAATATTATTACAAAATCATCTTACATAACACTAGTAATTTGTGGAAGTAAATTTAAAGCAAAGAAAAAATGTATCATTATTATATATACAAGATAAAAAGTAAAATATTTGCCTCGTTATTTCGGGCAGTTGTTTCCATAAAAGCTGCTTTCCATTTGTCGGCTGTCTTTTTCCCTTCGTCATAGGTCACTTCGCTAAATGAATAAAAACAATCATTTATTTAACTTAATCACAGACTGGCATTATTTTTTAAAGCCTTTACCGTACTCTGTCGTCGAGATCACTCTTGTTGCCAACCAGAATAATTGGAATGCTACAAAAATAAAATAATCATAAGCTAATAATAATAATAAATCATTACAAAATAAAAAACGAAACTGAAAAGTAATATAATTTCCATAACTGAAAAAAATTTTTAAATGATCATTATATATATATATATTTTTTTTTGTTTGCTTGTTTAATTACTTATTCATTTATACTCTTACATATTTTTATGGATATTTTTAGTATATATATATATATATATATATGCTTACTTTGCAACATCTCTCTCCTGTTCACTCACGCAACCGACGGTGTCCAAAATTTTGTCGTAAATAACTTTAACTACATCAAAGCTAAAATTAAAATTAATAAATTATCAATAAAAATAATAACAAAAAAAAATCTGACGATTTTCTGCTGTTGATCGCGTACACCAAAACATAGCCATGAATGCCAATTGAACAGTTTATTGGAAACATGGAAAATTCATCCTAAAACAATATAAAAAACAAAGGACCTGTTCAAAAATAAACTAGCTCAAAAAATATTTTATTAAGTACGGACCATTACCTGGCCAGAAGTATCGTGCAACTGCATTAAATAGCGCTGATTGTGAAACGTGAATTCCTTTGTGAATGCTGTAAAAATAATCTTAATAATAATCAGAATCATATACCTAATAATAATAATAATAATAATAATAATAATAATAATAATAATAATAATAATAATAATAATAATAATAATAATAATAATACGCTAAAACTATAATATATCAGTTAAATAGTAAAAGAATAAAAAAAACATTATATCATGATGACTGTTAATGAGCCAAATGAATGAATTTGTTAACAAAACAAAACTTGGGTAAAGCAAACAATAAATAAATGCAATACTTACTGTTTTCTATTGTTGGATCATAACTGTCGGGAAATCTGTTTTCTGTAAACTGTAAAGACAGTGATGACTTTCCTTAAATAAAAACATATTGAAAATTTACAGTACATTGAAAAATGCATAATTTAACATATTCATGTCAAATAAATATGCACTGGAAGTATCAAATTGCCAAAGCACCTTTGGGTAATAATTAATCAAGCTATATTCCTAGTTTCAACACCAGTGCATATATAAAAATAATTCACAATGTTTGATGAGATTTATTGCTAATAAAAATAAAACAAATTCCTTTCCATCATAATTTACAATTGAACAGCTGCAAACTAATACGCTAAACTGCAAAGCATTTACTCCTTTCCTGCTTTTCCAAATAATATTACAAATTCAAATGTTTATTGCAATTAATATTTTAATAATTATCATAAAAAATATTCTCAACACTAATCACATAATTATAGACAAAGATTTTTCCAGATTTTCGAAGAAAATAGATCTAATTTCATAATAATAATAATAATAATAATAATAATAATAATAATAATAATAATAATAATAATAATAATAATAATAATAATAAACCTAATAATATTAAAATGAATCTTGTTTTAAAAGCCAGCAACTCTAAGTAAAATACTTAAACATATTATTGATTGCATAAACATATACAATAACAAAATTTACTAGGTAAAAATAGAAAACATCAAAACATTCATAAAAAACAAGAATATTCACAAAATGTGAAAAATCTGAACTGCTAATAAGCGCACAACTTTATGTTATTTCAAAAATTTCTCATTATGCATCGTATCATTCTTCGTTGCAATCCTTAAGGGTCAACAGCAATTTCACGCACGAATTCTTAAAATTCCATCCTACATAATTGAGTCGTTAACCGCCAATCATCTAAACTGCAAAACTATTTACCATGTAAAAATACAAATTAAAAAAGAAAAAAGAAATCAGCTGCTAAAATCAAAGTCATATATTACATTTGGCTGAAAAAATAATTTCAAAACAGTAAATCACTCAAATTCTGCGACAGCTATTTTTTGTATCAAACAAACTCAAAAACAATGCATAATGAACATATCATTTTTTTCATGTGCAGATGAAAAAATATTCATTAATATGTATTTTTAAAAATTACTACAATAAAAAAAGGCAACAAAAAGCATGTACATAAGGATAATTACAGGCCAACTCTTTTTTCCAATGGAATTTTTGAAAATTTGCCCATCATGAAAACAATGCTAGCAATTTTCAACAGTGAAAAGAAGCAAAAGAGATACAGCTGAAAAATGCTCTCTCACCAACTGAACGAAAGCCCAAAATTACAAGACGTCGCTCAAAAACTGGCTTTGGACGCATTTCGCTTCAGTATTTGTGCGGATAAGTTCACGTATTTCAAATCACAAACGCGCTCATCAATGACAATGAAATACTGTAACCGTACAATAGCTTGCAGGTTCATTTACATATAACATTCATCAATGCGAAATGTATAATAAATTAGTCAACAAATAAAAATTAAATTTAAATTACTTTCATATTATTAATATTTTACGTTGCTTAAAATTCTAATTTTATATACTACGGTATTGTTCGATTTTAGTAAACAAGTATGGATGGAATTAAATAATTTATTTACGGAAACTTTATGTAAATCTAAATTATGAATTCAAAAGGTAAAAAAATATTTAAGCAGTAGCACAAATTAGGTTTACTTGAAACATTTAAATTGTTGATCATATCAATTCTGCTAAACTTTGCCTAGTTGTTGCTTCGTAGAGCCAATGAAAGAAATAAAGCCAAATTTTTAAAATTTATTTAAAAAAATTATTAGTTTGAAATAAATTGATAAATAATCAGCAGTTGTTGAAGTAATTTGTTCTGACAAAGAGCTCAGGCAAAATATTATACCTTTTCGAATCCTAAATCAAAAGTTTCTCCTCTGAAAGGAAGCACACAGACACACATACATACAAGCCTACCTAAGAATTGTAAAAGCAAACTATTACTATATCACAGCGATGTTAAAGTCAAGGCAAATATAAGTATTCTATTGATCTCATTCAAATTAATTTTTCTACTGAAAACATTTTTCCAAATTAAAGCTAAATTTTAAAAAATTTCATTATTTTCAATAGACAGTAATAGCTGACGAATCTGGCGTTGAATCGCCTTTCATTACTGGCTTGCGAAAGCGCTGCATGTCGTTTTTGACAGCATTTGCAAATAAAGCATCGCGGAACTGCTCCCGTCCTTTCTTCACCCAGTGACCATAAATACGAAATGCCAAGGCATCAATGTGCTTCCGAATCTTTCTCGTCGCATAAGGATTCGCCTGTACTGAAGAGGCGGCAACCAAAATCGGAATGTAACGAATCCGAAGCAGGCGAACCAACAGTCGAACTTGCACAATGGCTAGCTAATAAATAAGAAAAAAACAATTTCAAAAAACTATTCTCCACATACAAATAATGCATATTATGACTGTAAATTTACTCTAAATTTTTTCTTCGCATCAAAACTTCTTTCCAAAAATTTAGTCGCAGATTCTTCAGTCTACAATTAACGTTATTTAAGTAAAAAACATTGAAAAAAATTCTTTTTTAATGACTAAATTCTGTTGAAAATATGGATGGGCTAAAGCTTCTTTGGCAGTTGCACGAGCCTTGGGATCGACACTAAGAAGTTTGCGAATCTTAAATTTAAAAAATACGAAATAGCAACAACAACAACAACCACAGATCATGATAAATAATAAAATTACCAAATCTTTTGCTGCTTCGCTTATTTCATCCCATTCCGGTGAACGAAATTCATAGCGACCTTCTGTTATAGCTCTCAGCATGTAAATTTGCTTTCTGTGATAAAAAGGCGCGTAGCCGCAAAGACTAAAAAAATAATTTTCACTTTCTTCTCAGTTTTAACTAATAAAGCACAAACTTCCATTTAAATCCTACCGAATACAAGAATAATCAAACTTACAGTGTGTACATAATCACACCGCATGCCCATAAGTCAACTTCTAGTCCGTATCCTTTGACAGAGTCATACATGCTTACTTTCAGAACCTCAGGTGCCAAATATCCTGGTGTTCCACATAATTCTACAAATTTTTCAAATATCAATGCGTATGTATTAAAGAGCAAATAACAATTTACCTGTTAATTGCACATCTCCCGTAATTTCATAAGCAAAACCGAAGTCCGTCAGTTTCACTGTCTCATCATCAACCATAAGCACATTTTCCAGCTAAAGTTAACTGAGGAAATTAAAAAAGAAAATTTTCAAACCTAATAATGACCTTAATATCGCGATGCACGATGTTCTTTTGATGCATAGCTTTTACAGCTTCAAGTAGCTGTTTCATAATATGTCTAAAATATTGTTTTGCTGAAATTTTCATTCTAACATTAAAGAATTTCTGCTTTAAACTATCTTATCTTTATAACTGTGCAAAAAGATCTAAATAATGAATTAGTAAACAATAACACTCACCGAGTTTTCTTTTCTGAACATGTTACCACTTTTGTCAAATAATCAAACAATTCCCCACCTTTAGCCCTAATAAAAAATCAGCCACATAACAAAAAAAATGAATAAAGAAACAACATTACAGTTCAAATACAATGAATAAAAATGACGGCATTTCGTAAAAATCGTGCAATTCAACTAAAAAGCAATCAATCATTGAATATGTTAATTATACAAAAAATGAAAAACTTACTTATGTTCTGATGACCAGCCATCATTTTGAGAATTCGAATTTCACGAAGAGTGGTCTCTCGAAGTTCCCTGGCTTGTTCTTCGGTAGCTTTCTCAGAACTGACATCAATAATTTTCACTGCATACTCTTTTCCCGTTGATTTTCGTATGCATCGACGAACTGTACTGCTCATACCTCTGAGAAAAAAATTTCAAATGAAGCATTCCACAAACAATATGCACAAGTAAAAATAATTTACTTTCCCAAAATTTCTTTACAATCATAATTGGTATAAAATTCACATTTCGGATCGCTTATGTGCGAATCTTCTACGTCAGCTACAGAAGGAGGCATATCTGGCTACAATTCAAAAAAACAAAGGTTAATGCAAACATTACGTAATGAATGACGCTAATTCTGATAACTTCGTACATAAAACTGGTTATAAAAGTTGAAATATGTTGCTGAAGAAATTGCCTAAACACTTTAAGAAAAAAATTTTTACTTACAAACTACACCAAGTGAACGAAACATTAAGTAACACAAAAAATAGAAGACTTGAAAAATAATCTTTTCTTATGATGACATGCGCTTGAGAACTAAACGAAACAGAATATTTTTTCAACAAATTCATTTTTCAATTGTTAACTAAATCAGTTAAATTTAACTAACACTGAACGTTTACATTTTTATATTACTTGCAAATTATTCAAGACAAAAATTTAATAAGAATTCTACAATGTTTTTACTTTTACTTTTTCACAATGTATATAAACAAAATGAACATATGCACTAGCGAAACAACGTCTCTTAACTGATAAATTAAAAAATAAAGATTACACGTACTGCTAGCACCACAGTTGATTAAAAAATGAATTACAGTATCCTGTTCGTGTAATTTTCAGGTTTTAACAAATTTCCATATCATCTATTCTTGTAACATGCTTTATAATTGAAAAAAGAAGTATTTTTTATTTTATTAAGTATATGTGCAACATGCTATTTAGCATTTTAAACTTGTTTGATATTTTTTACTTTAACTGCATCTACTTTGTGCTTTTTAAAAAGAAAGCATTAAAAAATTTTATAGAATAATGTTATTAAAGCATATTATGACCAAGTTTTATTAAAATATGCTATTTAAGTATAATGTTTACTCCAGAATTGTGTTTAGTTGGTAGAGAATTGAAGAGATGTTATTTCATTTATTAATTCAGTAAAACTAACGTTTATAGCATATGCAGAACGTACAAGAGATTGCTCCGCGAACGAACATTTGGAGAAAGCGATGCCAATGTTATATATATACTGTTATATAACGAAGAGACTAGTAAGGCGTCAGAAGAAATAGAAACTCCTGGCGCGTTTTCTTGCGTTTTGCAGTGCATTCACGCTGAGCAGGAAGACACCCAGTGTAACATAAGTTTATTATAACACATTTTGTATTGTGTTAACTTGTTGCAGTAATTGTTCTTTTTCTTTTGCATATTTTTAAATAAGAAAAGATGCTTTTTCAGTACTGATTAAAGTATTTCATTATAGTTACAAGGAAATCATAATGTGAAATAATTATTTCAAAGCTGATTTTCAGATAAAATACAAATTATGACAAATTAAATTAATAATAGCAATCAAAATGAAGCAAAATATTTTTAAACAATATAAATTTTAAAATATTACAAATCATTTTTCTAATATAAAGCATACTTATAAAATTTTGTAGTTTGCAAGATTTTTGACCACTGAAAAGTTGCAATATACAGCTATTCAAAGTTGAATATTATTAACCAATAAGAGTCTGAGATATATATGCGAATGAAAAGCATTGAAGTATAAGCGAATCATAGGAAAATCAATTAAAACTAATGAAATTAAAGAACGAATAAAATTCCTCTCCAAATCAATGTGCGATGGAAAAGCTTTCCTTGCAGCTCTGCACATACAAAAACATAAAATTGTTTTACCTAATCATTCTGCCGCTTCCAACAGCACTATACGTTAAAGATGCAGATGATTGTTATGAGCGTAAAGTAGAAATGTATCACAATGTTGTCCTTCTGTTGTAAGAAAATTATTATTGTATTTGTAAACGATTTGAGGTCAGCTGCTATTCGTATATAATATGATTGAATTGCATCATCATTCGTAGTGTGTATATTTATATATAATTATTCTCATCTATAACTTTTTTCACTAATAGCAATGTTTTGTTGAGCAAGAAATTGTTGAATTCCAAACTTTGTATGAGGGGATTTATTAAGTATAGTTCACAATAATTAATTTGGTAAAAGTATTCACATCATTTTTATCCCAGATATTGACAATGCATGCCAAGGGTGCATCACGAACCGTTTTCAAAAAGCCTCCTTTAGAAAAGCATCCTATATTTCATTTGTGTAATACAGTATTTCCACTTCACTTAATTTTGAAATATAAAGTATGCCAAAATGGTAATGTTACTGTTAATTTTTTAAGTCATGCAACAATTATTTTAAGCAAAGTAATTGGATAATAGTAGTGAAAATGCAAAGAGTTTAAAATATTGAATATCAAACGTGTATATATTTTTTATGTTTTATTCTTAATAAAAATTTTAAAAAACATATTTATCTTAATTTATAATATGATAAAAATGTTTGTTGTAAAATTTCGTTCAGTTGCAATATTGAATGTTGTGTGTTTGACTTTCAGGTGCAATTATTTACAGTTATCTCAGCCACTTTCATGTGGTTATACTGGTTTCACTAATAAGCTGAAGTTCTGGCTAGTCTTCGACTAGAGTTGTTGACTGTTATCTGCTCATCTACTGTGCACATCATATAAATAAATTATATATATTTTTTTCACAAAGATGGAAAGTAAAAATAATGTGAATGTTGTCGAAGACGATATGGCTGAGGTGATTTCGAATCGTATGATAGAAAGCTTAAACATGAGCGAAAGCTCTCCACCGATTGTTAGTCACACCGGCCCACACTCAGCTGGATCTACTGAATTTGAATTTCAAGCTGTTGAAAGCAGAGAAAATGGCCATGCAAGTCTTAGCGGTAGCGAAGGATGGACTGAAGATACATGTCCAGTTTGTCTGAAATCATTTAATAATGTAAGCATCTTGATATTAACTTTTTCAGACATTGTTGTAATAAAATAGTATTCGAATAAAATATTTTAAAGCATGTTTTTTTTGACAACATCACAGATTATCTTTTTATTATTTCTGGAACGTTTATGAATATTCTTTTCTTACATTAAATAATTTTATTATTTCAATGTTGATTTTAATTAGCAACATGTGAATTAAAATTTAATTGTGCATATTCTCCCATAATTTAAAATTAGTTATTTGCCTGTTTCCGTTTTTAATGTATTTTTTATTATGATTGCCTTCGTTTACTGCAGTGATGCATTTTCTTTGTTTGGGTTGTTTAAAAAGCATGGAAAATATGCGAGTAATGAAAGAAGTAATTTGTATAATAAACTATGTTATGGTAAACATGAATTTTACTGATGAAGGGTAATTTCATGTAATTTAAAGTCAATGCAGCTGTCTTTTCACTTTCAAAGTAAGAAAATTTATATAATATTGTATAATTCATATAGTATGGTATATGTTATGTAAATTCTTGAATTATAAGCAGTTTGCATCGTATCTGTTGGTCAAGATTGAAAAAAATTGTTTAAAAGACAGATTAAGATCGAATATCAGTGTGGATCTTTCTATGCTTACTTTTGTTTGGCACAGTAGAATATAAGTTTCGAAAAGCGAGCATTAAATTTAATCAGTATCTTTCGTTTCCTAGATGCTTATAGATAATTAAGAAAAGTTGACACAAACCACTTTTCATTTTCATTTCGTGACGTTTTCCAAAGAAATGTGTTAGACAAGTATAATAGAAATTAATAAGTACTCGTTTAAAACTAGTACTGAAAAACAACTATTCACACGACTGGAGTAATCATCATTTAACTGAATGATTCTGCAAAACTTATGAGTTTTTAATTTTCAAAACTGTAATAAAATATTTTTCAGTATCTATACAATAGTATTTTGTTCTTGGAAGGATTGTAAGTTTCGAATATGATTTTGCATCCGCTTTATTATTTTGTATATATGGTGTACTGTAGTAATTATGGATCATCAAGTTTGTTTATATTAGCCAAGATTATTGGACTGTTTGCACACGTTGTGTGAAGAGTGCATAGTTGCTCTTTTGGAAGGAAAGGCAGATTCAGAAAACGACTCTTTTAAAGCGTTGGAGCCTTCGAAATGCAATTTTAAGCCACCACCTGGTGTTGTTCGTTGCCCGGTTTGCAATCAGGTGAAAAAAGTTGCGATTTCCATAGATTTTGTACGGTTAAACTGTTTAATAAATTTTATCAGTTTTTCATTAATTTAAGTAGTTTAATTTAGAGAAGCATTAAAAATTATATTTATTTGTCATCAAATAATTAATGTCTATTTTTATATTGCATTTTTTCTCCAGGACACGAATGTCGGAAATGATGTTCGTTGGGTGAAGCATTTGGTTCGTGATTACCTGGCAAGTCGGCATAAGACGGGTCAATCTGCTGAAACAGGAACAAAAGAAGCCAGTTGTGAGTCATGCAAAGCGAAGCGAGCAGCTGTGGCTGGATGTTACGATTGTGAGAATTTTTTGTGCGACAACTGTTTCTATGCTCATCGTTTTATGAGATGTTTTGACAATCATCGGGTATGTGGATTTTAAAATTTTCAAATTATTCGTATGGAATAATTATCTTGTAGGTATTTGAATTTAACGAATTCGCGAACTCTGCTAAAGCGGAACTTGGTTCAAGATTGCTGACTTGTCAAATTCATACGAACGAATTTATCAGACATTTTTGTTTCACATGCCGAGTTAGAAAATTTTTCAAATGTAAAATTTTTAGAAGAAAAATATAAATCGTTTAAGGTGTTGACGTGTCGTGATTGCACGATGCAGTTGCATGCACCACCGGAGCACAAGTTGGAGTTCATTAGTGCAAAATTGGTAGCGAATGTTCGAGAAGAAATACAAAGCTTAGTTTCAAAAGCGAAAGCAAAGGTAATTTTTTTAAATAACTTAGAATTAATGTAAAAGATAAATTTTCTTTACATTCGCATTTATTGAAATTGAAAAGTGGAAATATTTTTTATGTATTTATTTCTGTTGTTAAGATTGTTGTTCTTCTAGAAAGCATGCTGCGAAAGCTTCACAGCCAACACTGACAAACGTTTGAAAGATTTAAATGCTAACGCGGATTTAGTGAGGCGGGAAATTGAACATCATGCGAATATTTGCATTGAATGGATATGCAAAATTCGTGATAATTTACTTGCACAAGTAGAATATGCTCACAGCGAGTCTGAGCGAAAAATTGCCGAAAACAGTCGAAAATTGGATCTCACTTGTGAAAAAATGAACGACGCATTTCGGTAATTTTTTTTCTGTCGTTGGTTATATCAAGTTAAAATACATAGCAGTTGAGCATATATTTTTCAATGTGTTTACTGGTGCAGAAAGTTCAGTGAATGATTTTTTTAGTATTTTTTGCAATTTCATTTTTGAATGTAACTGTAATTGTAAAACTGCATCGACCAGTCAGTCACATCTAGATTTACTTTTTGTTTTATGAATTGATACTGAAATTGAAGATTTGTTTTATTTCAGATTTACAGGTCGATTATTGAAAAAGGGAAGCACTTCAGAAATTTTAAGCACATCACGAATTATTGTTAGGCAGTTGGTGCAGTTGGTTCACAGCATTCCTAGTGCTGAGGTGTCGACGAATGTAGTATTTACGAAAGATATAGATGCATTTATGAAAGCCGCCTCTTCGACTTTTGGTTCTGTCAGCAGTATGTACTGAGATTTAATAATTAGAATATTTCCTATTTGTAATTGTTATTACTTTATAACATGATTTTATTAGTTAAAAATAGAAATTAATTTATTTTATTAGTTAAAGAGGGTCAGAAGGAGTTGATTACGCCGAAAATATCGCCTTGGTTTCTTGGGAATACTTCATCGCCGTCATCGTCGACAGGACAGCTAATGCAAAATGCTTGCTATTCGAATCCAACTGCATCATATGTTGCTTCAACACTTTCTGGCGGTATTAGTGCAGATGTTGGACAACAGATGCGAAATTATGGCAACAATACTTCCAGTATTGGATCATTTTCAGCGGCATCCAATTACGATACTGATTATGCAAATAATGTGATGATGACTGCATCAAAAACTACTTGTTCAATGACTGTCTACAAGGGTAAATTATTTGTTTGGAATATCATTTGTCTTGATTTTGAAAAGTTTGATTTTTAAATTTTTACTTAGAAAGTAACAAATTAAATAATTATTTGGGAAATAGTCTTCTCAATTCGAATGCAGCATTAACTCTGGGCATGCGTCAAATGGTAATCGGCTGTGATGGATTTTATATTGATGATTTTTTCTTTCTTTATTATCTCTTCACCATAATTTCAGCCGACAGTGCATGATGAATATAAAGATGATCTTTCGAACTTTTCTTCAACTTGCTATTTCGATCGAATATCGAATTTGTTCCCAGCGGCCAACGTTTCTAGCAGTAGCGGTGTGAATGCTTACAGTTTTTGCAATAATTTTTCTCATCTGTCAGAATACACTGGGCCGGCATTTTTTCATTCTTCACTTTTGCAAAATTCTTCCACTACAACATTGTCAACGTGGTCAATGCCATCAACCGTCAGGCGCCCAATTACCATGAATGAAATGAAAATTAAGTAAAGTTTAATGCATCGCTTAGTTTATTATTATTATTGGTTTATTCATTTTATGGTGTGAATTTAGAGCAAATTTTGGAGAAGCAGGCTCAGGACCGGGTCAGTTCTGCTTACCACAAGGCTTTTGCATCACTCCAGAAGGGGAATTGATCGTCGCTGATACTCAGAATCACCGGATTCAGGTGTTAGATTTGAATGGTCAGTCAAAGACGATATTTTCAAAAATGACTGACCATCAGCATTTGATCAGTCCACGTCGAGTGAGAATATAGAATGCTATATATATATATATATGCATTTTTTTGAATAATTCACCGAAAACAGCAAATAGTAATCAGTTAATTTAATTTTAATATTTTGCATGAATAAAAAAAGGAAATTATGAAATTTTCATCGTAATAATTAAGGTAAGATTAAAGTTTATCTATCATGTTATGTTATGTAATGTAAATTGTAATTGAATGAATGTTTTGAAGTGTATTATTTTTGTAATTTTTTAAGAAGGTGAAAAGTTATGCGTTTATTTAAATTAAAAAATATTTTTTTGTATCTTAGGTTATTTTGTCGAGAGATGGAACACAAATTATTGTCGGTGATTGTCCAAATGATCAGACGCGTTTGGTATATTTCACACGCTGCGGGAAGTACATAAAGCACAACAGTAAGAGGAAGGGGCGGATATTTTTGCAGTTTTGTTGCAATATTTGCATGCATTTATTGTGCATAATTCAGGTACTCCATTTGTGCAAGCGTTGCGTGGTTTGGCGATCAGTTGGAAAGGGGAAATTGTCATGATTGACATGTCAGAGGAATCGGTCATCTTTCTTACTGAATCCTTTGAAATATTGCACTGCTTCTCTTATCAACCGGCAGTAGGTGAACCTTCCGATTTAGCTGTCGTTGGCGATGAATTGTACATTGCAGATTTGAGCAGTCATACTGTTTCTGTTTTTTCACATACAGGTCTATTTATTATTTTTTTTAATGAATTAAATTTGATATTAAAAGATTTTTTACATGATTTTGTGAATTAAACGTTTAATTTGCAATGTATTTTAATTTGTTTGTTTGATTTTAATTTCAATATTTAATCTTTTTAGGTTCAATTTTGCGTAAAATTGGTGGCGAACATTTCACTCCATATCCTTTCGGTGTTGATGTATCCGACGAAGGGGATGTAGTTGTAGGAAGTTGGCATGGAAATCAAATTTATGTTGTCGTATTTAAAAAGAATGGAGATTCGCTATGCCATTATCAGTGTTCTGAGATTCCAGTGAGCGAAAATTTGTATTGAATTAATTAATTAATTAATTAATATTTTGTTTATTAATTCAAGATGAAACGTTGCAATGGCTTGCGCATCACTTCTCAGGGATTCATTGCTATAATGTCGATGGAATCTTGTTCTTTTCTGGTGCTAGACACACTTTACGTAAAGCGGTCGCCGGATCGCCATAATGCTTAAAAAGTTTTTCACAATTATGAATTTCATTCATTCAACAAAATACATTGCTCTGTGATTGATTTAAAGAAGACTCGATGCAAAAGCGGTGTCGTTGTTTTTCCACTCCTACTTTGTATTGCTTACTCTCTTCATACCAAAGATATTCACTTTGTTGTGTTATTATATTTAATTGTTATTTTTTTTAATTTTTATTCATCTCAATTTCTTTTTTTACTTTTTTTCTTCTACATCTAGGTACGATGTGCCTAAAACAGTACATTGTATGCATGTATGTATGTATTTTTTAAAGATCAACAAACATGAAATGTGCCTAACATTTCAGTTCTTTTTTCGAATTTAAATGGCTGTTGCCTACTTGCCTGTTATTGTTACTGTTACGTTGTCAATTTTGTTAATGGAAAGTTGGTATTTTTTCTTCCTTCTACAGCATTTATTTATTTATTTATTTATTTACGTACAAATATTTATTTATTTATTTATTCATTTGCTCAAGGTCTTGTTTGTGATGCGTGAGGGTAATTTGCAAAGGGTGATTTACTCCCGCAAGGAAGTTGTGTTGTTGTTCATTGGCGGGTTTAGCTTTTTCTCAAGCTTTGTTTCTTTCTGTTCCACTTGACTACACACGCAGACTGTCAAATGCGACTTTTATCATTTACATACTGTTGCCAAAGTTTTGCGGAATACAACAATCTCTGTATATTATATTCTACATTACACATCATTCTTTTATTTTTCTTTTTCGGCAGCGTTATTTTTTTTTATAAATTTATTCTCTGGTATTTAAAATTACATTCCGTATAACTTTTGTTTTTTGCTTTTCATTATCATCAACTTGGATTATTTATTATTATTATTATTATTCTTATTATTTGCGTATTCACTTTTTCAAAAATTGTCTTAATCAGATCGCTTATTCTTCGCTAATATTCTCTCTATTCGGTTCTGATGTTTTCTTTACTTTTCTTAAGATACAGTTGTATTCCGTTTTGCATATTATATATATATATATGATGGTAATGATTTAGATTTGTTTTTTAACTCTTGATGAACGTTCTTTTGGATATTTTTGTAGCGACGATGATGAAAATGTACCAATCGTAGATTGTTAATGTCAATCACTAATCAAGATAATGTATCTTTGATTTCGGTTTGCAGTGGGACACAAAAATTATTTTTCTCAGTTCCTTTCTTGCTTCTGTTTGGTGTCTGATTTTTAATTTTTTGACAACGGAATTATTTGATCCATTTTTTTCATAATGGCAAGAGATGATTGTTTATACTTATTTGTCTTTTTGTATTGTGATTTTCTTATACTATGAAAATTTATGGAAGCTGCTGAAGTTGATTGGAGAAAATGAAAATTGTCTCAGCTTGCCCGGTTTTAGAAAAAGAATTTATATTCGCTTTTCGAATTCTATTTTCAAATTACTCTGAATTTGTTTTAATTATATACATATAGTAATGTAGCATCCAGTTTAAGTAATTTCGCATAGGATCGATTTTGAACAATTTCAGTCAATGCAATTGATGAACAGTTTAATAATAAAATATTTCACAAACTATATACTCGAAAGTGATTTATTTATTTCCTCCAAAAATGACCTTTTATTTTACGAGTTTTCAAAATACAAACGAAAAAGATAATGCTATATACCAGTGAAATATATTATCCCAAAAATGTTGGAATTCATTAACAGAAAATCAACAAAACATAACAACAGTATGCTCTTAAAGTTATTATTATTATTATTATTTACGTACAGACAAATATACTATTTATATTGATCAGTTAGTGTCACATTACATTTGGCAAAGACAATATAATATTGGAAAGAAACAGGCGAGAATGACTAAAAATGGCAATAAATACTGACTCTGATCTTGTTGTGCATAAGGATCCTGTAACTTTGGACCGCTGGCATATTTTTCGCTACTTCCCAAAGTGTCATCAGAAAAATGATCCACTTCCTCTATAACGGTTTCTATACTATCGCTTCGTTTTTCTACAGAGATATCCGCATCATTTAAACGTGGTACGTCTGAAAGGAAGAACATAAGCAGAAACAAAGTGAGGAAACAAATAAATTATGCCAAAGATTTGCTTCACACACAATTTCACTCACCTTCTACAGTTCCTCGCAAAACATACAGTGCATTCACTTTCGGATTGTCTATCCCAATCTTAATGAAAAATCTGATTTAAAGTAAAAATTTTCAAAATTTTACTGAAAAACATTAGGATATTTGGATATTATCACTTTAAAAATTTATCAAATAAATTTTAACCAACATCATAATAATTTTTATGCAAAGACAAGTTTTAGGTTGCTAAAATAAAACATGGTGTAATATATTTATTCTTACATGAATAAAGCGAACTTTTAATTTTCCGTTGAAATGGATGCTAGAGCTCTTCAGATAAAGCATGCTATTTTGCACTCTGAACGGCACATATTCGTCATGCGCAACTCCATGTCCAACAAGAGAAAATATATCCAAATGTTTTATTACAACTTTATCATTCAAAGCTACATCGAAAACCTAAAATAAAACAACATTTCTGCATTAAATTAAAGACTTGTCAAATTTTATTAAAATATCACACGTTAAAAATAAAATGCAATAAAATTTCCATTCCCGCATATGCATATGACTAATTGCAAACTATGCTAAATTGATTTTAAATCAATCGACTGCTGCTATATGCAAAATCAGATACAGTGTGTTCGTTATTCACTAGGTGTTATAATTAGAATAAGTGAATTAGCACTGTGTCTAAAGATTAGAATTCTACCAAAAATAGCAGGTAATTAAACAGTTTTCAGGGCGGCTGAAAATTCAAACCTTTTGACCAGGAGCGTTGAAGTACACCTCGCTGAACTTCAAAACCAAAACATAATCACCTTCTTCTGGAATTGTTATTTCATATTCAAAACTTTTCGTATGATACCGTTCAGTCTGGTATAAAATCTGATCGCTGGGTGAAACCCGTTCAATTATAAACCGCTTTCCATAATCAGACGATATTCCTATAACGCCCTCTAGAGGATCTTCTCGATAATGCACTCCGAAGTCGTCTATATGTGCACGACCACCTACAAATTTGGAAAGCTTCATTTTATAACAATTCAAACCAATTTTTCTTATTCATCTCTACGTAAATAATTCTATTTAAATTTTTATCATCAATCGTGTACCCACTCCTCATGATACTAGCTTATTATCAATGAATGAAATCTAACATTTTGCCTAAATTAATTAATGTATTTAATGTTTTGCTTACGAGCTTTTCGATTCAACTGGAAATGCTATTTAAACATAGTTTACTGTATAAAATGTGCAACAAAATTTACAGCAAACCATTTTGGGTGTAAATTAAGGAAATAAAACTTAAACAACACTAATTAGAATTAACCAAATTTAATTCATACTATCACCAAAATAACTTCAGAAGATTAAAATATGTTATTTTCAATATTCAATGCAAGACAAAAAAGCTTCACTTGAAAATTTTCATATTTAAATTCCACATACTGAAACATAACAATCAGAAAAAAACACTTCTAATTAATAATTATAACACCAATTAGTTACCTTCTGCTCACTTGAATGGTAAACTTTAAAAAAATATAAATATTTATAAATTAGATAAAATCTGTTCTAATTAAAATTTTCTTATCAATAATAAAGACAATTTCAATTCTGATGTTATATTCCATTTTCCCAAATTTATATCTGAACATTATTTAGCTATTTTTTACCTGCATTGATTGCGTCGATGACTTCGCCAGCTGCGTAACTAGTAAATGTCGCATCAGAAATAGAAAGAATAAAAATTATTGCACAACGAAAAACATCCATTTAAATTTACCTAAGTTAAATTAAAGTAATAAGACTACAGTAATAATATGTAATAAAGTAAATAACTAAACTGCGTAATTTTCAATGGTTATTTTAATGTTGCGTAATTACTGTGTTTATATTGATCAAATTTTGGATGAATGATTAGCTTTACAACATTTTATTCATTATGCATATAATATAATAATGAAATCAAATTCCAAGTTATCTTTCAGGAAATAAAGTTGACATGTGCAACATAAAATTCTTTTCAATTGTTTCTGTTAATAATACTCAAGTTTGCTTTATGAATTTGCCGTTCATTTATAAATCATTGAAAGACATTTTCATGCGCATTGTCAAGATAAATGTTTTCCATTAAATTTATTGTAACTTATATCAAATAATTAATTAATATATTACACATTTTGAAATTACAAATATAAAAGTAATGTAAATTACCGTGGAAAATTCAGCAAGATTTGTATACATAAAGATTTTTAAAGCATATAAAACGATATGAACCATAAACTGAAAAATCAATAAGCAAAGTAAATAAACAATTCATTATTGATATTCAACATTATATTCAAATATATAATTCCGTGTAACTGAAAGTTATATTATTGTAAATAAAGATAAAAAATGCTTGCTAATTTACTCAGTGAGAAATTTAAAGTATTACATATATAGCAGAAAATTTAATACTCATTGATAAGAAACGAATATGAAATATCACATGATTTAAGAAAGTCACATAAATCATTTAGTATAGAATCGACTAGCAAGTTCAGTTCTTGGATTTTTAAACAAACAGAAGATTCACAGATCGCATTTTTTCCATCAAATGCATCGTTTTCAGTGCCAGAATTGCTAACAGTCTCTGTTATTTCTAAACCAAAAAGGTCCATATCATCTTGATCAAAAAGTGGAAGAGACGCTTTGTAATCGTATTCTGAAGAATTCTGTTCAGCAATGTCAACTTCAGACAACTTCAAAGAGATCCACTTTATAATTTCGTCTTCACAATTCTGAATGCGATTGGAAAATTCATCGAGCTGATTTATTTTATCTTTTCCAATGGAACTTTCACGAAGAGCATGTACAGTACCTTTCGCTTTTCCCAATTTCCGAAAAGTGGCACAACCTGAATCAAAACCAGCATTGAAACCAGCTTGCATTTCACACTGTTCCGTTTCACTCATAAGTGATCGATATGCAAGCATAAATTTCTGATACTGATGATGGATAAAATCTATCTTATCAATCTTTCTATCATCTTGCTGATCGTCCTCCAATTCATCTGCCATGCGTAACTAAAGCAATGCAATTAAATTAAATTTAAATTAAATACATTTCAAAATAGAACAAATTATTCACAATTATCAGTTGAACGATCTGAAATACAACTGAAACCAGTATGATATAAAATAAAGCAATGCTTTTTTGAATTTTTTATAGGATAAAAAATTGAATTTACTTACTCTATCAGTAAAGTAATTATAAGTGATGATCATGTTCGAATACACAGTAATTTATTCATACTAATATACTGTATAAATCAAAGTAAAGTAGATGCATTTTTAGTTTTGACTATTTGTATGATTGGCAATGGTTAATTACGATACACCTTGGTGAGCGTTAAATAAACATTCACACATGATAAGTCTTTTGTTTCGATGCGATTTTAAGGATTGAAAAATACCGCCCCACTGTGTTGGACGATGTGGTTGGTAATGAAGAAGCTGTGGAAAGACTGAAAGTTTTCGCCAGACAAGGAAATGTACCAAATTTGATAATTTCGGTATTAAAAAATTTGATATTTGATTAAAAATAATATCTGATTTTCTGCGTTGTAGGGTCCCCCCGGTACTGGCAAAACAACAAGTATTCTTTGCTTGGCACGAGAAATGCTTGGATCTGCTTTTGGAAATGCTGTTTTAGAGCTCAACGCTTCTAATGATAGGTGAGGTTTATGCTACCACTCTAAAACTTTCTTATCTTACTCATGCATCGCTTAGATCAAACGCTTAGAAAAATTATGTTCTTGATTTTTGAATTCATGCACATGTACATGTTTGTTTATTAGGTGATTTACTGGTAATTTCTTTTCAGTTTTAGCATTCTTATTTTATTTTTTATGTAAATTTATCATATGAACTTTATTCTACTTACAATAACTGTGTGCGTACTTTTCTGTATTGATGAATTTTGAATAGTAAAGCTAAGCGATGGTACAGTAATGAAGGTTGTGCTTGAGTTTCTATTTTATTTTGTTAAACTTTCATTTTTGTTATTCGTCTATAAATCAATTAATTATGTTGAGCATTAAAATGCTGTTAAAATTATTTATTTTAAGGGGTATTGATGTTATTCGAAACAAAGTGAAAATGTTTGCTCAACAAAGAGTGACTCTTCCCGCTGGAAAGCAGAAAATTGTCATCTTAGACGAAGCAGACAGTATGACAGATGGAGCACAGCAAGCTTTGAGGCGAACTATGGAAATTTACAGCAAAACTACTCGATTCGTTTTTGCCTGCAATGAGTCAGATAAAATTATTGGTATTTGAATACTGTTTGCATTTTAAAATGTTACTAATTTGAAATTACATTTTAAAGCATTTTATGAACAATTTTTAATGGAAAACGAAATGAAAAGAAATTAATTTTTCCATTTTAATTAAGAACCGATCCAGTCTCGTTGTGCAATAATTCGTTTCACATATTTGCTAAATGCGCAAATTTTGGCTCGAATTTTGACAGTTTGCCGTATGGAAAATGTGAATTATACAAAGGATGGTCTTGAAGATCTTGTTTTCACTGCTCGGGGTGACATGAGAATTGTACTTCTATTTAAGCATAGTTTTTCTCTTTTTGTGAAACATTATTTAAATTTTAATTTTTTAGGCTCTAAACAATTTACAGTCTTGCGTTGCTGGTTCTGGATTTGTAAACTCGGAGAATGTTTTCAAAGTAAATTTCACTTGCACATTACGTGATTGTGGTTTTTCTTCTGTAAATTTGTGCGTATTTAACTAAATATGCAGATCTGCGATGAACCTCATCCTCTCGTCGTAAAAGACATGTTGGATCATTGCAGCCGAGCAGACCAGCACGAAGCGCACGAAGTTATAAACCATTTATGGACGCTTGGCTATTCAGCTGAGGATATTGTCGGCACTATATATCGTGTTTGCAAGTCGCACAGTTTGCCAGTAGCGTTGAAAATAAGTTTTCTCAAAGTTGGTGACAAATTGTTTGTTCTTCATAAATTGATGTATGTTGTAAATTTTTTATTTTCCAGGAAATTGGTCTAACCCATATGCGCGCTGCGCAGGGAAGAGGCTCTCTGTTACAACTATCCGCTCTGGTGGCACGTTTATGCAGATGCGCACTGCCGGCAAACCAGAAGGCAAATCTGGAAGTTTAATATGATAACACATTTGGTGAAAACAGTTATTTACATTAAAAAAATCTATGGTAAAACAAGATGAATTTAAAAAAAATAATCACTGAGATGATAACAACTGCTGTAGAATAATATCTTGAATGTATTCGGATCCTAAAATTGAAAACATAATGATATAATAATGATTGATACTACATTTTATATATAGGTGTGCATTGTCCAGTTGCGAGAAAGCTCACCTGCACTGTCGGCAGTAGTTATTTGTCGTTCTAATTCCAATTTTTTATTCGCACAAGCTAACATGCTTTCATCAACGGTATCCTTTGAAATCAGCTTAATCACATGAACATCTCTGAAATGTAGGATCATTTGAAGTGCGTGCATAAATGTGGAAATGAAATTTAAAAACAAACTGCTAACTTTTTCTGTCCAACTCGATGACAACGATCCTCAGCCTGACGATCGTTGTGTGGATTGTAATCAATATCATAAAGCACTATAACGTTGGCCGAGGTGAGGTTGATGCCCAAACCTCCGGCACGAGTAGAAAGCAAGAAAATGAATATATCTTCAGATGAATTGAACATATCAATCAATTGTTGTCTGAAAAAAAATGTAGATAGAGAATAATGTTTTTTTCTCTTTTTATCACATATATATTTGAATGTTCAGTTTGGGCACCTTTCAACAACCGGCGTTTGACCATCCAAACGTAAATAGCGGATCTGTTTCAGATTTAAAAATTCTTCAAGAACATCAAGAACAATAACAAACTGACTAAACAGAAGCACCTTGTTTCCCTTAAACAAATAAAATTCGAATTTTTCACATTTTAATTAACCTGTTTATTAATTACCTGTTGCTTGGCTTCGGCCAAAATGCCATCAAGAGCAATCAACTTGCCAGAGTCGTTGATAGCACTGTCCGATAACTTCAAACGATTCAATTTCTTAAACAACATTAAACCACATTATTTTGTTTTGCTTTTTTTTGTAAAAATTTACTTTGTGCTGGCAGCATAATTTGTGAATTTCAAAATCAGATTTGAGCATCAAATCCTCCACTACTTCAGACAACTGAAATTTCTTGTAAACTTTTTCCTCAAAAAACAAAAGTGAAATAAATTAAAATCGAACGCAATTGTGTTGCATAATAAATTCATACTTTGGCCACCACTTTGGCAATTTTATTCAATTTTTTCTCCTTGTAATGCCATCTCAACAACAGCGGATGATTAGCAGCTTTACGAAGCTTCATGATCATCGATGTCAACCGCCCTGATGATGATGATGGTGCGTCCGAACAATTCTCTTGACGAGATTTCAAAATTTCCGTACATTCGGCCACAATTTCACTGTAAATTTCACGCTGCAAATTGGTCAATTCACAAAACTGCAATTTTTCATGCTTCTCAGGCAACTGATGCAAAACCTGCCGTTGAAAACAATAATAATAATTATTATTATTAATAATTTCAAATTAAAGCAATAACAAACATCCGATTTCAATCGTCTAAGTGTAAATGGTGATACGATTCTTTTCGCTTGTTCAATTCGACATTGTTCTCCTTCTGGGGAAGAAATATTTTTCTAAATGAACAAATAATAAATAATCCATCTAGCAAGAAAATGATCTATTTTTTCGTATAAATTTACCAGTTGAAACAAGCTTGATAAATCGTCCAAGCAAATTTTGAGCTTTCTGAATATCTTCGGCATAATAAAGTACAGCAACGATATCAACTCAATCAGACTGTTTTGCAAAGGCGTGCCCGTCAGCAGAATTCTGTGCTTTGTCTAAGAAAAAAACATAAATTAATATTCTTTAATAAACAGAGTTGAATTTAAAAATAAAAAACAAAATTTGCACACTTTAATCGACATCAGTTGCTTGTATCTGTGGGTTCGGTAATTTTTCAACATATGCGCTTCGTCAAAAATGGCAACATCCGCCAGTATACGTTTCATGAAATGCCGATCTTCCGCATTAGATGAGATCGAAGTGTAACTATACAACAATTACAAGTGAAATTCTAATTGTAAGAATTGCAAAAAAAAGACTAACGTTGTCAAAATAACGTCTGCTTCGACATGCTTATTATAATACTGTCGTCTGATCCAAGCTCGGTCGGATTGACTTCCGTAATAAGTTAACAATTTCAGTGAAGGACACCATTTTTGAATTTCTCTCAGCCAGTTGTCTAGAACAAGAAAAAGAAATAATTCAAATTTGAAAATGAGTTCAAAAAATTGGAATTTTGTAAAAATCTACCCAAAGTAGATGATGGTACAATAATGAAGACAGGACCGCCGAAATTGTTCTCTTTCAAATAAGCCAAAAATGCTATTACTTGTATAGTTTTTCCCAAGCCCTGAAGAAAATGGAATTAATTTTCAATTCAGATGATAAAATTTCAAAAATAAAATGGACCATTTCGTCGGCTAAAATGCCACCCAAATTTTGCCGGTAAATCAAACTGAGCCAATTCAATCCGACAAGTTGATACGGTTTCAGTTCTAAACTGGAAGAGAGAAAAAAAATATATGTACAAAAAAATAATATATACCATTCCCCCCTCAACTAAATTGCTCACTCGTGTGCAATTAAATTCGGCTGCTTCACCAAACCGTTGTCGGTTTTCATCATCAATTCCACTTCCATTTCCAATTTCGACGATACAGTGTGACATTTGTACAACAAAAAATCCAACCGATTCTGAGATACCAACGAGTCAATGTAGGCAATGCACAAGTTGGTGGAAAATCCTTTTGCGTTTTCAAATTTTTCAATCTCAAAAAAGAGGAATAATTTTCCTTTTATAAATTAGAATAAAATTTAAAAAAAATTTCATCAAACCAACCATATCATCATAAGATTCAAATGGACGAAGTTCAACAATTGCGTTTGCCATTCGTTCCGAACAACGTGGTAAAGCAGCTAGCTGAGACGGGTCGGCAGAACGGAAAAACTCCAAACATTTCGCCTAATGAAAAAATAAAAATAAGTCAGTTTTCTTTTAATAATTGAATAACTGGGATTAAAATTATCACCTCCATATCACGTCGTTTCAATACTATCGGCTTTTTGAATTGCAATTTGGCATCGGTATCAACATCCATCTTGACGGCTTCATCCACATCGTTATCACTGCCAGAAGCACTGTCATCAGAATAATTTTCATCTTTCGTCGAAGATGAATATGAATCCTGCTTCGAAGCATCACTGTCCTCCCCTTCATCGGAACGGTAAACCACTCTCCGAAGATGCTTAGCTTGTTGTTCCTCCACCAAGACGGGTTCCTCCTTTACAGCGGAGCTGGTGGTACAAGCGACAGCATCGTCAGTTTCTTCTTCATCTGAACTGAGAACAAAACGCCTCTTGAAAAACTGCTTTACAGTAAGCGGAGCTTCTTTGGCCGGTTTTTGAGCAACACTTTCAACTGGACTATCACTTTTTGATTTAACATCTTCGTCATTAATATGATTTTCCTCCTCATCTCCTTCTTTTTCAGACAAAAGTTCCTCTGCTAAAAACGCTCGTCGCATTTGTTTTCTTTGCTGGTGTTTTCTTTCTTTGCGCAGTTTTCGCAACATATCAAAACTGCTTTGAGCCTTTGTAAAACTGTACACTTGTTTAGCATTGGAATTTTGCTTCATGATCATTTTTGTTTCTGCTTGCAATTCTTTAGCAATTTGATGTCGTCGACGTTCAGCTTAAAAAATAAAGAAATCGACACAACCATTTGAAATTAACCAACCAATAAAAATGAACAGTTTTAATAATCTCATACCTGCCAGTCGTTTTGCTTTTTTCTTACTCAACCATTGTTCTTCTTCACTTTCAGACGATGGCTTGTACTCGCTAATATCAGATTGATCATCTATTTCTTCCTCGTTGTCAGACACTTCCAAATTAGAGAGTTCTTCATCAGCAGATAACTTCGGCTTTTTTGTCGTTGACGGATGATCTGACGAAGATACGTCAGAAAGTGAATCATCATCACTGTAGTCATCTTCCAAATCCAACCTTGCAAAAGTTATAATAATGCAAATTAAAAAAACAATCAAATAAACCCCTCCAGAACAAAAACTTACTTGGAACTGCTAGAAGCGGGTTCTTTCCAACGATTAATGCTATCGGCTAAATTAAATATTTCAAATTGTATTAAATAACAGCATAAAAAATATATTCCATAAAATTGCACATCTAAAATTAAATCTTTTACATGTTTCAAACTTACATAGTAAAGCATTGCTTTTCGACGGTGTGTTTGTTTCAGATGGTACAGAAAAATCTGATACAACGGGACTTTCAGCAACCATAGTCATTTGTTTCGCTTCATTAGCGTTCAATTCACCATTTTCTCGTACCTTATTAGCAAGATTACTGTAGCTCGACGAACCAATAAATTTATACTTTTCAAAAATGTCCAATTCAGACTCCATTCAACAATACTGCATTCACAGATTCAATCCAAAGTTGCTTTAATCAAATTCACAGTTGTGCTAAAATAAGAAACATCATTTCCGTTACATACACATGTGTATAATAAAACATTTTTATTTATATCATATTTCATGTTCTAACATTCTTCATACAAGTGATAAATAAAAACTGCACTACAATCGAATGAAGATTATTAAAATTCAAATTCAAAATATTAAGGAAATGAGCTTAATTAAATAATTCAACAACAAGTATGTCAAAGTTGACTGCCTGCAAGATTAACCGATTAAAATTTACTTGTAGATGTCCACTCGTAGTAAAAGAAAGATAAATAATATTAAATAAGCATATTCTTACAATGAACAATCATCAATAATATATGTGCACCTGAATAAACTAAAATTGTCGGCAAAAATTCAATAATCTATGTTGAAATGATGTCATCTTTAAATTAAATCATAATTTAACGTACATCCTTCTTTCGTAAATTATTGAAACTTACATAAAAATAACGCAAAACTATATAAGTTTACTTTAAACACAAATCGTGTTTATTATTTAAGAAACAATAAAAAAAATGACAAACACTAATTTCCCCTCATTTATCTATCGTTATTATATACAATAACAAGCATAAATATACATGCAAAATACACAATAAATTTATATATAATAATATAAAAACAAAGCTTTTCATTTAAAATTAATGTTTCAAATCAAAATAAAATAAAAGACATTAAAAAATTATGAATAAATATCGAGTTCAATCTAACATATACTTTAAATGTAAATAAAACGTTATATCAAATTCTATATTATTTACAATTATAAATTCAAATAATATGCTTTCAGAACGACAGAACAAACTAATAATGCAACAAAGAAGAAAAAATATAGTTTAACTTCACTGGAAAGCATGTCTATATTGAAGCATGGTTGAACATATGACAGATTAAAAACAAGCTGTTTAACTTACGATCATAATAGTAAATCATACATCCATATAATTAAATCAAAAATCTAAAATTCATACCTTACTAAATAAATCTATTACAAGAAAAATTTCACAACTTCACACTGCCAGACTGAAAAAAAATACGCAAATGCTTAAAACCGGAAATTATGCTATACCGTACGTCACTCCAACTAAAATAAGGTTATGCAGGTATTATCATATTCAAATTTTGAAATATCTGTGCATTAAATTAGATATCACTTAATTCAGAACATCATAAAATAAATTTATTTTAAAGTTTTGTTAAATAAATTTTTATTATATACAAATACATTTTATTTAATCTAGCAAAATAGTTATATATAAAATATAAAAGCTGTATGTAAAACATAGGCATCAAAGAACAGTTGTATATGGAATTTTTAATAGATGTAATCAATTTGGCATTAACTGCTTTTTATTATAATTCTATTTCAAAATAAATAATATTACAATGCATATTGTACGTATTGTAATAACATGTTGTTCAAGACAAATACAGTAATAAGCATTTTTCAGTAACCTGAAGTAATGTAACGTTGCCAAATAAAAAGTTAATATGCTAAAATTCCTTATATAATAATGAAAACTAACTTTTATTTATGTTATCTGTTACAAATTTTAATTAAACATTATTTGATAAGAATTCGAGTTATTTAAACCTGAAAGTCATTTTATGGTATTTCGGTTGACTAAATCTGAATTGTCTTTGTTCTAAACCAATTGTTTCTTTATTGTTTAGGAAATTGTCTGTTGTTTTAGTTTACTTATAATATGGGCAGATAAGAATTTTGTGATTTTATAATTTTTTGGTATGCTTTAGTATTTAAATATTTATTGCTTATTTAAAATCTTTATTATTATTTAGTATTTTTGTCACTCTCCACTTTCAGGCTTCTGTACGTTTAATTTCTATTTTATCTAAATCTTCTTTTGTATTTTAAGTTATCTATTTGTTGAGCATACTGAATAATAATGCGTAATTCTGTTGACTGTGAATAAATTTTTTTGTATTTGATGATTTATAAAAAACTAATTTCTTTGAAATATAAAAGTTATGTTATGAAAAATAAAACTTGTTTTGAATTATCTTTTGTAGGATGCATTGTTGATGAAGAGAGATGTTTAGTGCTTGTTTCATCATTTTTCAAATTCAGGTTTTATTGTTTTATTATTTTTATCGGATTTCTTTATTTCGATTTAGTGCATGTTGATAATGGTTTTTCTGGTGAAAACTTTTCTTACTTTAAAGTACATCAGTGTTGTGATTTAATTGAACAGTAATTTTAAAATTTAAAGCGTATAATAAATGTCATGTGATTCTTACATTTAATTTGAAAATGTCTGCTTGTATTTTAGTACATGTTTTGTATTATAGGAAAAGTGTTATTGGACAAGTTAAAAGAGATGGAAATTGAAGTGAATGTATTATTAAAACAAGCTGGGAAAACAACAAATGCAGAAGAACGCTTACGATTGTTAAGTGAAATTGGGCAATTAATCATAGATGATGAAAGTTCAACCCCTTTAAATGGCTTTTTCGATGAAATTGTTCAGCTAGTATTTAGATTTCCAAATTTTGATTTACTTGACTTTTTGACCAGTTTTTGTGGATTAGCTTGTCGTACTGAAGTGTACTTAGTGGAACGTGCTGTACCAATAATATTAAATATGCTCAGCGAAGCTGATGATCATCTTTTGAAAAGAATTCTTTCGTCGATGGCGTTAATTTATCATTCTGCTTTAAAATGGGTTTTACGAAAGCCACCATCTCAGTTTGGCGTCGATCCAACCTGGCATGCTGTGAGCGAATTTATAACAGGCGTATTATCATGGCTTGAGTCTGAAAACGAAGGTATCAAAATTTATGCGTTTAAATTTTTGGAGCGTTGCATTTTGGCGAAAATTGAAGAATCGTGGAACCTGAAATCTTCTGCATACGGTTGTCAGTTAGTGACTGAGTTGCAAGCTAGTAACGATCTGTTGTTTTCAAGTCTCACACGACAACTGGTCGCGCCGCACATTTCCTTCAGTGGTCTCAGCGTGTGTTTGAAAAGTTTAACTGATATTGTTAGAAATGATGCAACGTTTTTGGATCGATTTTTGAATTGTTGCAAAAAATTAATTGTTGACATCCCACCAACTTTATCTCACAGGCAAATGGAAAGTTTGTTTAAGGTGATGCGATTTCATTTGACTACATTGGTGAAATTGCCATGCTTGTCTAAAGCTGTATTGGAAATTGCGTCAATTTTGCATAAACTTGGCATCAGTCCTGCCGAATTAGCACATCTGACAGGTGTTAGTAGGTCTAAGTCTGGGAAGAGATCAGCTACTGAAGATGATTTCAATACTGATGAATTCAATTCAGCTGAAAGAAATAAAAAAGATCATGATGCACATTTGAAACGGGTATATGGTTTTCTAGGTGACAGTTTGACGCCAGAAAACTGTGTTCAGTTAATATTAGCCGCTTTTCCATATCTATATAACAATATACCAGAAAAGTTTTTGCAGGAATACGCACCCATTGATTTTTTGCCTATTAACGAACAGATTGATCGTATTTTAAATACCATCGCATCTGTGATTTGTTCAGCTGGTTTGTCTTTTAATTTGAAATTGAACAATAAGAAACACGTGAAAAAAAGTGAAGAAAAGAAAGATGCTGATCTTGCTGATAGAGATGACGATGAAGATGTAGATGGAGAAAGAGGAAGGATATTGTCATATGATCAAAATGAAAATCAGTCAACGTCGAAATTGGTAGTGAAAGTGCTAGATTTGGTTGACAAAGTTGCGCCGTTACCAATGCAACACACGCGTTCAGTGATTCAGAATTCATTTCAACGTATTTTGAATCTTAAAAAATGTGAGCTTGGATATGAAGATGCAGAAAATCAAAGACATATTTTAATAACAATGTGTAGCTTGTATGAAATGGCTGAATTGAAAGAGAAATTATTGCAAGAAATTGTTGCAGAGGCTTCAAGTTCTGGTGAACTAGCTTTGCAATTACTTTATTACCAGTATTCAATTTATTTACAACTGAGAAGACAAAATAACACAACAGCAACGGAAAAAGCCTTAAACCAGTATAACAGCACACTGGATAGTTTGTTATCTGCTTTGCTATCCGGTGGTGAGATTCAGCTTAATTTATTCTGTCGTCTGGTTGTCTATGCACCTCAATTATCCGTGCAGGCGTTACAAGTGTTGAAACAAGGTTGCAAACAACACAGCACTTACATTCCTTGCTTGAACATGTTTACTTCAGTAATTAAGCATCGTCCTGGTCAGAAAAAGGAATTGTTTGCTGAATTTGCTAGCTTGTCGACATTTGATGATGACACAGCAATTGTAAATGGTTGGCTTGAAAAGTTAAATTCACTTTACAGATATCCTCCTACGAAAGATTTGGTAAAAGAATTGGCATTGAATCATTTGCATTCACTTGAGCAAGAGGTACCTCCAGAATATCTGTCGCTAGATGAGAATGAAGAAAAACAGTGGGATGAAAGATCAGTTCGAATATGTTTTCGTGTGTATTGTCATTTATTTCCACAGCAAGTTGATTTTTTGCAGTTATTGCCAGATGTATACGTTGCTTGTGGTGTGAACGTGAAGCGTTTGATAAATACATACTTGTCCAAGCCGATAAAGCAAAGTTCCATCCCTGTGAATGACATTGTAGAGTTGGTGAAACAGTGTCCAAGAAATGCTGAAGCTTTGATACCTCGCATATTGGAACCTTGGTTGGATAAGAATTCACTGAATGCCGAATTAGTGGATGCAGTTTGGACGTTGTATTCAAAACGTCGGCCGGATGTTCGATTTTTAATACCGGTTCTTCCAGCTTTGAATAAGGAGCAGTTTATTAGCTTGTTGCCGAAATTAATTCGTCTTCCCGCGCAGATATTCAAGATGATCACTGGCAAAGTAGTCTGTAGTAGTTCAGGATCGAAAACTGTCATCACAGCTGATGAGCTTTGGCTTGAGATGTGTGAGCTCGAAGTGACAAATGAAAACGATTTCACTCAGTTGTTGAATTTGTTTGGTGCATTGTTGCAAAACAAACGTATGTTTAGCAGTGATTTGTTAAGTGGTATAATCAAGCAAATTAGCGAACGACAAGTGGTCCCAGCCATTTTCTTCCATACCATTCCATTGCTGCTTGAAGCACAAGCATCACTTGACAATCTGATTGGTAGTGTTTTGCAAAAATTTGTCACCAAACAAATTTGGAAACAAGGAGATGATGTATGGCAGGCTTTTGTGCAATGTTCATCGAAACTGAAAATCCATGGCTATGCGGCTTTGCTTCAACTTCCGGCTTCACAGCTTCGAAATGCCATTGAAACTTGTCCAGAAATTTGGCAAGATTTATTGAAGCACATTGAAAATGTGGGAAGTCAACAGAAAGCATCGATAACAAAAGATTGTGTAAATGAACTGGAAAAGCAACGACAATTGGCTGTTGAAAATGACGAGAAAGCCAAATCGGTTAACTGTTGAAAGAATTAAAATGTAGATTACATTTGTAACTGTGATTTTGAACAATATTTGATAGCCATAATAAATTTGTGAATATATATATATATATATATAAAGTGTTACACTTAACTCGAGAAAAAAGGCCTAAGGTTTCTTCTATTGTTTCACTAAATTAAATACATTCTAGTTATTTAAATTTTAAATTAGCACATACGTAAAATGCTATTGATTTTGAAAAGGCACTAAAGATTAATGTAGGAAGATATTTATATTGTATTTTTTTCAGTATTTGTAACGTGGAATTATTTCAAACGTAGTGTTCCAAGTTCATTTTGAAAATAGTGTTAATATGAGATGTTGAATTAAAATAAGAATCAAAAAGGGACGTAAGGAAAATAAACATTTTTAATAATTATTATAACTGCTGTAATGACTAATTGAAAGCATTCATTTTAGCTACAACTTTAATCTGACAGAAGTTTAATGAAAATAATCCTAAAAGCTGATAAATAATGATTGATTACTAGAGCACTAATATATATTCATTTTCAATGAACAGCTTATGATGAAACGGTACTTTTTGAAAATAAACTTCAAATAAAATAAAATAAGGTTTAAATCTGCCAATAAATTGTATGACAAAAATTCAAAGTAATTCAGTTCAGTTGTTTCCTAGACAAAAATAGTTTGGTTCAGAAGATTAATTTGTACACAAAAAAAGAAAATTAAGATATTTTAATGTCATTATGATGATCATTATCAAAAATCATTGTTTTATTTAAAGAAAAATTATTTGTCATATTAATAAAGACCCGTTGTTTAAACAAGCTTTGAAGAGAAAAAGGGTGAAAATATAGGCCGTTGGAGCCTGATCATTCGTCCAATTTTCGCTTTTTCAAGGTCGAGAGCTGCAAGTGGAAAAAGTT
Organism: Trichinella spiralis; assembly: GCF_000181795.1. Taxonomy (NCBI): domain Eukaryota; kingdom Metazoa; phylum Nematoda; class Enoplea; order Trichinellida; family Trichinellidae; genus Trichinella; species Trichinella spiralis. The sequence goes on along the minus strand of NW_003526943.1, from coordinate 332,767 downwards.
AAACCGACATTTAGAGTGAGAAGAATTTTCATTGATGATATCCATAATTAAATATACAAATAAATATTGTACCAATTCATCTTTTCTCAAAATGTCGTCTGACGCTTCTGGTGAACTGTTCATTTGAAAATACTTCATTATTTCAATTCTCATTCCTGTAATTTTCCATTCATAAATTATTTAATATCAAACAGCTGAAAATATTCACCATGAAAACAATTCCATTTTATAGACTTTTATTCATCCTTTTAACATCAGGTAAAACAACTGCATCAGTTGATTGAATTTATTTTTAAATTTTTAAATAAATTCAATTCACAGGAATTTCTCTCAACATTGTCATCTCGATGGAACCAGACCCATTAGCCGATTCTGAAACGGATCCAAATCATGTACCAGCTCCAACTGATTATGATTTTGTTGATGATAATCAACCTCCAAGAGAACAAAATCAGTTATTTCGTGAAGCACACATTTCAGTTATGCCTGAACAAATTATAAATAATCAAAATGGAAATATAATTCCAGCAGTTTTAAGATGTGAAGAAAATGGTGATGATGCACCACAGTGTGAAACAGTTTCGCCATCTTTACCAACACCAACCACTACTGAACCACCATGCACTGAACCTGAAGAAATAATATTAAGATGTAAAGATGATGATCAACTGGAAACAACAGAAGAAATTAAAACCACAGAAATTCCAGAGACAACAGAAAAGCAGCAAATATCTGATACTTTAGCAGAAAATCAGCATGAAAAAGTAACCTTACGATGTATAGATGAAGATGTACCTCAAACATTGCCACCACCAACAGAAAGAAATAATGGTAAATTTATTTATATGGTGCCTATTTAATCCATAAGCCAATTTATTCTGAGCAGATCAAGAAAGAGAGTTTTACCCAAGACCGTGCAGTGTTCAAACTCAGCAAGTGTTTCCCGCTCCAGCTATATATGTTCCGCCTTCTACAACAGATGCTTATAAACCAGAAATCAGAGCACAGAGAAATGATGCTAGAGTTTCCGTTTCTCAACTGTTTACAATTAATCAAGACTGTTACCGTAAACAGCTAGAAAAAATTGAAAAATTCATATACATATGCATATACATATTACATTTTAGCTAACTGCGTATCAAGCAGCAACTTCATTTTATCTCCTCCACCAAGTCTTCCATCATACTCCAAGCCTTGTTATAGTGCAACTGAAGAATGCAAGCTGAAACGCCTCAAACGATTTATATTCAATCTTTAAACAATAAAAATTTCATAATAAAGCACTCTACTATTTTTTGTTTACCGTTGCATATTTCATCTGCAGATTAAACACTCTAATTTGTGTAAATTTGTAACTTATGAAGTTTAAAATAAAAAATATATATTACTTTCAAATATAGATAATTCATTTGTTTAACTGTTTCACACACGTCGACCTCTTTGGCTATTTTTACAGCACATCGTCCAATATAATTAGTTATGCCTTTTATAAGGCTCATTTGCATTCCTAAATGAGATAAATTGGCTGCAGATAATTATACACAAAGACCTGGCATTTTGATTTTTCTTCCAGTTTCTGTTATTACTTTACTGTATAGATTAATCTGCTACTACCAAACCCCTATAATTTTATGCAAAACCATAAGCAGGTAATAGTACAGCATGGTGAAGCTACTTTATCTCTTCATTATTGCATACAATTACTCCAAATATCTTCTCTTGAGTTATCTGAACTACTCTAAGCTATACATACATACATACATACATGTATATAGTTTGTATGCGTAATTTTGGATCTTAAACAATTATGAAAGAATGATTTGGTGAATATATTTCAACAATACATTTAATAAATAATAAACATGGAAATCTTGTAACTCTGAAGGCGCAGACGCAGTCGCATAAATACTTAAAGCAAACAAAGTTTAGCTTCCTACTGCTTTACTGAAAACAACATATTCAGTTAGGGTAAAACTGTAAATAAATCACATTACAGTATTAACGCATTCATTATTGAAAATTAAGACTTATCAGTTTAAAGTTCTGTTTATTCAACCTTATATTTTATTTTCAATGCATGTGATATATAAATTTTATAATAAATTCAAAGTTAAGCTGAGTATATGTTTTGAATTTTATGAAATACTTTTATATTTTTAATTTACTGTATTAATACTTTATTTTCTTTATAATACATGAGCATTTAAAAGTGACTTTTTATCAAACGATGGAATTTTCAGATTTTGATGATGATTTCGAGTCATTACTTTATGCAAATCCTGAAGTTCTTGTTGAATGCGATATTGCAGCTGAAGTGGATTTAGCAAAACGTTCTTCAAACGGTTTGGTAGAATTTATATCTTCACTTGATTTTGGCTTGAAGTTCAAACCTTATTCAGTTCAGCTCAGTTTTATGCGCAAATTATTTGAAACTTTAGAACTAAATAAGATTGGCATTTTTGAAAGTCCAACTGGCACTGGGAAGTCTTTGAGTTTGCTTTGTGGTTCGTTGACATGGTTAAAGAGAAGAAGAAATAATTATATTGAAGAGCTGGAACGCACTGTAGAAGAGAAAACAAAAATAATCAAAGAAACTGCTTTAGAAAATTGGTTAGAAGAGTTTGATCTGAAAGCTGAAGCTCAAAAATCGCTAGATGAAGCTAAAATTGAAGTAGATCAAATTCGACGTGTCCAAGAGAGACTTTCTGAAGTGAAATCAAATGTTGAAGGTAGTTTGATTTGTTTTGAAATTATTTGCAATTTTTAATCATTTTTAAATTTAACATTTTATTTGATTGCATGGTAATTTGACTGTAATACTGAAAGCAAAATTTGCGTATATTAACAGTAATTTTGAAGTACGTACTTTCATTGCACAAATGAAAGCTTTGGTGATTTTTACTGTGAGTAATTTAATATGTTTTATCTTGTCTTTTGATAAAAGGCTATTTTTACACTATTTACAATTTAAGATAAATACGTGTTTTTATATTCAATATTTTTATTCAACGTGAAGCTGTTCTTAGCATTTTATTGTCGTGTGATAGAAATTGTGTGTTGTCAGCATTTATAATTTACAAAAATTACATTTGTAATGTAGAATATGTTTTGTTGAATACGTATGGTGTCGATCAACGTGAAAATTAAAAAAATTTTTTAGATTTCAATAAGAAATTTATATTGGGAAAACGAAAATTGTTGGACACTACGACACTAAACGATGATGATAATAATGAATTGCATGATAACGATTCAGAATTGTTAATTGATTATGAAAGTGAGGATGATTTGGATGCTACTTCTGAGAAGACAGTGGATATTGGTGAACGTTCCGATGATGAACGGGAATGCATTTTGAAACCTAAAATTTACTATTGTTCTCGAACGCATTCTCAGTTGGCACAAATAGCTCAAGAATTGTGTAAAAGCGTCCATGAAGAATCCACTACTATGGTAACTTTGGGATCACGTCAGACACTGTGCATAAATGAAAGTGTGCGAAAGCTGAAATCCGTTGGTTTGATGAATGAAAAATGTTTAGATTTGCAAAAAGAATCTTCCAAGGTGAAAAAGTCTGATCATGGATGTAGCAAGAAGAAAAAATCAAAATGTCCATTTCTTCGTCGAGATGGTATAGAAAAATTGGCCGATGAAGTTCTTTATGTAACTTTGGGTTTTGTGATTGATTTTACTTTAAAAAAATTTATTTTTGTTAAATTTAGATCCGAGATATTGAAGATGTGTTGCATCTGGGTACAGCTGTTCGTGCATGTCCATATTATGCTTGTCGAAAATCAGTCGCAGCGGCAGATATAGTACTCATGCCTTATCAGATGTTTTTCAACAGAGCAACTCGTAACACATGCGGACTATCGTTATCTGAATGTGTTGTGATTGTGGACGAGGCGCATAATTTATTGGAAACAATTGAATCGATGTATCGATTTGAAATTTGCTTTCAGAAATTGAACTTGGCGAAACAGCAACTTCAGCAATATATTCAAAGATATCAGAGTAAATTTTCAGCTAAGAATCTGCTACATCTTCGGCATTTTGAGACTGTTTTGAAGTTTTCTGCAAACTTTTTGGAGAAAGCTGTTGGCAAAGGTGAATCGTATTCTATTAGTGAATTTGCTTGCTTAATTGGAATTGACAGCATCAACTGTTTTAAGCTTCATGAATTTATTGAGAAAAGTCATCTCTGTGAAAAGTTACGTGGTTTTACTTCAAGAGCTGGAAAATATGTATCCGATCAAATGGAGGATTTTAGTGTTGGCCTTTTTCACTCGATAATGTCGTATATTTCGTGTTTTACAAACAAAATTGGCGACGGTCGATTTTTGATTGAAAAAACATTATCCAGTTCACGTATAATATTTATTCTTCTCAATCCAGCAGCATTTCTGGAAGATGTCTTCAAAGAAGCTCGGTCAGTAGTGTTAGCTGGTGGTACAATGGAACCGATATCAGAATTGAATAGCCGACTGTTTGATATTTTATCCATCCCGAAGCAAAGAATAGTGCAATTTTCTTGTGATCATGTGGTGTCGAATAAGAACATTTTACCGATAATTTTACACACAGGTCCTGGTGGAAATGTGTTAAAATTTGATTTTTCTTCGCGTACATCTGCTGCAATTTTTCAAGAACTTGGCAATTGTTTGGTGCAGTTGTCGAAAATCATTCCCGGTGGAATAGTATGCTTTTTACCTTCATATAATTACGAGGAGACGGTTTTTCAATATTTGAAAAAGAGTGGACTTTTGCAAGAACTTGCTGCGAAGAAGGAAATATTTCGAGAACCCAAAACTGCGTCGGATGTTAATTCAGTTTTGTCAAAATATGCAGATGTCGTCATGAAATTTGGAACAAATAATAACAGCGAAAAAAATGGCGCTTTCCTGTTTGCTGTGGTAGGAGGTAAAATGAGCGAAGGTATAAATTTCTCCGACGCGTTGGCCAGATGTGTGATAATGGTGGGCTTGCCATATCCTGACATTAGTTCGTCTGAAATGAAAATTAAAATGAAATATTTGGACGAGCATGTTTCCAACAAAAATTCTGCAATGAATGCTGGACGCGAATTTTATGAAAACATTTGCTTCAAAGCGGTGAATCAATCAATCGGCCGGGCTATACGTCACAAAGATGATTATTCGGCGATCATTTTTTTGGATTCGAGGTATCGCAACAGAAAATTATGGTCAAAATTTTCTTCTTGGATTCGTCATTTAATTATTGAAGCAGATTCATTTTCTACTGCTAGTAACAGTTTGAAAAAGTTCTATTCACAGTTTGAGAATAGTTGATGTTTTCTCAATGATTTATAATAAACTTGCTTATAATCAGTCGTTTATATTTCAAATGTATGAATATAAGCGAAGTGAGTATAATAATGGAGTTTGTTTTATAAAATCAAATGATGAAGTTTTGTAATGTGAACATATTTTAATATAAGAAAGTTTTCAAACAATATGGCTACATCTATAAATTTTATTAATCAGATCATTAACGCTGTAAATTTCACTATTCGCATGTAATTTATAATTTAAATGACAGTTTTATTTAGAAATAAAATTTTTATTAACGGTAAAGTAAGTTTCATTAATTGATTAACATTTCAATACAACGAATCGCTTAATTTATAATTTGTCATCACGTTTTACATTAAACTTGAAGATCATTAATTAAATGATGTTAATAATTAATAAAAGTTGCAACTTTCCCAAAGAATTTTGATTTTTATTTTTAATAATAAATAAAAGTAATATAAATTTTTTAATGTTTTTCAGTATATAAGTAAATAATTAATGATACAGTAAGAAATGAATTTTGGTTTTCTATTGATCATATGAAGATGATTGCAAAAGTAAAGTTTCGATTACATTCTTAGATATGCCGTATAATGTTCATTCAATTTCTGCAAAAATTTCGATATGACATGGATAAAGCATTGCATAGTTTAAATTTGAAAAGAATATTGTCTGTGAAAATGACGGATGTAAATGTGTAAAAAGTGAAGAAATTTCCATTACGTAGGAAAACAGTTCAGATGTGAAATTGTGTAGAAGTTTAACTGCAGCCGATGACACATCGAGTACTTCTTGTGATGAGCCTCGGCAATGGTTCATTGAAAATGTTCAAGAAACTTTCTTCACTGTACAATACCGGTTTAAACGTATAACAGTGCTTTTGCGCAAATTATTTGTCAAGCAAAATTTTTATGACAAGCCTGTAAACTTCCGTTCCATTCATTCTTATGGAGGCCATGAATGAATCGGTTGCTTGATTTGATTCTATTGCTTAAGCACGTCAATGCCATAGCAATATGCTTTTAATTAAATCTAGATCGGGGTCATTGTATAGGCCGTTTACTCAATGACCAAGAAGATACAAAACGGAGCACTCATTGTTGAGCATCTTTACTTTTAAGTATGAACATTTTCAGGCAACGGTGGCGTTGTTGGAGCAAATTTTATTCGTTCGAAGAATGAATCTTCGCAAACCACCCAACACGACCGACGACCTGGATCATTTTCCATCCATACATCAAATCAAAGAATACCAATGTTATTGATTTAATTATTCGGTCAGACGACGTAATTCCTATCAATTTTGAATCGATTTTCTATACAAAACAGCTGGATTTAATGTTCTTAAATACTTTTTCAAGTAATTTATGAATGATAAAAATTTTCGCACCTCAATTATCAATTTAGCCATACTGAATACCACTTTTTAACGCTGTTCATTTCAAAGACCGAAAAAGTTAATTCAGAACAAACTGCACCAAACGGCAACCTTTTTATTATTTTTTAAATATGATTATAAATTTATAATCCATAATATCAGTTAGTTATGCAGTCTACATTCTCTTACACTGTAAAATGCAAAGTAAATGTGTTGCATTAAAAAAAAGCAAGCAGTTTCACATTGAAAACATTACTGCCGTTTTCAAACTATACAATTGGGCAACATTATTCCATTTTTATTGCAAAATAATTATTTGTAATTTTATTTAAAATTGAATTTTTTGAAACAGTAAATTCATTCTTTTTCAGCAAATCTTTGCATGTGTTTTGTTAATCATAATTATCCAGACAAAATTCATGTGCATCACTTTTAATTTTTTTCAGTAAATTATAAATTACATTGCTTAAAAAGATGAAAAAAGCAATTAATAAATATTCTGTTGTGCCAAACATGTGATTATAAATGGAAATTTGAAACTGAATGTAACTTATTAGCCTGCTAGTTATTAGTGAATGTTCGTGCTTGCATAAATTAGTGTTATATAAAAAAAAGTAGTAAGTATAAGAGTGAAGTAAAAAATGTTCAAAAAAGCAATAACAATAAAATTATGAAAAATCATCAACTTGATAATAATTTTAATTTCTAACGATTTGTAGAACTGATGCAACAGAAATGATAAAACTTTACATGTAATGCGTAAGTGCAAAGTTTGCGATTTACTGAAACACGTTGATAAAATTGAGCCGATAAAAAGCAATAGTTAATAATTTCGTTAATAGTTTGAAATTTCTGAAAAGCTTATTACTTATTTGTAAATCTAATTTCACTTGGCAATTTTGCTTTCCACATTTCAAGTACAATGCAATGTAGAAAACAAAATCAGAAGAGGTTAGACTATAAATGAATGCAATTTCAAAAATTGCAAAACTAAAGAAGTTTAAAAATGTATTTATCATTATTAAAATAATCAAAATTTTAACTTTAAAATTGAATTATATAATAAAAGTTAATTTATGAAATACGTATTCATTTGCGTCACTACTTTTTGATGACTTTTTTTGGAAAGTATGAAAAATTAAGAAATTAAATTAAATATAAAAAATAATATATTATTGTAATAAAAAGTGAACTTATTTTATTTGCATAAATAAAAGTTTGAATGAAGAGGATTTTTCAATAATTCAAATATTTTGCTATAAATTGCATTGTAGTTTTATACCTTTTAATGATCAATGTTTTTTATATTTGATGTTGTATAAAGGGGATGTTTGAAATGTTAAATTGTAAATATAATTTCAAAAAAGAAACATAATATAAGAATTTAGAAAAAATGAACAAGTTGCAATTGTTTAATCTGATAATCGAATAATGTAAATGGATTTGAAAATATTATTAAGTATATCGGTTGTAATAGAAGGGTAATAGTGTTGAAGAGTTGTTCATTGAATAGTTATAGAAAATGAGGAAAAGTGGCTGTATGTATGATGGGTATAGATGATGCTATTGAAGAAAGAACTGTAAGAAAAGAAAACAAGTAACATGGAGAATTTGTCCTCCGGCTGTCCCTGGCAGTGTCGAGCTAGTGGAACAGTGGTGAAAGCATGACAGTCGAGCGAATAGTTGTCATCATCGAATCATAGGTGGCCGCGGTTGGTTGAATCGGAAGCAGCACAAAAGCTTCAACAAATAAAGACCCAATTTTACGTTTGCTGAATTAGAACCAGAGATTCATAAGTGAACCTCTTGAACGCGTCCTGTTACACCAACTGTCCTCAGATAGAAGTGTTTCATATTTTTATTAGCAGTTAATTCCAAACCCGTCCCAAGACAACTTGACCATAGCAAGTGTGCAGAATACTTGAAAATTACCCTCAGAAATTACAACTCTTTTTACAACATGCCAAAATGACGTCCACTTTCTAAATCTTCAACTTACAATCACCCAACTGCATTTCACTTTTAACTTTTTTCCAAAAGCAAAAGATATGCAACCATCTGATATTTTCGGTAAGTTGTAACTAGTGTCTTTTTAATATTAAACTTATTTTGCAAATTTATTAAGCATATTTCAAATAAATTAATGTATGTATAACTAATTTTTCCATACAAATATCTTCAGTTTCTTTAACTTTCACAAATATATAAAATAATATTTACGAAGGGATAGTTCTGTTATTTTAGACGTTTGAAAAATTTTAAATAATGCTCAAAATGATTTATCTCATAGTTAAAAATGCTTTTTTTAATTAAAAAAATTTTTATAAGCAACACTATTAATGCTCAATAATCGGGTCATTTTTTTTATCAAGAAATCAGCTATAATTATAAATTCATTACTATTTAAAGCATATAACCTTCCCATCATAACATCAAATACCTTTAATTCTATATTCTTATTATTTTTTTTCATTATTGCTCTTCTTTATCAGTGTATTTATTAAAATTTATGATTGTCAAAACCTTTCTGATATATCCATTGGTATGAAATGAATTTAAAATGCTTCTTATTTTGCAATAAATTTGGTCAACGTCTAAGTATATGAATAAATTGTATTTGAAACAAATTTTTATTGTATTTTGAGTTAACAAAAATAAATCCAACTTTTTGGATCTTCAGGATTTAGGACTGATGTCAGATATATTTTGCATACTAAAATTTATCATTAATTAGAAATTTGCATTTACTTTTTGCAAATATTTCAGAAGCTTAAATTGCATCAATCGCTTTTTGAAATCATATTTGGAAGACAAAGGTTGAATGTAATTGCAATCACACAAACTGCAAAAGCTTTTCCTATAGATGAATGCCCATTGTAATTATTGCTTAAAATTAAGATAAAATTTATTGACTAAAAAAAATAAAATATAATAGCATCAATTTGAAACAACACAAAAGATTCATGTAAGAACTTTGATTATTTATTTTACTTCAATTAAGAATAAGTTGAAAATCTTACTGGATATAAATGTAATGAAGCATTTGATGAAACTTTTCACTTCAAAAACAAAATATTTATGACTTTTAAACTTTTTAAAAACATTAATATAAGTTTATTGGATGTTGCTATAGTAGCTGTTTTTGCGATTAGCTTTTTGTAAAAATTTTTTATAAGTTTCACCAGTGTTTTCATATGAATAACATACTCAATTTATTGTTCAGAATAGATTGAGGAAAAAATAAAGTAAAAGTTTTTGTATATATATATAGGTAATGCAAACATTTTTATAAATTTTTTACAAATATGAAAGATAGGCAGACATTCATGTCAGTTATTACATTTGAAATTTTGGTTAAAGTGATATATATATATAAGTAAAATCATCTTGTAGCATATTGGAGCATAAATAATATTTTCTTTATTACTTTCTCTTGGAGAGAAAAATTTTAAGCAAAATTAAGCATTATTATATTCCAAAACTATTTTATGAAAATGGTAAGAGTGATAAGAATAATATATGAAAATAAGAAGCTTCATCATAAAAGGAAAGTTACAATTCAATTCAAGTGCTTCAATTGAACATCAAAACTAGTTCAACTGATTCAACAGACAAAGATAATTTTCTCTTTCTACCATCCCACAATGTATTTTATTCATATCGGCAATGGCCAATTACAGGCCTCAGAATTCTGTTATTAAGTCCAGTGAGTAACTTTGTGAATAACGTCAATTTTTAAATTGTTGTTTACCCGTTTTTAACATGTAATCCGTTATAATTTCATTGACCAAATAACCAAAAATTTATATGCTATTTGTCTTTTCTTCACTGTGGCAATCTTTAAATGTATTTCTACCAAAAATTATTTACTGCCTTTCTCATTGGTTGCATTTCATGTAATTCTAAGTTTATCTAAATAAATGTTCAGCAATAACGCATTCCAATACAGCCTACAATTCATAGAACAGATGTGGATATTTTAATCACCTCTATTTATATAACAGTAAATTATTTTAAAAAAAATTAACAAAATATACATATATTAAGCATAAAAATAAAATATGGGTGTAATTATTTGTTAATTATAAGTTAATGAACTTTAAGCATAAGAATAGATATGAAAAATATATACAAAATATAACTCTGTGAAGTTGTTAATAATTAAAAATAAACGTTTAATAAAGGAAGTAATGAAAGTGCTTCACATAAGAATTGTAATCCTACGCGCTGAGGGTGTGAGAAGAAATGCAATTGCACAACATTGAATAATAAAACTTGTTGATAGCTTTAAATTATGCATATATACAACTTTCCTAATGCATTGCTTATATTCGATGCAATAAAAAAGCGCACTACAGTTCCATTGAATTTATTTTATATGTTCTAAAACTGCATTAAATTAAATGCATGAATAACAAAATTATAACCTTAATAGATACTTATATTTCATCATCTATGAAGATAGATTTAATACTTCAGATAAGTATTATGATCATATGTATTAATTATATGGACTTTGGTATGATAATGTTTAATAAAGTAGTTTCATAAATTGCAAATTTTTTTAAAATAAGTTTATTGCTATAATATAGATAAAAATAAAAAGATTTCATATCTAATTAAGTAAATGATTTTACAAGTGCTGAATATACTTTTTATAATATATCATATTAATTATTTAAAGTTTATCAAAAATAATAATTATCACGTCTGTTAATATTATTTTAATTTTTTGAGACATAATAAGCAATAACTTATTGTTTCTGAAAGGCTTCCCAAAAAGTAAAGAGGTGATTTTAAAATTGTATTGTTTAAAAATGTAAACTATTTCGTCCAGAAATAGCATTCTTTAACGTTTCACATACAGTTTAAGAAGAATGTTTATGTAATCAAAATCTGATTATTTTAACATTTAAGATTTCAAAATCATAATTATCTTGTTTTGTTCCTCACAATTAGGTATTCAATGATGCTTGATCACTATTCGAACCGTTTCCGCTGCCCTCTTTTTTTAAGCTATACTGAGTACGATAACCTGATGAAATGTGCCATCATACTGTATCTAAATATACAATAGCCGAAAGTGTCATAAACGGAATGATGACCGTCATTTTTCAATAAAAGGTTTAAAGTGTTGAATAAGGAAGAAAATGTCAACATTAAAACTTATTCGTACCAGTAAATTAACTACTGTCTATTCTTGAAAATAGCTTGTATTTTAAAACGAACAGTTTTCAGAATAAGTTGCTTTATCCTTTGAAGAAAGTTTTAAGTAGGCACATACAAATTTTGTGTACTTATAAAATCTTTATCAGATCTTGAAATAAAAATTTTATTATAAATTAAATGAACCTTTTGGTAAAGCAGTGTTTTCTAAAAAAATGAATAACAAAGTAAAATCCACGTGTTTGCATGTCTGCGTATGCATAAAATTTAAACAGTATCCGTTTTAAAAATTGTGCTGCAATCAAAATACAAGAATTTGACATAAATGTATTTTTTCATAAATTTTCAGCCGTGAAATGGACATTTCTACAATTTTAAGACGTTATTCTTATTGAGAGTACAAATAAAAATTGAGCATTATTATTTACTATACTTATTCTTATAACTTATAACAATTTTTGCTGTTTCTTTTATGCTGCCAATTCACTCATTGAACTAAAATATTGAAATTTATTCATTTTAGTTAAAATCTTAAATTTATGCATGACTTTTATCAGTTTTTTGTTAAATTTTGATGAACTGTTATGCTCTTTTTATATGCTTTGAAATTATTAAACTTTTTCCTTTTAACAATAGCTTTAAGAGACAACTTGAAAATTTTTTAGATGAAGATACTATAATTTTAAAAGTAATACTAATTAAAAATGCAAATAAAACTTGGCAATATTATTTAAAAGAATAGATAAAGCGTTCCAGTATAAATTAAGTGAGAACGTGTTTTGCAAAAAATTTCTATTCAATTTTTAAAAAACATCTGCTTTAAACTGTCATTTGTGACCTTGAAGTCTGTTGATCAACCAACCAAGGTTAGAGTTCCACATTTTCATTGCATTGCAATTTTGAAAAATTATTCATCAAGAATGAATTGATAGGTTCAATTTATTGTCAGTAAAAAATACAAATTATATAAAAGTACAATAAGGATAAATTTTTTTAAATAAATTTTTTCTTTAAAATAACGCAATTACATCGAAAAATACAAAAATAACAATAACATCAGATGTTTGCAAATATTGAATACTTATTCATTCATTTTAATAAAAGAAATAATAATATTGTCTGTGATCTTTAAAATAAATGACTAATATAACTAATATAAATATTTAGATACCAATTAATAATTCAAGAAGATATGACGCTCTAACAAAATGATGATATTTTGAAATAATTAATGCAAATTTTTATCTGTCATACCGCTTGAATATCAAGTATTGGTTATTTTTTATAACTAAAAAGCTTTCAAACCGAATATGCATTCCACTGCATATTGCATTACATAGCACGGTAATGAAACAGCGATCTGTTTAACAAAGCATTATTAAAATATTTTTTGTAGTCACTTAAAAAATTTTTTTCGTTTTGTTTTTACATATTTAAGTAATATATTATATAATGAATTCTTTGTAATATATTATGCTTTGTGAATAATTTGCAATGAAACCAATTCAAATTAAATTAACTGCAAACATGTAAAACTTCAACCAAATGTTATTCATTATCAAATTTGAATATTCATATATTCATTCAATGTAGTTGAAAATAAAGTGTTAATTTTAGAAATGAAAAAATTCAACGTGAAACAATCATCCGACATGCTGCATTCAGAAGTGAAGAAAAACGTTGCTTCGAACAGCAAGTTAACCAGACCATCCCCAGTGTATGGTTATAATCCGGAGTGTTTTTTATCAGTGTTACCATCCGTGCCTGTGCCTCCCGTATCAAATGTAACTCAACCAACAATACTTTCTGCACCATCGAATCCATTTTGGTTTGGTTATCCAAATTTAAATCTGCTCAGTTCACCCTATTTACCACTGGGAATGATCAGTTCATTTTGTATGAATGTAGCCGCCTTGCAGACACCAATTTTACCTCAGCTATCATCGCCAATTTTAAGACCCTCATTACCTGAAGTAGCAAAAGATGAAACTCTCTTTCTCTCTCTCTCTCTCTTCACCACTTTAACATTAATAATCAAATTGTTCCAGACAAATCTGACCAACATCGATGTAGAATGGGTCAACGGAGGTTATGGTATAAAGAATCCGCTGATCAAATACGGTGAAACTCTATCATCTTCCAGTGTAGAACCGCCGACAGTCAATTCACCTCAAAGTGATGGTGGTCATATATTCACATGTCGTGTTTGCAAAAAGGCAAACGATATTATTTCTATTCATTTTCAAAATTTCACTTGAAAAAAACTTTCCTCTTAATTTTTCAAAATTTTCAGAAAGTTTCCACTGCAACGGCTTCTGAACCCGTCACGCCAAGTGCCATCTAGAAAATTAAACGTTACCTTTTGCACATTCTGCGGGAAAAGGACTTCAACGACACTTTTCGACCTGAAACGTCCACACAGGAACTCACACCGGTTATACAACACAGAAATTAGCATATTCCAAATTCGCTTCTCCAGTAATTTTCCACCCCCCC
>NW_003526943.1:301885-318332 GCF_000181795.1 Trichinella spiralis | reverse complement strand
GCCATAGAATACATCATTGAATAACCGCCGACATTTGTCATTGCTGATATAGTAGGGTCTACAGAAGTGACATCTGCTTCCTTGCTTGGTGGTGTTACTGATTTTAGATCTTTCACAGATTTTGGTGTCAAATTCTGTTCTGGCTCAGGTATGGCAGTCAATGCCCTATTATCAACTTGAGCTGCTGTTGGTAGAGCTTTCATTTTCTGTTCATCTGTTATCGGGGATATCGGTTTTTTTTCATCCGGTGCCATAGAATACATCATTGAATAACCGCCAACGTTTGTCATTGCTGACAGAGTAGGATCTACAGAAGTGACATCTGCTTCCTTGCTTGGTGGTGTTACTGATTTTAGATCTTTCGCAGATTTTGGTGTCAAATTCTGTTCTGGCTCAGGTATGGCAGTCAATGCCCTATTATCTACTTGATCTGCTGCTGGTACAGTTTGCAATTTCTGCTCATCAGTTGCGGGGAGCTTCGGTTGAGCACCATCAGGTGCCATTGAATACATCATTGTGTAACCGCCGACATTTGTCATTGCTGACATAGTAGGGTCTACAGAAGTGACATCTGCTTCCTTCCTTGGTGGTGTTACTGATTTTAGATCTTTCGCAGATTTTGGTTCCATTTTAGATTCAGGCTGGGGTATAGCAGTATGTGCTTGTTTATCAATTTGATCCGCTGTTGGCAGGGTTTGTATTTTCTGTTCATCAGTTGCGGGCACCTTCGGCTGATCATCATCAGGTGCCATTGAATACATCATTGTGTAACCGCCAGCGTTTGTCATTTCTGACACAGTAGGATGAACGCTACTGACATCAGTTTGCTGCTTTGGTGGTGTTGCTGTCTTGGTAGGCTTTGTAATTGTAGACTGAGGCTTGCTCTGTACTGGACTTTCCTCTGTTTGCGCTGCTGGTAAATGTTGTACCGTCTGCGCTTTTGCGGCAATTTCCTGCTGCTTATTCTTCGCATCAGGAGCCATTGAATACAACATAGAATAACCGGCAACGTTCGTCATTGCCGACATAGTTGCATCGATGGAATCGTCTTTGGTTAGTCCGCTAGGCTGAGTAACCGACTTTACTGTTTTTTTCAGCTTCGCTTGATTCGAGCTTGATTGCGTTTCTTTTTTCGGTTGAGATGGGTTTTCCATTGCAGATCGTCAAAAGCCAACGAACTGGATGAAAACGTTGACAACACTGAACAAGCTTTGAGAACACAGCGCTATTTTTATTTGCCTCATTACAAATGTTTAAAGGGCTTTAAACTCCAGTTTTAGTGTACTTTAAACAATGTGCCCTGTGCATTATTCACTTGTGAAAACGTTTAAAGTATTATTTTTGCATATTAATATAATTATATTAAAGTATTATTAACATTAAAAAACAGTTATTTTTTGAACTGAATTGTACACATGCAATTTATTGTTTTGAAAATGTTTTGAACATTTGGAGCATTCTTTTAAGCCAGTAGAAACTGCAAACATCTCAGTACATGTTGAACTTGCGACGCTTCATGCCATCGCTGATTTTTTGCACTGTTGTATTAATGCACATTAATTTCGATTCAATTTCTTTTCTTCATTTTGGTATTACTTCGTTTCTGCCCAGCAAAACAGAACCAGAACTTCAAACCTCAAATGATATATTCGTTTTTACTTTTTCTCTTGCAATACAACCGAACCAAACATTAAAACAATCTTAGCTATACATACAATGCTGTTTAATGATTAATCTACTCTTGACAATGAATAACGACAAACAACAGCATTAATGCTATGTTTTTTTGAAAATTTCACGCTAATTTTGGTTTTTTTGATGGAATTTCACTGATCACTTTTGAATTCATCGTCATGCTTTTTGTTAGTTCTAATCGAAATCGCCGATGTATATCTGCAAGAATTTTGTGTGGCTCTTCGGAAATATTGAGACTGCGCAGATGAACCGAAAGCTTATAAGCCGGGCATATCTTCCAAATTTTGGGGCGATAAAGGTGGCGTAGCTTTGTTAAAAATACCTCATCAGCAAACATGCTCAACTGGACAAAGCCTTTCAATTTCACTATTTTCAAAAGCAACGCTATCAGTTCCGCAAAATACACTGGCGAAAGAATGTTCTTTTTCATTGCAGACTTATTTTCATCTTGCGCAGACGTCGAAAAAATTTCATCATGCCATATTCCAAATTGTTCTTTTAAAGTTTGACAAAATTTCGGCCAAGTTATCAAACGTTCTTTCTTGGAAAACAGTGTAATCTAAGCAATAAAAAAAATTTTTTTGTAATTAACCAAAATTTGACCGAAACAATCTAAATGTTCATCGTTTCAAACAACAGCACACTGTTCGCTCAACTGTATTTTATGAAACTCAAAATATTAATAATCAAGCAAACATTATCGATCTCCCATCTGCTCATTACTCGTCATTACTGTTTTAAAAATCAATTTGAACAATACGCTTCTCATGAGCATCAACTGAACGAAAGCTGAAAAAAAAGAAAACCGCTTACTGCTTTCTTTGTCAAAGAATCCTTACACAACGCCAAACATTTCGCTCTAGCAGCTTCGTGTATGTTTTTGTCGAAAGCATGTTGAACAACGTTCGGCAAAATGTCAAACAACAAAGTCTGTGAAAAATATCAATAAGTGAAAACTGTATAAAATAAAAACGCAATTAAGCACCATTTTACCGTTCGTTTGTGAAGAGCCACTGACAACAGTATGTCAATTCTACCAAAGGGCATTTTGCAATACAAATCGACAGCTTTTCCAAGCAGAGATGCTATGCCGGATTCGTACCGCTAGAAAATAGTGATATTTTTATGCTGAACATTTTGCAAAATTGTTGACTTCACGTATAACAGAACAAATGAGTGATCGACAAAGTAACTGACTTCTTTAACGGTGGTTTCGTCCAGTTTGTCTCCGATTTTGAAAAGGAACTTCAACACCAGTTCAACATCACTGACCAGCGCTTTTCCCTCAGTCTCGGACAGATACAGTTGCACGTGCTCCAAAGCATGCAAAATAGTATCCGCAACTTCCGGTCCTTCAGAAATCGACTTGAACTTCTTCCACTTTTTCAAAGTGAACAATATCCCACGGGCACTGTTCAACAAATCGGTCTGTCGACGAAAATTGACAGAAGCCATAATAATAAAATCGAATAATTTTACAGCCATTTGCTAAAAAAACAAAAAAGAAAGGAAATTGTGACCTGAAGAAGCAGCTTCCATCTTGACAATTTTACGAACAAGACACCATACCGCCAAAACGACAACATCCTGGCCATAGACAACGTACGCGTGGAGCAAGTCGAAACAGCGCATCCGAAGCACCTTCAAACGAAGGGTCCTCTGACATTGTTCCAATTTCGCTTCTTTCCTCTTGAAAAGCAATTTTTGAAGCAATTCGTCGGCCATCTTTTCTTCTTCTTCATCCATATCAGAAACGTTGATATCCTGCGCAACCATGAACAAATTTAAATAAATATAAAGAAAACTTTTTTCAAATTCAAAATTCACAAAATCATTTTCATCGTCGTTGCTCTTCTCGTCTACACCATTGGTCCAATCTTGTTCTTCCGATGCATTCGCATCGTCCAAATCTTCACTGTTTGTTCCAGCGTGACTATAGCAAGAAATTTCCAAATTTTCATCCTCTTCATTCATCCAGCTCAAAATAGCCGTGTCATCGGAAGAAATCACCTGAAAGTGGTCATTGAACAACAACAACAACATTAACATTAAATGCTTTAAAAATAAAACCTGAAAAATATAATCTATCTGATTCATCCCAATAACTGGAGCAAAGCTGGTAAATGCAAATAGAACTACATTCCAAAAGTCCCGTTTCGGTTTTGCCAATAATTCCAAAAATAAATCAGTCAAAACGCTCAACCAAGAGTCGTTCGCTTCATCTTCGTCTTTTTCAACAATACCATTGCAACGATTGTAACATATCAGAACATCCTTTGGATGAAAAATAAAAATTATCATAATTTATTAATAAAAAAAATAATAATAAATGAAAGCATACTTCAAGTATGTCACAATATT
Source organism: Trichinella spiralis (assembly GCF_000181795.1). NCBI lineage: Eukaryota > Metazoa > Nematoda > Enoplea > Trichinellida > Trichinellidae > Trichinella > Trichinella spiralis. Next base: position 314,276 of record NW_003526943.1, on the reverse strand, counting down.
CGAGCGGTTCGACAACTGAACGCAACAACAACACCAGCAGAAGTGCCAAAAATGGAGCGGCGAATTCGATCTTGTCGTCAGATTTGTGCAAAAATGCATTGCACAACTGACCAGTGGTCAATTTCCCCTCGTTCAATATTGACTGGTAGAGGTCGGAATTTTCGCTTTTGGCACAACTTTTTCGAATCCATTCATCGTTGACAAATTTTAATAAATTCAAAAATACCACACAGTGCTCTTTTGCAATTGTCGGTTGCCTTCGGACGGTGGATTTGAAGAAGCGATCATTGAGCAGACTGAAAAACACAGCGCTTGTTTGAGCTTTCAAACAAGCTGCACTTTCTTGCACTGCAGCTTCCAATTCACACGTTCGCATAACTGACAACAGATAAGTCAAAACGTGCTGACCAATTTCACAGCTGCTCTCGTTGCTTTGAAAAAACAATTTTACAAACAACAGCATCTTCTGCTGGTTGGCAATAAGCTGCTCACGTCTGCTTCTCATCGTGAGCTTTTCCATAAATTTGAAGCACGACAATATTGCCATTTCCGAATAATTATTGCACAACGGAACCAGGTGCCGCCAATTTCGACTTCTGCGTCCACTTTCAAAATAAACCAATGCTACACGTTCAAGCAGTTCAATTTGCCATTCACTGCCGCATGCTTCCACATTATGGAAAAGCTTCTTCAATATAGCAACACTTGTCTGGGCTAAAATTTTGTTCCCTTCCGATCCAACCTCAGAAATTTTCCAAACAAATTGCAACAGATTTACAGTAAACACAGAAAAAATCTAAAGTCAAAAAAATAAAGCAAATAAAACTGCTCTCTATTCAAATTTACACAACGACTACCATTTCAGGATGAAGATTTCCATTCAGAAAATTCATAATTAGCTGCAAACCGCAAACAACCGACTTCTTGTCTTCCAAATTATTGAGCAGTCCTAGAGCAGTTCGTTTGTCAAATGCTGATAACTTGTGTTCAGCATGTGCAAATTTAAGCGCAAAAATCTCGTTGTTCACTTTATTATTAAGCGTTAATCTTCAAACATTAAATATTCTAAGTTGTTTTATTGATTCGCATTAAAACAGCTTATCAAATTTTACACTCATTAACATTACTGAAAAATAACAACAAATAATATCACATACCACCATTTATGACAGTTTTCCAGAAAGATTGAAACTTTGTACTCTTCATAGCCGTTTGAAGAACAGTAGCACTAAAAGGATGAAGCACATCATGCAAAGAGGCATATTTCTAAAATACACGCCATCAATTTCCAAGCTGAAAGAAAAGCAATATTGAAATCAGTTACGCGCATTGCGTTCAACATTTTCGAGTAACATTCGTCACTGAAGTACGCTTCAGAAGTTGCAGGTAAATGCTTGGTTGCAAATTCTGGAAACCGTTCGCTTACACTGAAAAGCAACCAAATGCAGAATGGATTTTCATCATCAAAATCATCCACCACAGTGCACTTAATTCGAGGCCAAATTTCTCTCTTGAAACTTTTCAAAGTGCTCTACATGTTCAAAATACCAAATAAAATCAAATTCCGATTTATTCAACATTACATACCTTCTGCAAAATTAGAGAGAAAGCTTGCAAACATAGTGCTTCAAACTGAAGAAATTGCGATCGAATTTGCAATAAATTTTCCACCGAAAACTGAAGAAACATTATTTCCTTTTCCTAAAAAAATCTGTGAAAAAATTAATAAAACTGAAGAACTTTTACCTGAATTGCGTTTACACCTTGCACTATTGCTAAAATTCCCATCAAAACGCCCAAAGCATTAGCCTTGCCTTCACTATTGGAATGGAATGGTAATCCAACTTTCATCAATTGAAGCACATTCGCAATTTCAATTTCTGGAACTGCACTTATAAGCTGCAACACAAACTTTTAAATATTTTAATTATTAAAAGTACTTATTACCTTGCTTAAAACTACAGCAAAACCAAGGCGTGCTGCTTTTCTTGCAGATGATAATCCCCCTATCAAACGCTTCAAACAATACTGAATAATGCCACGCTTTTCTTCCGCATTCTTATAAAATAAATTTATACAAATGTAATAATTATATTCGTTGTCAAATTGTACAGTGTAAACTCCAAAAAAAACTACTCATCTCAATCCAAATAATCTAAAATTCAAATGATTATATAATAAAATCTAAACAAAAATATACAGATACAAAAGAATATAGCAAATAAGAAATATAAGTAATTCGACCAAATCTGGTCACTTTCAAAAGTTTAACCTGTGTAACAAAACTTTAAATTTATGTCAAACAATTCTAATTATAAAAAATACATTCAAAACATTTACTACAAAACAGCATTATTTCAAAAGTTACAGAACAAAATAGTAGAATATACCGAAATGTTGATAACTTCTGCAACAAGATGTGCTTCTGCCTGCATTCGTATATCTCTGTTCAAACTGACTAAGTTTCGGAAGTGTTGCAAAACATTTTCTTTCGAAGCACTAATAGCTGCCATTCAAAATTCCAACACGAACCTATTCATACAAAACATGTTTAAAACCAGATATTTTAAGTATTAAACGCCATTAAATAACATATATCACAATATTAAACTATAACTAAATGATTTATCATTGACTATTTCTACATTTGCCAAACAAAATACTAACTTATGTAAATTAAAAGAAATTACTAGTAAACTAAATAAATTCACATTTAACTAATTACTCCAAAACAACATTGATGCACTTACTATTTTATGAAAACAATAATGAATATGGTGTTATACAACAGTTTTGCTACAGAATGCAAAACAGCAACATGCTGATGCTTTATATATATAACAACATCAACAAGTGACACTAAATAACAGACATTTAAATAAAATAATAAAGATATTACATAAACCAATTTAGGATATCCAAAGCAAAATGATTTAAATCTAGTACTGGCATTCAGGAATAAACAACCTAACTAGAAAAAACAAGTTTATAAAAATATTCAGCGCTACACAATATGTTATTCTATGACTAATGTAAATCCATCCATGCTATTTAAAGAAAAAAAACAATTTAGATTAAAAGCAAAACTTTAAAACTGTCTATAATAAGAATAATTTATTTTTAAAACAAAACAAATCATGTTTAAAACAATCAAAATAAACATAATAAGCTGTAATTTCAATTTTATTAATAAACAAGCATTCAATTTATTCAACAGCAGAAGCTACAACGATAAAGTATAAATTTACTGTATTACAGTGAACATAGTGATTTTCAAGTTGTTAATAAGCATTAAAACATTTTTTAATCTGAAGTCCACTTAAAAATTCTTTATTATAAATACTTAATAATGCAATTAATATTTCATTAAGATGTTATATTATTACGTAAAGAAGCAACGTTTCTGTGACACGCTGCTCTGCAATCAGGAGACGGAAGAGCTCCTATAACGGTTATGTGGTGTTTATCCGCTTTTCTGTTGTACATTGTATTTGTACAGAATTAACACATTAGCTTGGGTGAGTTTTAATTAGAACTTACTTCTTGTATAATCATTTACAGCAAGCATTTCACCGTTAACATTAACAGTGCTTTCTCAGTGCGCACATTTCAGTAGAATACATGAAAATGAACAACTTTGTTTATTACAGTAAGTCATTACTTTGTGCTAAATTAGTTCAAAATTATTCATCAACATTTAAAAATATTTCAATCAGGAATTATTAGCAAATAAAATGTTAAAAATTATCAGCTAATAAAGTTCCATCTGATAAAGGCTAATAAGCCGACAATAAATAATAATTGTACGACGTCGTATTACAGTAAAATTATTTTGAACCAATGAAATGTCAGACGAATAAGATTACACGAAGAAAAAATTGTCCCTGATTCTAGCATTCAGATTCGAGTTGAATGAAGTGTTTGCTTGAAATGCGTGAGTAGAATTCAAAAACCTTTGTAAACGCGCTCCCGTGATGAATGTAATAGCTGAAAACAAAATTAGCCTCATATTGAACAAGCTTTATTTTAGCGCACTGATTGCTAAATTTACGTATAATTGAAATCAAGACGGATCATCAGATTCCTACGTCAGTCTCAACTGTTGAAGCAACAAATAATTTTTAAAATATTTAACAAGGATCATTTTACTTGTCTTTTCAGGAAAAATATTTTGGAGAAATGCAAATAATTGTACAAATAAGGAGTAAATAACATTATTTAAATAATAAATTTAAAAATAATTTATTGAAATTAATTTCAAATAAATGGCCAAAAAACATCAGTTATAACAGGGATATGAATAACAGCAAAATAAAGTTTAAGCCAAAGAAATGAATCATAATAAAAACAAAAAGAAAATTAAAAATCCTTGTTAATTTTTATGTACCGTGAAGAAATCTAGCAAGAAAACGAGCTACAAAAGTAGTTCGATTGGATTATGTATTAGGCAGGCCAGACTGATTCCAGACGCCGCTTAGAGTCAGTGCTTGTGTGTGTGCGTGTTGTGACATTTGCTCGTGTATTCATTTACTCATTAAAAGTTATTGCACGTTAACTTCAGCTGCAATATTAATATAATTCAGCATCCTACTTCAGTTAATTTAAAACCTCTCTGATTAAGTTCGCTTTCAGTAAGGTATGGTTCAGGATAATGTTCTCCGGCTTTCCGTTTCAGTTCCATTATGTATTCATCAATCTGTTCAGTAACTCTTTTCCATTCCAGAGAAAGAGAATTCATCTCTGGTGTAAAATTTATGTTTCCCAAGTGAACATGCTGATTATGCCTTATTTCGGCCACTACTTCTTCCAGCCAAGCATCATCAGTGTCTGAATCACCGATAGCTTTCATTTTGCCCATCTAAGAGTAATCATTGCCTCACTTGTACTTTACTATAATAATGCATATTTACCGTATTTGTACTTCTTTTTGCTTCAGCAAAAAGCTCTTTAGCGCGTTCTTTAATTGAAGGATTGCTGTGATTTCGGAAGCCCTGTTTTATGATGTCCGCCATTTCTTTGTTAAACGGATAGTCACGCATGGTATTTTTATGTAAAAAGTACTAAAAGAATAGAAAACATTTTTAAAGAATAGTTGCACCATGGAGCACTTTAATAAACAGCAGTTGGTATTTAGAAATGTCATTTTTGCAAATTTATAAATGAACTTCCAAATTAATTGCAGTTAATGCATGCTCTAATTATTGTTTGTATTAGATGATTGTTTGCATAGTAAAAGTAATGCGTACAGTAGGCAAATGTAGTTCACCATCATTTCTTCTCTGCGATAAAACACATGGATACGTTGTACGTCTAAACAAACAAACTCTTAATGCTGCAAAAAAATTTTTAAAACAAAAATGTGTCTTACAAAGCAAGTGACACATAACATCTTAGAATTAGAAATTTACAATTGAAAATGTTGTTACGTTTACTATCTTCTCATTTTGCAGTGCTTTTAATTAAAGTTTCTACAATTTATTTTTTAGCTAATTATGCCTTTTTTATATAAATAGTGATGGAATAACAAAAGTTTTGATAATGATATATTAACTTTACTTGTATACTATGAGAGTTACATGGAGATTCCAGCCTAATTTGTTCAAATTTCCTTGACCGGCGACACCTGTACGTCCAATGGGATGCTTTCTGTCTTCTTTACTGGAACTGAGCAAAACAAAACTTTTATAAAGCTATTATTACATTTATCAGTTTTATACTTATCAGTTATATTTGTCAACATGGGTACGTATAGAAATAAATTTTCATTCCACGGACGTTTTATTTCAGGTATACGTAATGCATATGTCTTAATTAATAAGCTGTCAACATTAATAGCACAATTGTTTCAAGCATTTTAAGTTACTTTTAAACTTTCTCGCCAGCTCAGATCACATAATGAAGCATTTTTCTCTACATTCATCTAAAAATGACAATTATAAATTTATTTCAAAATTATCTTCCAGCTGCATAACTTCATGGAAGCTACTTAAGCATTTAAATATCATAAATGTATGATATGCATACTTAGTCTTTATTTACTCCACTTCTTTATACTTCAAAAGTGTTTATTTAAACTTTCAAAAGCAAGAATATAAATTTATAATATGATTTTTGAGATTGTACTTTAAAATATGTAAAACAAAAATGATTATTTTTTGAATTTAAAAATGCCATTCAAAATATTCTTTACATTTGATAATGAAATAATTTTTAACTTGTAATCATTGTCATCGTAATCAAAATATTATTATGATAATTGTGAAAAAATTCATCACATAAAAATTACGTTCAATTTAGTGTCACACGTAATCCCATGGAAATTTTCAAATTTTTTATTTATGAATTTGGCGAGTATAAGACATTTCAGAGGTCGTATTTTTGCCAAAAGAGGTGTATTGCATTCAGATTCTGGTTTGTCGCTCCAAATCTAGAATTAAACATCACTTCTTTAATGCAATTAATGTTCATTTGTTCATTTGACTTTAAAATAACCGAATGAATTAAATATAACGTACTAGAGAAGAAATGATTAATAGAGCATATTTTTTAACTGTAAAATTCAACATTTATGCTAAACACTGCTATGAACAATTTCTACTGTATACTTATTAAATTAATATATATACATATATATATATATATATATATATATATATATATATATATATATATATATATATATAATATCAAAATATAATCATATATTTGCAAAAGAAATACTAAAATTATTTTTTAAATTATCTAAAATTTCCAAAGCATTTAAAATCAAAAAATGAAAAATTCATGCCTGATATATTGAACAATCAGTTTTTTCCATTTCCAGTAAAAACAGATAAATGCTGTCTTTTTCGCATTTTTCTGCATGCTTTAGTTTTGAAATTTTGTAATAACTTTCACTTTTGGTATACTCTACAATCTTTCCACTTATAGGTACGCTGAGCTGCTCTGCAAGTTCAATTGTCTCATTGTCAAATTTAGCAGCTGACATTCGGCTCTAGACGTAAAAAGTAACTTATTAAATTATAAAGCACTTCCTAAAAATTTAAAATATTGTCATCTTGTATCATGATTGATTTTAAATGATTTTAATTTGCTCAATTGCTTGAATTTATAGGTTCACATTTTTATTTGCAATTTAGTTGCCATAACTTTAACAATTCAAAATGTCCAATAAGATCTGGTAATATATTCAAAAAATATTTTATCATTTTATCGCTAAACTGTTTTGTTTCAATAAATGCTCTTAACTTTGCCTGTTAACGAAGGCGTTAGTTTTGATTAAAATTATTTTCAATATATTTTGAAAGTGCAGTTGAAAAAAACAAGCAGTATTGTAAAATTTCAAATCGAGTTATTATTTCATCATTACAGAAACATCTACCATTCTAAAGTGAAAGTTAATTTTGATTTGAACACCTGCATTATAAAGCAGTTATAATATAATTTTTATAAAATTTAGCAAAAATTGTTCTCTGTATATTTCTTTCTTTCTTTCTTATATTTAAAATACAGTTTTAATGATCACTGTTCATCAGGTAAATATTTAATAGTGACTTTGCAGACACGAATTAATTGCTCAAAAATTAATTTTAATTTACTCATTAAAAATGGAATTTTAATGCGGAAATTAATCCTGTTTTTATTTATATGGTATACAGTGCAAAAAACAAGCAAAACAAAAAACAATATATCAATATAACAATATATATAAACGAAAAACTTTTTAAAAATATCAAATGCAAGCAAGTTAAGTACTATGAAGCTTACATGTCTTTCACTAGTTATGATTTAGGAAAGTTCTTTCTTTGTTGATGTCATATATTTCCAAAAAATATTTTTCTCCAAAAATACTTAGTATATCTTTATTATTTTAAAAGTTTACACGACTGTGCATTGACAAAAAGAAATTCTTGCAACTATATTTTTTATAAGTTAGAATTTAGGATGGCTAAGCAATCAGCAATTAACGCTAAATTTACAGTTTATAAATTAAAGGCATTGAAGGCAAAATAGTAACATTAAAGTATTATATCACATCAGACAAGGTAAAACAAGAATCCTAACATTTGTTTTTCAAATACCTTAAATTTGCTAAACATACCAGTGTAAGAATCAATGAAAAAAGTGAATGTAGAGCCATTTAATAAGTTTCTCTGTATAATTCTTGCTTTAGTCGTAAATTAAAGTCTTTTATATCATTGTAATATTTGCTTTTCTACAGACTGCATAAATTTGGCTAATATATTCTCAAATATGGCTGATGTAAAAAGTACTTAAACTGATAGTCATAACAGTGCGAGGTTTACGGCAAATAGTAAAATAAACATAATAGTGCATATTAAACAAAGCGCATTTCTAATATAACTAATAATTTTCTGAAAAAATGCAACCACTTTTCCAATTCACCAGCTATGTTAACTATAATCAAATATTTGCACAAATAATGGTAACGTCTTTTTTTCTAATTACCTCACTCTTCATGGATTTTTTGTCGACTTGCTTAAGCAGTTCTGTAATTGAGTAATTATTATTAACAGTGTTCAGCTGGATTGAAGTTTTAGGAGATAGGTAATGTTTGCATTTTGCAGTCTTTTTCGGTAAATAGTGAAAAATGTTTTTATAAAAGAAAGATGCAGTTGTTTGCACTGTTCAAATTTGTCGTATTTCAACCCTAGCTATTTTTCTATTCAAATTCGAATCTAATTATATATAAATATTTTATTTGAAATGCATATCTTTTCAAGTAACCTGTCATTCATAGCAACTGATCGGTCATTTTTCATTATTCATGAGCGTTTCATGGTTGTCTTGTAGCAATTGCATTACCAAGCTTGCAATTCATTAAACTAACTAAGGCATTTGATTTCAATTTTCAATTTTCTGTTTTGAATAATCGATTTTAAATTTGTGCTGGTACAGTGGCTGTTTTCTTTGTAATGATATATTTCGAGCATTATTTATACGTGCAGTAATTGTGCAATGTACTGTTTTAATTTTTGTCATTTGTGCTTTACCACCGTATACACTATATTTTACTTCATGTTTAATGGCACTAAAAATCACTGTTGAAACTATGAAAATATTTAACGATTAAAATTGCAACGCTAACTACTGATTAAGCTTTGGAGAGTCCAAAGCGGTCAGAATTTTGCTCGGGTTTTCTAATTGGTTGTTGTAAATCATGTTCTCATTGGATGGTAATGGCATGGGTTTTCATTGCATACTTATAGCGCTATGAGATTGGCTCTCTCATCTAACTTTTCCATGACTCAAATTATTCTGTTTTGATGAGTTACCATATTTTTTATTTTATTGGTACAAATGTTTTGATTATGTAACAATTGATTACATAACATTAGTATATTGGATGTCACTTTTATCAAATACAGTTGTTTTATCATTGGTATAATAGCTGCTTTTTCTTTAAATATTTATTTGACGGTTTTCAGTAAGCAGTGTTTGTCATACAATTTAAAAAATTTTCTAAATTTTATTATTATGGTAAGTAAATGAAGTTTAATGAAATGAGATAGCAGTAGGTCAACAAATACAGCAAAATAATTTTTCATTTTTCAATGCTCAGCAACAACAAAATCACCGGTAAATAACAGAGAATAACATCATTAATGAACGATAGTAAATAACAGATGATAACAATAATAGGTAAAATAAACAAATATAAGCAATCAATAATAGCAAATAGAAACAATGAAAAACAAAAAAAGCAATCAGCAAAATATTATACAAAACCACCACCTGGAATGTGTTAGGTACAATAAAGCTTCAAGACACTGCTCCAGCGTATACCTGACACTGCTGTATTCACGCGCATATGTCATGATTCGTCGTTGCTTCTCAGCACAAGTTCAGTTTACCCGTCTTAAGCAACCAGCGGCAGGATCTCTTGTATCAGTAGTCTTAACAAATCGGTTCAACAAAAAAGCAAGCAAAAGCTATGTCGAGTTTTATGAACTGCTCCTGCTCCTTATAGTAGAACAGGGTGTAGTGGAAACACTCATAAACTAGCTGTCATTAAGGTTGGAGATTAGTGAGTTTTAGATGTAAACCACGCTGCTTTGTTCAATTTTTGTGGTGTCCCTTAATAGTTCAGAAAATTATAAATTATTGTTACAAAATAGTTCACCATGAAATAAATTTCTCAAATGGAATTTCAAAGTTCATATTCGATCCCGGAGTTCATCGACCCCAATTCGACCCCAAAAAGTCGATATTGACCACTTTGGCTACCCCTGCATTTAATGGAGTTGTCATCGCAATGTGGGTGGATTTCAGGGCATTTTGACCCTCATCTAGGCGGCAAATTTTTCACCGTAATCTTGGCATCTGTCTACATATCTAGCCACTCGAAGTTAAGTCATGTTTAATCCATTTACATGATGTTAAACTAATTATTTCTTCGAGAAATAATGGCAATTTTACGAATAAATGATTTATTTTATTCAATGCAAGCGCTACACGATATTTTAGTGATTTCATGCATATATGTTTTATACATATATATTTTTTGATATGAATGGCAACGGTTTTGGGTTGATTTTCGACTTACAAATGCGTTGTTGCTGCACACGCTATCGATGAGGGACAAAATCAGCATGGAGTTGGTCTTTCTTTTACAGCAGAAATCTATTCTTGCAGCCATGTTATCCACGCCTCCTTTGCCAAGAGTATAGCCATTGATGACGTTTGATCTTTTATCATCTCACTGGTCGTCTACTTTAAACTTAGCGTGGTATGAAGATATCAAAAGAACATTCTTGTTCTTCCTTGGAAATTAACTGATCATGATTACTTTTTTGTTGTGCACATAAACAGCTAATGTCGACTAAAGATCACATCGTGCGGCATTGAGCGACACGGCGATGTGCAAAGAATGTACCAATATATGTATGACCATGCTCAAAAAAATGCTGCACGGTGAAATATGATGTAAAGTCACGGACCATAAAATTGTTTCTGTTAGAGTTCACAAATGACTGTTCACAACTGAAATGTGCTGAACAATGGTGTTTGCTTGGCAATTTTCACCAGTTCTGTTCACATGCACAATTGCTACATAAGTAAAATTTTTCAATAACCTGCATAATTGAATTACTGAAATAAAAACACCTATCCGAGATTGTCACTATTTTAACATTATTTTAAGATAAATCAGTAGATCAAAATCAAACTTACTTTCATTCGTCATAACTGATTTAATATCAGCTTTATAACTGTCTTCTTCCTTTTATATAAGGCATTATCTTCATTAATAATTTACTTATGCAATTAGAAATAAAACGAACTAAATCTTGTTAATTTTTATGTATTTAATGCAAAATGTTTATTTTCCAGATATTTAAACAAATCCTAATTGAGGGAAAGACATTAAGCAAAGCTGAGTTTCTTAGAAAGCAAACAATGTTCAGAGGCACAAATAAATTTATAAAATATGTCATTCTGCGAGTATTTAAATAAACGCAACTCAATTCTTAAAAATTCTTTGCTGAAATATCGTTGTGCACATAATCTATCAAATTAATAGTGCAGTTCATCTTTATTTGAAATAGGCAATGGTTTTGCAAAGAAACTTCTTATTCATTAAATTAATAATTAATAGTAAATGGTAATTTATAAAATTATCTATTTCTTATTATAAAATCTGAAAAATCAAAATTTTATACATTTTTCACAACAATTATTTGATTGAGAAACGAATCATTTAAATTTGAACATTTCCATTTTATTTTATAAGTTATAAATTCTTCTAATGCTGAGTAAATGTTTTCAAAACAGTAATCTTAATGCAAAATTATTTCTGGGAATGCTTAACATGACATAAAACTAAATAAATAGAAAATAAATAAAAAATAAAAATAAATAACATATAATAATATATAGTATAATATAATATAATATAATATAATTATAATATAATATAATATAATATAATATAATATAATATAATATAATATAATATAATATAATATAATATAATATAATATAATATAATATAATATAATATAATATAATATAAATCCTATAATATAATATAATATAATATAATATAATATAATATGATATAACATAAGAGCATATAATATAATATAATATAATATAACATAGTATCACATAATATAATATAATATAATATAATATAATATAATATGCTATAATATAATATACTATGATACAATATAAGATAATATAATATAAATATCGTATACTATACGATAATATATTATAACTATAATATGGTATATTATAATATAATATAATATAATATAATATAATAGACTATACTATATATAATAAAATATAATATCATATAGTATAATATAATATGTTTATATATTATAATATAATATACTATAATATAACATAATATAGTATA
>NW_003526943.1:297083-301244 GCF_000181795.1 Trichinella spiralis | reverse complement strand
CCAATACGACAAAGACTTGACGGTCCAATAAAATAGCGTGGTCAACGACCAATAAGTGAACAGTGGGACCGAAGGGGAACATAAGTGGGACCAAGTGGGAGCATCCCATTGGGGATTTTGGTCAGTTCATGGGAAAAAAATGCTAAGCTGATACTAATATATAATAATTAGCAAACTACACATTTTATTAGTAATACAATCGTTTTAAAATTCTCAGTTTGAGAAATCAGGACAAAGCTAGTTACTGAAAACTTGAAAACAGGTGTCATATTGCTTGTTTTAACTCAATGCAAATTATTCAAATTATGTTAGTGTGTATGCATATTCATTCCAGTCACGATTCTAACATCTAAGTATATTCCAACTATTTTTTTCATGCAGCATTTGTGTTATGTCATGGCAGCTGCTTATCACAGAAATAACCAAATGCATACTGAATTTAAAATACATTTGTGAGATTTATCTATTTCCGCCATTCGTAAGCATGCAACTTTGATGCCATTAACAGCAATAGCAGCCACTTTTATCATAAATTCCGCAGACATAAATATACACAAATACGTAGATCACGATAGAACATATAACAATAATATTGCAAAACACCTAAAATACATTTTAAAAATCATAATTAATGCTGATGATCATTAACTCTTGGGTGGTGGCGTGCATGATCCGACCGTTAGTGCAGTGTTTCCCAAACTTTTTCAGGCTATCGCCCCCGTGAGAGATATATTTTTCAAACGCCCCCTAAATTATTGTCAAAAAATAATGAATTTTTAAACAGACTATTTATTCAAATCGAGTGTTCTTTCAAAAATAATCATATAGTGAAAAAATAATTGATGTGATGGATGGGGTTGGTGCATTGCGACTAATCTGTCTACATTGGGTTCAGTGTTGGTAAGGAACAGTTGTAAGTCACCACGTTTGGCGATTTGCAGTCTGCTGCGACCGGTGTTGAGCAGTTGCCTTTCATATATCTTTCTCATTTATCCAATTTTCTCTCGAACTGACCAGTCGCTATCGTTTATTTCTTGTCTACGTGTTTTCTGCTTGATTGTGAACGGTTATTATTAGTGGTTTTCTTGTTAACTTTTTTAATGCAAAATTTGCCATACTTTTACTATCATTTACATTATTTTATGCAAAGTTTCATCTATTTCATGTAAAATGTCGAATAATTTTAGAAATGTCACTCACAGGATATGATAGTGATAGTTTCTTAAACCTCCTGAATGATTCTCTTGAGGAAAGTGAATATAGGCAGTGTCAGCGATTCTGACTGAAAAACTGAACTGAGCGACTGAAAAAAATATGACCGCGCCAAGTGAAAAAAAATATTCTATGACTATTTCTAAGAAGTTATGGAAAACAACAGCTGCCATCACTTAGGAATTCTGCTAAAACAGAACGAGAGTTTTCAGGGGGTGCGCTGGACCCCGTGCCACCATCAGAGGGTTACTATATATAACAACTGCTACAAACACCTTTCTTGATCATTGGTCTGATATGTTCTTTAAAGAAATTAAGAATTAATAAATATTATTGTAATGACTAACTCACAAAGCCGAGTTTTATTAGACAGAACGCAGCCAATATAAGAAATGCAATTATAAGATAGTGTATGTAGTATCACGTAAGATTATCATAGAAGGTAACCGGGTTTACTGTACCCACTACAATTATTAGATTTATTAAATAATTAGAATATTACAAAAAATATGCTTCACGCATAAATAGGTAAAATAGCATCGAATACTGCACGAGTAAGAAAATAATTTTAATAAAAATTAAGCGTTAAACAAAACAGTGAACGTTAAACAGTGAAAAGAAAAATCAATTAAAAATCATCAATCATATTCATAATAAAACGAAAACCATCACTGGGAATATAAAGCAAAAGAAAGTAATAGAAGTTAAATATCAACTTTGATAGCTTTGAAAATTATATTACGGTATTCAAGTGTAAACCGTAGCAAAGAAATTCAATGCTGATAAAATAAGAAATTTTCAAAAATGCAATTGTCAATTAACAATAATACATGAACCAAATGCACTGTTACAAAAAGTAAAAGCATGATTTGTTTAAATTTAAAATGCAAAATGCAAACAGAATAATGCACAAATAAAAAAATATTTTTATTAATAAAGTAAATGTTATATAAATAGAAAAACATAATTTTTAGCAATAAAAAAGAAAATTAATGATTATCAATCGCATTTATAAAAAAACGAAATCAAAATTAAAAAGTAATCAAACAGTAAATGAAGTTACAAAACGAAAATGTTGTTCACATTCGATTTAGAAAGTCCATGTTTACACGATTACTGACATCCAAGTAAGTAATAGACGGCAATACATCGGGCATTAATCTCCATGTATCATCTGCTAATTCTTCATAAATCAACACTGAACAGTACGGATAGTTTTCACCCACTGATTTCAGTGCTTCTTCAGAAACATTGCTGGTATCCATACCATTTAAAAAGCGTGTAATCGCATCAATAGTCGTACTATGGACAATAAACAAGATATTTCCTTTTTCTAAACAAAAACAGTTAAACCTCTTCAAAATTTTTTGAAATAAATCAACTTTTACTTTTATCACTTTCTAATATTTGTCTAAAAGCATTGATGCAACGTTCATAAAAATCGGCAACACTTTCATTCGAATACTGTTGCATATCGCTAGCCTTAGTAACTGGCTTATAAGTGCTGTTGATTTTATAATTTGATTTCACTAAATCGCTAAATTTCATCCAAGTTGGCATTATTTCATACCACGCTAGCCACTCAAAAAGAGCTGGCTCAATTTGCATCCTTAACAAAGGATTGTCTGCTGCTTTAAGAAGACTGTGACAAGTTTGAATGCACCGAAACGCGGGACTAACAACAATTCTGTGAGGCAAATGTTTTCCCAGTTTCATAGCACGTCCAAGCATTACAGCAGTGATATTTCCCAATTCAGTTATTGGAGAATCAATGCGATAAGCTTCGTATCCATCATGGCGCTCAGGAATTTTCAGAGGTTGATTTAAATCATACGGTTTGTATTTTCCCTATAAAAAGCAAACTTTTTCATCATGGAATGAATATTAATGAAAAAAATACTTCATCATTGAATGATACATCAACCCATTCAGGAAATATGCGATCCATTCTTTCTGCGTTTCGCATTAACATTACTCGACGACCAGTAGGTTTAGCTAATACTACCGGTCGTACTGGAGATTGAATCATTTGTTTCATCATTGTTTTTTTCCTTTTCACTTCTGGATGCTCACGTCTTCTCAATTCGGAAGAAAGTATGTCTAAAGTGGGGCATTCACTTATTTTCAGACGATCAACATTTGATTTTGCTGGCGCTAATCTATTCAGAGTGCCACGGACATCTTTCTTAACAACGTCTTCTTTAGCCATTGAGTACATCATTGAATAATTTGCTACGTTTGTCATTTCTGACATAGTTGCATCTAACGAACTAATTTCACTCTGTTTACTTCCTAAGGTTGCAGATTTCTCAATGGCTCTGCTTTTGCTTTGCACTTGTTGACCTGTTGTTGGTACACTTTGCAATTTCTCTTCCTTTGTAATGGGCAACGGGCTTGGTGCATTTTTCTCTGGAGCCATGGAATACATCATTGAATAACCGCCAACGTTTGTCATTGCTGACAAAGTAGGATCTACAGAGCTCACATCAGTTTCCTTATTTCGTTGAGCTCCCAATTTTGAAGCTTTTCCAGATTTTGGTATCAAATTCTGTTCTGGCTCAGGTATGGCAGTCAATGCCCTATTATCAACTTGAGCTGCTGTTGGTAGAGCTTTCATTTTCTGTCCATCGGTTACCGGGGATATCGGTTTTTTTTCATCCGGTGCCATAGAATACATCATTGTATAACCGCCAACGTTTGTCATTGCTGACAGAGTAGGATCTACAGAGCTGACATCAGCTTCCTTCTTTTGTTGAACTGCCAATTTTGAAGCTTTTCCAGATTTTGGTATCAAATTCTGTTCTGGCTCAGGTATGGCAGTCAATGCCCTATTATCAACTTGAGCTGCTGTTGGTAGAGCTTGCATTTTTTGTTCCTCGGTTACCGGGGATATCGGTTTTTTTTCAACCGGCGCCATACAATACATCATTGAATACCCGCCAACGTTTG
>NW_003526943.1:295607-296526 GCF_000181795.1 Trichinella spiralis | reverse complement strand
GTTTGTCAGAAAATATTCTGATGATTAGCTAAAGGCGATTGTAATACAATGGAAAAATCAACAAGTGATGAATTGTCCACAGCTGCAGTTGTCAGCTAAAACTAGGCATGGCAACTGCTAATTTGTTAGCATTTAAATACTTTTCTAATTTCACGCTGACTGTTCTCTGAAAATCTTTCCTGATAGCGATCAAAGAATTTTACTTTTAACTTCAGAAAGTTTTCATCTCTTTCATTAGTGTTATTGTTTTCCTATATTTCCGTATATTTTATTAAAATAAAAAATCTGCAATATTATTTACAAATCAAAAAACAAATTTAATTATATATATGGTGTAAATTGTAAACTTTTTATTTCAACATCTGAACGAAACCGACTAGTGCGTTGGTGAACACTTGAACTGCTATCTGTTTTCATTTCTATTTGCAACCTTTCAATGTATATTTCAATGATAACGAAATATTTAAATATTCCGCATCAAAAGCAGCGTCTGTGATGTAGCTGATCTGTTTGATGTTGCATTTCAAATTACATTTTAAGTTTGTTAATTGAGCATGAAATTTCGAAAGAATTTCCATGCACGTATCCATTATTTTACCGTTTAATTAAATACAGGGAATTTTTTTCGGCCAAAATCTGATGCACTTAATGAAGTTCGACTGTATTTTATATGAACTGTATGAATGTCAAACAGAATTTTTCATATAAATAGCAAAACTCATCGACATGTATAAAAATACATATATGGATGTTTTGTAACGAAAGAAACTTTGTAAATATTAAAGTAAAATTCTTGGATTGCAAATAAGAAAGATTTAAATAGAACACTTCCAGTAAAATCAAGAAATTCATCAAATGCTAACAAATTAGTAGTTGTCACTCCTTGGTTTAGCTGGGAAGCTGCAATTGTGAACAATTT
>NW_003526943.1:211191-294960 GCF_000181795.1 Trichinella spiralis | reverse complement strand
ATTTGTTACAAAAATTCTCATAAAAGGAATATGCACGTGCTTTTTCATCCAAAAGGTTGGACGGTGGTGAGTAAGATTAGCGAGCCAAATTCTTTAAATAGCATCTGAAAAGAAATTATTGATTTGATTTAAATAAAATACTAAGATCTTTTGAATCTTTATTTACTTTGTGGCGAATTCGTCCCATTTTCCAATACGGATTCAAAATTTCCACAGCAGGTATTTTCTTATCATTATTTTTATCACTGTCCACTTGCACCGCATTCTATATACACATATATAATACTTATATGCGCAAATAAGATAATTCTCATTTTAAAAAAAAGTTAATAATAAATAAGAAAGAATTACATGCGTGGAAATGGTGCTTTGTTCAGGCTGAACAAGCCCAGCAATACTACTGCTGTCCTTTTGAAGAGAAGAAACTGTAGTTAATGTTTCAGTTTCAACAATTCGAAGTCGCTTTTGAGAAGGTTCCGTGGAAATTTCAATTTGATCATGTTCCTCCTAAAAAGCAGAAATTGCTTAAATAAAAAGTAAAAAACAATATTCCACGACAATACAACAAAAAGCTATTCTTTCGAACAAGCAAGCTTTTAACATACCACCTTTCTTTCTTCACTTGAATCAGCAGCAGCACATTTGTTGTCCATTTCAACAGTGATATCTTTTTCTGAGCACGTTTGTACATTGCTTTTCTCCATAGGCAATAATGAGCTGCAATCATCTTTGGAAGAAACAAAAATTTCCTATAATAAATTAATAAATAAACATACATATATATATATATATTTGATTGACAAAATTATGTGCTATATTTGAACTTACAGGTTTATCATCATTACCGCTTGGATAATTTTCCAAATTAACATTTTCTTCTTCTGCTTCAGGTTTCTGAAATCACACATCAAGATAAATATCCCATTCTGACGCTTTCAAGCCCCATTTAAAAGTTCACCTTTTCTCCATGCTCTACTGCAATGATCTCCGGTACAATGTTGACCAATGAATCATCTTTCCTAATTTCATCATTTAGAAAATCTCTGATATCCGGATAGAGTTCATTCTTTGATGCACTGTTCTTCATTCCTCCCAGCTGTAGGCACAGAGTACGAAAAATATTCAATTATTGAAACATACGTAACAATTTTCATACAGCACAAAATTTGAACATTTCCTTATTATTATCATTATTATTATTTTAAATAAATGTACCTTTTGCGAAACTTTTCCTTGATAATTTCCAGGCGTACGAGATGTATTGAATGCTTTGTATTCAATTGCAGCAGCAATTTTTATTCTTACTTCTTCACTAAAATCAATAATCATGCATAACATCATATGTATAATCGAATTATTTATAATATAAAAATCAACAACGAATAAAATCTTAAAATTTTTAAACAGCAATAAAGTATTTCTAGAAATGAAATTATCCTAATTTTATATTTCACTGAATTCATCAATCACTAAGCAAGCAAGCAAACAAACTTACTTAATTTCTTCCTTTCCTGCACTTATCAAATTCGATGTGATTCCTTTGACCAATGCTTTCAGTGCAGCTCTACGAGTCTTAAAAAAAGACCAAAAAACTACTTATGTTCAAAAGCAATTTTACCACTCAGTAATATACTTGGGAATTGATCAAAGAAACTGAATTTCCGCTGTCGATTAAATCTTCCACCGTGGGACGACCTTCGAAAAATTACAAAATTAGCATTTCATTCTCGAATGAAGAGAAAATTGAAAAACAAATCCTTACTCAAATCTTGGTCAGCAGTAACATTCTGTGACGCATTAGTCGACTGAAAAATATAATTTTCCAATCAAAAAATGAACAACAACGTAAACAATAATAACTCACCGTTGTTGCACATTTTCTACGCTTGCTCATTTCTTGGGCAATTAAAAGCCGCCTCGACTCTTTTTCCGCTTCTTCAAAATTCATTCTTGAACGCTTGCTCGTTTCACCGTAATAACTAATCAAGTACATAAAGATAAATTTTTTATCTATGCATATTGTATATAAAAAGAAAAATAATCGGAATGGAATATTGAAAAATAACAGTTTAAATTTTTTTTTTAAATTGGTATAATTTAATAGAATCATTTTATTCAGTTGTGAGCAAGTGCATAATAATAATAGCATACCAATCTGGTCCTTTGCGTCCACCGCCGTAAAGTTCTGATGCGTCATCTTCACTTTTACAAGTCCAAGACGTTGAGTAACCAACTTGATCAAAAGCGAACTTTCGCTTTTCACAACCAATCGGATCTGTGCAAAAGTCACAATTATCACCACATCTATCCAAAGTACCACCGAAGTAAGCTGAAAAAACAGCATGACGACACCTAAACATTAAATTAATCAAGACATCACAAATTTATTTATTTATCCACACAACCAGTAGAAAGCTCACTTCAAACTTTCGCAAAAAGATACAATTTCTTCAAATTCCATTTTCATCGCTTTCTCTGCATGAGGTGAAAAATCTTTCGACATCTGAAAATATTATTACAGATTTTCAAATTTTAATTGTTCACTTCTTCACCCACTATAGAACAGTACCTTCTTGTTCAAGATGCTCTGCTTGGTGAAATATTCGCCCACGCGACGTTCTTCGCGACAATAATAAATACGACAATAGGATCTGTTGCCGTCACGTCCGGCACGCCCGGATTCTTGATAATAGCCGGTCAGTGTTTTCGGCAAATCCCAATGAACTACACACCTTTAAAATTAGCAATTGAGTTTTGAATTTTTGAATAAAATAACAAAAAAAATACAAAAATCATTTAAAACAAAAATACCGGACATCACTTTTATCCACACCCATTCCGAACGATATCGTAGCCACAATAACGTGCACCTTTCCAACCATCCAATCATTGTACACCTTTTCTCGCACCTGCAATTCCAAGGGTGATTGATTTATTCGATTGGAACGTTTCAAATTTAAAATTGCCACATTTCATTACTTTGTTCGAAAGACCAGCATGATAAGCGGCACATCGGATTCCATATCCGCTTATGTCTGCCGCGAATGATTCGCACCGTTCCCTGGTTCGACAATAGACTATACCGCTTCCTCCCTGTAACAGAGATGGGGTGGGGGGGGGAGGGAGGGGGAAGGATGAAATTTTTTTAAACAATTACAATCAATCAATCAATCAATCATCCAACTTCACCTGTTCTGTGAAGATTTGCTTCAGGAAGTCAGCCACGTGCTTTTCCCCATCGGCTATGGTGTCCTTGAATTGCACGTCGTAGAAGAGATTCGGTCTGTAGCAGGGATGTTTGAATTCGGCAACCGGCGGCTTCAGCTTCAGCAGCCGCAATATATCGCCGACAACTTTGCCGGTCGCGGTCGCGGTCAACGCGATCCAAGGTACGTCGTCGTACCTCTGTCTCAGGGCGCCCAAATTCAAATATTTCGGTCTGAAATCGTGGCCCCACTGGGACACGCAGTGGGCCTCGTCCACGGCGACGTAGTTGAGCAACTGTCGCTGGTGCAACGAGTCCAAAACCGACCGGCATGTCGCCGTCTCGGCCTGCTCTGGGGTAATGTAGAGGAGTTTGGTGTTGGGCACCTTGCTGCCAGCACCGAGCAGATCGTTCAGCAAAGATTGACGCTCGGCGTTGGTCAGTTTCGAGTGCAACGAGCCGGCTGCAATTTTCAAACGTTCCAAATGAGACAGTTGGTCGGAAATTAGCGCGATCAACGGTGAAAATACTACAGTAACACCCGATCGCAGCAGTGCCGGCAGTTGATAGCAGAGCGATTTGCCGGAGCCGGTGGGCATTGAAACGAACACATCCCGATCGCCTAATTTCAACCAACCAAATTTACACTTCATCAATATGAAAATTTAAAAAAACAACAAAAAAATACATATACATACATATATATATATATATATATATATATATATATATATATATATATATATATATCCTCTTAAATCTTCATAAATACCAATAAAAATAAATTAATAATTTTCTTCAATACAAAACAATTACTAAATGTGGAGATTAATTTTAAAAAATAATTGTATATTTTTTTGATCAATATTCAGTAACACATTTTCTCACGTTCTGCTATGACTTTGATCGCGTCTTCTTGAATTTCCGTTTTGAATTTATCGAAACCGAATACCGTCTTCAATACGGATTCCGGCGTGGCCATGGAGCCGAACAATCAAATATGCTCTGTTAAAAGAAGACAAAACTTTCAGTTGATATTAAACCCAATCTGTTTTATTAATTAAAAGTATTCCCAAATAAGCCGTCGAACTCACATTTTCTCTACTTACACCACCCGACAATCTGCACTACCTCACAAACAATTTCTCCAAATTTTTACCTTCTGCATACAGTAGATTATATATAAGTATGTATAATTGTTCAATTACAAAAGATTTCTTTTGAAATAATTTTAATATTTAAAATTCACTGAAACAACTGAACCAGAACAAATTAAATTTAAAATATTTATTACAATTATTTACACAGTTTTATTTTTTTTTAACACACACAGGTTACTTCAGTGATAGATCTTGGAAAATGAGTACAATGTAAACACGACAATTTCATAAAAATTTCATTGAAATTATTATTATAATAAATTTTATTCATAGCACCATGTGTAATAACTTTTGTTGTCATTGTTATCAAATTGACTACCAAGATTTTTCATTCACCTATTTACACACACAGTTTTCCTTTAAAATTACACAATCAGCAAACATATTATAATTCAAGTCAGTTATGAAAACATTAAAAATAAAAAAATACTTTTATCAAAATATTTTGAAAACAATCAACGGTTGATGTTCATAACAGACCACTATTTTATTCAGAACACAATAAATCATTTTTCACAAATGCAAAACTAGCTGTTTTCGGCTTCTTTTCGAAACACAACTGCGAGGGCTGTACCGGTCAATCTCAGTCAACCAAGAAAAAAAATGAATAAATAAAACTTATTTCATTTTATTATATTTTTAATTTTAATTATGAGATAGCAAAAATAAAAGAGAAGGAAACCAATCGTGTTGACCAATAAGTTTTAGTTCAGCTTGTTGGCTTTTCGATACAAAATGTCGCAAACTTCATTTAAACCGTGGACCGCTTCAATAGCCAACGCATAAGCTTCATCTTCTTCATCAACTTCAAAAGTTTCCAAAATACCTTCCCCTTGATCTAATATACCTGAAAACAAATCACATTTTACCATTTACAAAACATAACAATAAACTATTCCAAAAAAAACCCTTTTCCAATTAATACTTATAAATATATAGATATCTAGTACACTTTATTATTTATTTGATGAAAAAAATTTGTAAAGCATATTTACCGTACAGTACTTTGTCTAGTATCATTTGAGATAATTTCTTTTCAACTTGCTGCTAAAAAGATTAAAAAATACTTATTTAAGAAATACGAATGTCAACGTTAAATCAAAAATTATATTTTGAAAAAAATATAACTGATAAACAAATAAAAACCTGAGGAAGTCCTATTTGCTTTGCAATGAAACTGATTTCAAGACGAGAATAAGGATCGATTATTCGGCATAAATTTTTCTCTAGCATACTGTCATACAACGATTGAAAATGAGACTTCACCACACGGTCACTTTGCAATTCTTCGTTAAATTTTCCGCATGCCTGAAGAAATATGCTTCGAAACATACATATTGCACATGTAAATTCTCACTTCTTTGAAATCGGACAACGAGCGTTCTTTGGAAGCAGTAGCAACGGCTTTCATCGCTTCAAGTTGTCTACCGGCATGTTTCATTCCTAACTTTCCCTGAACAAGAATGTGAACGTCATCAGGACTAGAAAAAGGAAATCATCAGATTGATCATAAACAATATAAAATTTTGAAAGATATTACAGGTTAAGCATAATTTTGCACAACAGCATGTATTTCAAAGCGCGCAATGCTTCGGGAAGATTCAAAACGTCATAGCCTTCAAAAGCTTCATAGAAATACGAAAATGCTGTCTTAAAATCGCGCTCATCAGCCGCATGAAGAATTCCTAAAGCAAAAAAATAAAATTCAAAGCACTTTGAATAAAAATTACCACAAGCACACACACCTGACTGCATATCTAGAGCGGCTTGCATTCTAGGTGATACGTAAATGGCATTAGCGGTAGTTCGGGCTGAAGTTAGGGCGGCTCTTGCTTTTGTCAAGTTTCCCATTTCATAACAAGCTTTGCTCTCTTCCAACTGCACTTCGACCATCAATTCTTTGTCGTCGAGCTTTTTCAATTCTTTCACCAAAGTAACCGCTGAAATGAGGAAAAAACAAGATCAATTTAAAAAGCACAAATTTTGCAAATCCAAATTCACCTAAATTGAGAGCGTTTTGGAAATCTTCAATTTCGTTGAACAATTTCACCAGTCTTGCTTCGAGAGTTTGGCGCAAAAAAATGCGACTCTGTTCACGAGCCCATTGAATGCATTCTCTGCAAAGTTCAACCTGAAAAATTCAAATTTTCATTAATACTTTTCTAATTCCAGTTTATTAATACCAAATGAATAAATAACCTTGATATCTTGGAAATTTTTCGCTTCTGCAGGAGTACCATTCATTTCAATGCTACAAAACAAATCAACCAAATTACGAACCAATTTTGCTGCCTTGGCTTTTCCGAGGGAAATTAAAAAAGGTCGAGTTCGTTGAATCATTTCTTTTAATGCTGCAAAGAGGAAACAATAATGACAATTTTCAAATACCATCTCAAAAATACCTTCAGTTAACTTTTCTCTTGCCAAAATATTACCACACTGCATAATTACTTCTTCTTTTTTCTTAAGTTCTTCTTCATTGTCTTGTGACGTAGTGTTCGTCACTGTAATTTATATCACACATCAATACTGACAATCAGTCACAGTTAAAGAACAAAGCTATTTAAAGCCAAACTGATTATTCAGAAAATGATTACAGTTTAAGTGTTTTGCAAAAGATGTATGACAACAAAAATAGTAACAATGACAATTCATCGACACAGTTTTGAAAAACCGTAACACTCACCAAAATTCGTCAAATGACGAATTGCATTTTTTTCATCTTTGTGTACTTCAGCTAAAAAAATTTCCACTTCAGCAGCGCCTGCCATATTTTTCGCTCTGCTTTCACTCTCTAAACAACTTTCAATTCATCAATAATAACAATATAATGTAAGCTATTATAATGAAGAAGCGTTACAAATAATCTATTCTTTTCTCAGGAAAAAATTCTGCAATTATTATCTATATTTGTACAATTTGCTGACAAGTACTAACAAATTACATAAGCAGAATAGCAAAAGTCAAAATGTAACAAAATTTGACAAAAATGCACAATAAAATTACATTTTGCTTATAAATAAAAAATAATAAAGGTGCAGAAAATTAAAAAACATACACATAATCGGTAATTAACTGTATAAAATATGTTCAAAGAGAGATTAACAAAGATCAAACAATCAACATAATTAGTAAAACTTTGAAAGAATAATAGTTTAAATAAAAATTATCTGACAAAATAACAAAAACATACCTCCTGTCTCGACTTCAAAATTTCTTTCTACGTCATTCATCCGTAGTCAATTTACAGTCTACTAAAAGACAATGAAGTTTTAATTTTTCAAATCAAAAGAACTGCTGTTTAACAATTGAATTTCCACTTGACTTAAAAATAAATATTAAAATTGAATTTATTATTAAAAAATAAATTGAAATAAATTAAATTCGACTTAATATGCTTCATTGATTGCAGTGATAACAAGATAATTGTAAATTTCAGTAATATATGTGATAATAATCGTGATAATTTAGAATTCTTTGAAAGCGATGTGAGATTTTAAGTTAAAAATTTATTTAAAAAATTCATTCACTGAAATCATTTTTAATATTGAGAACTTTTTTACTTTAAAACGTTTAGTATACTGTAGTTTTAGATTGCATCTCCTCGAATAATTGCTTGAACTTTTGCAGTTTTTATTTGTAATGTAACGTAAGCTTTGAAAAATTTATAAAATTAGTTTTTTGTGAGTTTGAACAATTTGAAAATTGTTCAATTGTTTTTCAGTGATTATTAAATTGTACATTTTAGTGACCATTAATTTGAAAAAATTAGTTAAGTTGTATTACTAATATCAGCTTAACCAGTGGGCATTAAAAAAATGATATTTGTTTTTTTTTTGAATATTAATAACGTGTACATGTTGGATCTGTTTTGTTGTACGAAACGAAAATTTGCGATCAGTTTAGAGAAAACCTGCTAAAATTGTGTACTGTACATTTGGAGAGTTGTGTTTTAGTGTTGTTGTCGTTGGTGTTTTGACGAAAGATGATTAATTTTCAGTTACGGCATCATGAATAAAGAACTTTTTGATGTATGATTTATTTTATTATGTTGATTATTTCTTTTTTAACAATTGACGGTTAATAATTCTTCGAAAATTTTTAATTGACACTGAATATTTTTGTTGCCAAGTGCAAAACAGTTTTGATCAGCAGCAAGATTTGAAGTAGAGTTTTTGGTAAAATAATGGATAAATTTTTCTTCATAATTCTTTCCTAATACATTTTCACTTGTTATTTTCTTTTTTAATATGCCAGTATGCATGTTTGGGGATTAAGTTTTTGATTGAAGTAGTTTGTTGTTTTTTTTGAATATTATGAATTGTTGAAATTAATCGCTGTAAAGTGCGCTTTAGTGACGCAATAACTGCTCAATTTTATCACGTAGTTTCAGGCTTAATTGCGGAAAAGTTAGGTAAACTTTCAAGTTTCATGATTTCAAATAATAAAAAGCTTTTTTTTGTAAGATTGTTAAAGTGACGTTTTTATTTTACACAGTATGCTTTACTTTGTCGAGCCTTTAAAAAAGCGAGTAAATTTAGTCGTTTGTTTTTACATTGTTTTAATGTTTTTCAGCTACGACAATTTTTGATCTTGTACAACAGCCTGACCGAGGTTTGCTTCAACAGTTGCGTGTACAGTTTGAACGGTCGTTCGTTGATAACTGACGAACGTCAGTGCGTGGCTCGTTGTGTGGAAAAGAATATTCGTGGCAACGAGCGAATTTTGGCCACGTTTATGAACCGCGCCAAAGTCAACCGACGCTGACTGACTACCGGGCTACAGGATTCTTCGGATGGACGTGTTGGACGACCAAGGGTTCCGTCTCGACGGTCGCAGAGCGGACGAACTGCGCCAGATGCGGTGCCACGTCGGGGCGGTGGCCGAAGGCGACGGTTCGGCATATTTGGAACAGGGCCTGACCCAGGTGTTGGCCGTGGTCTACGGACCCACTGAGGGCGGGCGAGTTCGAACTCGGGCGGATCGGGCGGTGGTCGAATGCCGTGTGGTCGACAGGAACGCCACGCCCGCCGACCGTCGACCCCAAGAATACGCGCAACTGTTGAAAAAGGTGTTCGAGACGGTCGTCATTGGCGCCCATTATCCGAATTCGAAAATTTTCATCGTCTGCGAGGTGATTGCCAACGAAGGAGGCTTGCTGGCAACGTGCATCAACGCCTGCTCGATGGCGCTCATGCACGCCGGCGTGCCGATGCTGGATTTCGTGGCCGCCTGCAGCTTGACTTGCTACAACGACCAGCCACTGCTGGACGTGAACCACCAGGAAGAGGTGGTTGCCCAGTTGCCTCGCATGACTCTAGCGCTGTTGGTCCACGACAAAACCGTCGCCTTGTCCGAACTCTCCTGCAGGGCCCACGCGGATTTGGTCGAAGCAATGCTTGAACAAGGGAAGCAAGGATGCATGCAGGTTTGGAATGTGCTCGACAAACAGCTTCGTGCCCAGTTCAGTTCGATCATTCGAGCGCAACATGTTGCGGATCACGTTTGACATTGTGAGTCTGCTGCTATTTATATATCTCTACAGGGTTTTGTATTTTCGACTGTCTGTGTCATTTTCATTTTGTCATCACCATCACGTACACACCACACTCACGCAGAAAATTTTTTTAATAAAACAGATGGAGATCATTGATCTGTGAAAAAAAACAATGAGAAAATATTTTCCTTTTTTTTGTTAATAAAATATTTTCCGATGATTTTCCAGATCGTCAGAAACCGTCGTTCTCTCCGTAAATTACGATATATATATATATATATATATATATATATATATTCAAGCGAACCGAGATGAGTTCAGTTGAGTTGTTTTCAACTGGAACCATTTCCACTGGGCTGGGATTGTGGCAGTCGAATTGACGCTCCTTCTCCCGAAGCCGACTGTCTGGGTGTTGTGGTTCTCGAGGCTAAAAATTGACGACCGATACTTTGACGATTCCATGTGAAATTCACAGCTTGCATTGTCGGTTGACCGATCAGTGGATGATGATGATGATGAGGTAGAGCGTTTCTGGTAATTGGCGAAGATGGAGAAGCACTGGGGCCGGGATGTTGGGGCTGAAAAACCCCTATAGTACCTCCCATGCGTATGAACGTGGCGTCGAACGGCACGCTACCAGCGACGAACTTTCCGCCGACAGCCAGTGACTGCTGCACTGAATGTGCTTTAATTGCGCTAGGGAACGGTGGTACTTTACCGCTTTCCTGCACCATCTTTTGATATAGTTGCAGTTTTGCAGTAGTCTGCGTCAGCATAGAGCTCGCAGGAGTAGAACCGGATACTGCTTGCTGGCAGTTAGACTTGACCGTCTGAATTTGGCTCAACGAAGTCGACTGCTGTTGTGGTTGTTGTTGTTGTTGTTGTGATTGTATTAGCAATTGTTGTTGTTGTTGTTGTTGTTGTTGTTGTTGTTGTTGTTGTTGTTGCTGCTGTTGCTGCTGCTGTTGTTGTGGTTGTAGTAGTAATTGCTGATACTGGTGGTGTGTTTGTTGTAGTTGTTTCTGCTGGTGCTGTTGTAGTTCATGCTGGTTTGATTGTTGCTGTTGTTGTTGTATCTGTTGCAGATGCAACTGTTTTTGTTGTTGTGATTGTTGTTGTTGTTGCTGCTGCTGTATCTGGGCTCGTGGCATTTGCTGTGCAGTTAACACGGGTGGTGCGTCGAACGATCTCGATGTCGACGGACCAACTAACGCGGACGCAATCTGCGAAATGGCGCTTTGCGGTGTTGAGGGGGATGTTTCACCGACTCGTGGTCGTTTAACATTCGAGGGACTCGACACCGCAGTACCAGTTGTAGAAGTAGTAGTAGTAGTAGTAGTAGCAGTAGTAATAGTAGTAGCACCATTGGTAGTGGTCAAGTCAATAATTATTCCTGACGACGACGACGACGGCGGCGACGATGCTGCTGCTGTTGCTGTTGCTGCTACTGGACTGTTCAAATTGCCCGCACTTGAAGGAGATACTCCACCAACTGTTTTTTCTTTCACACATCGATTCTGCATAAAAAATACAGAAAACATCTTTTTCAATTCTCTAAAAATATAAAACAATTTCTGATGACAATGGAAGAATTCTTTTGCAACTTTTCAAACAATCAAGAACAGAAGAATTACTCATGCAATACTGGTGTAGCAATTAATAAAGTTGGTAGTTAATAAATTGCCCGCTATTCAAATAATTACCTGCTATTCATCCATGAATCAGGCCATACGCTTGTGGAAAGCCAGTCGAAAAATGGATCCAGATTTTCCATTTGTAAAGAATCTGCATTGCCAGGTTTCAAACAAGTACTGATGGCCAATTCAGTGAACAGCTCTTTCAATCGACTTCTGAAAGGTATTTTTTTTTCATTTTTTTCAAATGTTACCACAAAAAATTTATCAACGCACTGAACGGTCACATTCCATTGAAATTTCTTTCTGGGCTTGTATACCGTTTTCGGTCTAAAGTTGTCATTTTCCGTCACCGACTTCGCAGTCATTCTGTAAAAGTGAATAAAAAAAAATCACCTTTCGCACGTATGTATATAAAATAATATTATCATTTAAATTTTAATCCACGATCCACTTACATCTCCTGCTTCCGTTTGTCGGCTTCGGCACAAATTTCCTTGTAATCTCTCAACAGATTTGGCATCACTGCATCCACTTCTGTACATACAACAAAATAGTCAGAATCGGGAAAGAAAACTGTTGAAGAAGAACACAAACGATTGGAATGCAATCATCCATGAATATATATCACCTCGCTTGAGCTTGATAATAGCTTGGCGCAATCGTTGGCTATTATTGCTGAAAGTGTTGCTACCAGGCAGAACAAGATTGTCGGCATTTTTGGTTGCGTTCAAATTTCCCTCTGAATTGCACCGTTGGGGTAAATTTGGCGACGAATCCGCCGCCGTCTGGGTAACATCAGAGCTCGAATTGGAAGTTCGTATGTTGCTGTTCAACGATCGTCGTCCCATGCGTTTCAACGCGGCCATCAATTCCGGGCGGGGCACCTTGACTCGAGCGCTGAGGTCGTTAAACACGGCACCGCGTTCGAATTTATTCAAACCACACTGCGAGCACATGTCGCTAACTCTAAACAAATAAAACTTATTATTTCTTCCATCACATAAAATTACAATTATAAATTATTAGACTGACTGTCCAATGAGGAATAAATAATAAACAGAGTTGAAAAAAATATCATCGCAATTGTAAAGTAAATTTCCAAATCGAACTTACTTCACTAACAATTCAACTGCTTGCCTGTTCCAAAAGAGAACCTTTTTCCCGTGATCGCCAATTAGCTAAAATGACAACCACAAAAGGAAGTGGCAACCACAACAGAAAAACAAACAAACAAACAAACAAACAATTGCACCTTTTCAATTTGCTCGTTCATTTTCAATATAGCGCTAGGTAGTTTGTGACATTTCGGAGACCTGTTGTTCAAAGCCAAAGTAGGCGGCTGCCCAACCAGAGTTACTTTTTTGGTCACTTCAGGCAAATTAGCCACAGCACAACCACCACCACCGCTAGCAGAGGCAGGATTGAAGCTTTCGGCGGAAGTTCGTGGTTTGTCTCCGTTGGGGGGTTCTTTGTTGACAGTCTCGGACGCTGGGACAGACAATTTTTTTGCTGAAGTCTGCTTGTCGAGCACGGACAAAATTATCCCATCAATGATTGAATCGTGCACTTCTGGTGCGGAAATGTCAACTTGTGCAATGCTATTTATCACATCTGATATGTGCCTTGAACAAATAAAAGTAGATTTAATAAATAAAAAAATTAATTAATTAATAATAAACAGATGTACTTGTCATTTGCTTCGCATTTCTCTTTGCTTTCTTTATTCGGAACTTTTTTCAATACTTGAATTTGAGATCGATGCTTCGTATTTAAGCTTAAAAATTAAAAACAGTTGAAAAAATTATAAAAACAAAACAATACAATAAACAAAATATACCTTTTCTTTTTCAATTTCGCCGCTGCTTTAAAACTATTCGATCGATAATGAGATTCCAATTGTCCACCGACGTTTTTCGATGTTTTCGCTTCTTTCGAAATCTGTTTCTAGGAAAACAAATTTATGCTGCTTAAAGTTCAAATCAATAAAAATTGTTAATAGCAACAAGATAAATTAATAAAACAAAATATTCGCTATACTCGACTGCTTTTCCCTGGATTTTCGTAATCGTCGGTCATTTCACAAAATTCCAACTCGCCTCGGTTGACGTAGAAACCTCCATGTTGAGTGGACAACGTTGACGGAACCAACAATTCATACTGAAAACCAAACGTTGAACTACAATATTAATAAAAATAAAAAGTATAATAACTTTTCACCCCTTCAGCGTCATCGATAAATGGATCATTCAAATCGTATCCAAATCCGAGATCTATAAAATCTTCAACTCGGCCAATACAACCTTTGCGTCCTTTTCCACCCTGAAAAGCAAACTTCAGTTACAAAAAAAATAAAGTGAAATTGCATTTTCAAGGAAAACATACGTAAAAAATTATAATACAAAAAGTTGGTTTTCAATTAAATGCATAATTTACAAAAAAATCATATAAAAGTGAAAAACTGAAAAGTATTCTCATACACATGACATCATCTGAAATAACTGACAAAATATCATGCGCTAACAATAACATAAAAAATTACGAATCGTTGTTCGCATTTCTTGACAATGCCCGACAGCTTTTGATATTCTTCACTACGAGTGGACGGATCGACACCATATTCATTAACGTCAATTCCCTTAAAATCAAAAGTGAACTATTAAACAAACATAACACACAACAATCATCTCTGCACATGTTTTATCTAATTTCCATGATAATCATAAAACTCACAACATATATACATACATATATATATCCTAGTAAACAAATAATCACAAAAAGAAGCTATTACATAAAAATTTATATAAAACAACTCACACATGTTTATATATATATATATATTTGTTTAATGTCAATATCTTTGGTAAATAATAGAGTCGAAGCAAGTGCAAAAACAAATGGGACCAATAAAACGCAAATTTCAAGAAAACTTATAGATTTCGTCACAGATGCTAATTCAAATAAATAAAACAAAGGATTTACCTCTCAAACGCTAAAAAAAGCTTTAAATTCAAATTAATCGTGTAAAAATGAAATAATAAAACGCAAATTTGCTCCTGTTTAATTTTCAATTTAATTCGCAATATCTGAACAAATTTCAAAAATGGAATAGTGAATCAAATAAAAATAAATACATAACAAATTGATTTAAAAAAGTTTTTAAATTGAAAATTCTAAATCAAATAATTATTTTACTTACAGAATTATTTTTACAAAAAATTTATAAAAAAACTTGAATTTCAGAAAAAGTACGGTTTAAAAGATTGACCCAAATATATCATCCCGTTGACATAGCGTTTAATCCAAAAATTTTTAAATGTACTTTAAAAATAATTTACCTAAATCGTGCATGAATTTTGAAAAAATATTTCAGTACCATATGCTTTTTTAACATTGTTATTCTGATAAATTGGAAAACTACAAACTCAGTATAAATCTTTATCCAAATTACTACATCATTTTAATCTAAATGAATATAAACCTACTGATTTAACTGAGTCAATAAAGTTATGAAAAATATGAAATATCAAGCTAAAATCTACAAGTTATTCAACAAAAAATAAATAAATTAAGAAAATAAAACTTGTTTATAAAATAAACATTTCCCATTTCAACAATTACAGTATAACATAACAAAACAAAAAATTGAAATATCTGTTTTTCAGGCTCAGAGTTTAAAATTGGCAGACAAGAAATGTCTACATTTTAGCAATAAATAGTTAAATGATAGAAAAGTAAATAAGTTAAAATTTGATAAAAGCGAACAGAACAATGTGGCAGAGTAAAACTCGTTTGCAAAGTCTGAAACAAAAACTGATAAATTGACGTTATCGTTGAAAGAAATTGTATTGTTATCAAACATGTTTACCTTATCAAAAAAGAAACACCGAAAATTTACCATACTACATTAATGAAAAATGAATATGAAATTACAATGAAGAAATGAGCAGTGCATATATTTCTCAATAATTAATCACTTTAAACATGAACATTATAAAATGTTGCTTCGTAAAATAGTGTCTGAATTTCAACGTTATAAACATTTTCATCATCAGCAAACAGAAAGCTTGAACTGCGTGCAAAACAACGCGCCCTACGAAAGCGACGTCAAAAATTAATTTAAAAAACCTGGAAATAGCACAAGCGTGATCGCCAAGTTTGATGAAACTTGCTTATTTACTAAATATGAAATGTCCCAGTAAACAAAAATAATTAAGTTTCCGAAAACTTCCAAAATTGAACGAAACATACCAACTGCTCTTTCACAAGCGACGGCAAGTGAATTTCTGGATAAGCTTTGCCGCTGTGGACTTTCATCGAAACATCCAAACGAATAGTTGGAAGAGTCTTTTTCTTCTTCGCCAAGCTGCTTTCAACGAAGTCCATTTATATCTCTTCGTTTGTGCAAACAACTCTACATCGGCAAATTGTTTACCCAAATTAAATGTATTTTTATTTTCTGAAAAAAATACATATTTTTTGTAAAATATTTGAAAAAATTTTACGGTTTGTCAAAGAAAAGTTTGGTCAAGACGCGCGAAACGCGGCCAAACACTGACGACCCAATCGATCGCAATGACTGCAATGAAACGCCTCTGTTTTGTGCACCACAGAATCAAACATAGGTCACGACGGAATCTATTGGCAAGTTGTTCAGCAACGTTCTTCCCTAAGAGTCAAATCTCAGTTGACAATATTTCGTTTTAATATATAAATAGTTCCGGAAATTATTTCCAAATAAAAAAATATTAAAACCATAAGAAGCTGGCGCGCAGTTCAATTTTCTCTTTCGATTATTGTGATACGTTAGCAAATTCACGCCCAAACAACTTGAATGCACTGTTGAACTTGAAAAGCAATATCAACTTTACGTAGTCGCAGCAATTATTATTTTGTTAAAATATTTCAACTGAAATATATTATGCAAATTAACAAATAAGCAAATAAATAAATAAATGGAACATTCGTTTGTGTATTTGATATTTAGATGTTAAAAAAGTAATATTTAAATGTTGTAGGATTTCATTTGATTGGAAAGGTATGATTGAAAATGACAAGCAGATTCAACATAATTATAGATTACTGTAACATCACGTTTACTACTTTTTTTCTTTTTTTGAATTTTATCAAAAATATGTTTTTATTTTTCATTTTTAAATTCAATTAATATCTTTTTTTACTTTAAATTCAACACTTATATTAATTTTGAAAAGCCTCTTCATTTAAATTATTAATCATTACAAATACAAACTTAAGTAATTGAACTGAAAAGTAGTTTCATATTAATATATAATACTTCATAGTTATGTTAATTTTGAAATTACAAAGATCTAATCTACTGATTTTTGTTTTGCATTTATTTAATGCTTTGTTCATTATGGACTGACAAATTGGTATACTGTATTTTTTGAATTTCACGTATTGAAAAAAATTAGAAATGTCATTTAGTATTATTTTCTATTCAAAATCAAATATTTTTAATGAAAATCTTTTGTAAAATATTAAATTCAAAACGCTGTTTTACTCAATTTTATCAAATGTTTTTTGTATAATATTATATTACATTTTCAAAAACTTTGCAGTTTTATGTTTTTAAAATTTGGAATAACATTTATAAATGATGTTAAGGCGAAAATATTTTCAAAACGAATTGTTTCAGACAGTAGAAACTAATTTAAAACTTGATCATCACATAAAGGTGTGACGTAGTAAGTTGCTGGAAAAGGAGCGTTGTGTCGATCGGGTGCTTCATGCAATATGAAGCAGTTGCTGTTGAGCGCAGTTTTTAAAATATTTGATCCATTGAGATGGTTATCATCATACATCACGTGAGTGAAGATCTTGCTACAACGATTGTGGACAACAATCAAGCCAGCATGTGGAGTCACTGTCCAATCGAAGACAACCCTGCGGATATGTTGAGTAGAGGATGCTAGTTGAAGAAATTGGAAGAAAAAACATTTTGATTTTTCGATTTGTTGATGTCTCAAAACCACGGTCATATTGAATGGTTGGATCTGCCACTGATAGATTATTACAGGCCAATGTGGCTCAGCTAACATTAACCATTAGCAAAAAATCGAGCTTGACTTTTACAAAGAATGAATGGCATCAAGATGTAAGGCAATTTACAACATAATGAAAGAGCAACGGAGCGAGGATGGTAAAGAATTTCTAGTTCTAGTAATTGCTGTTATGCATGAATTGTTCAGCTATATGGAAATATACCAGTGGGCTAGAGGCAGCATAGTCTTATGTACAATGAATGAAGCTGGGAAGCACCTTGCTAGTAAGCATATCTATGCTTATTTGCTCCAACTGTTCCTGTTGTGTATTGAATTAATATAATCCAAAATTATTGCGAATGTAACTTGATCATCTTCTATTTAATATACTGTATCACATAGACAACAGAGTCAGTTAGTTACGAATATACATAGCGTGTGTGTGAGTTCAAGTTAGTGTGTCGAATAAACAATTACCGTTTTCTACCGAGTTTTGATCATGGCAGAAACACAGCAATTCCAGTACTGCTCGCGGCATTCTATTCGAGCTACGCATATGTAATATGTGACTTAGCCCATCGCATTATGAAGGATGCATATCTGCAAACTGATGCAGTTTGTTTATTCCCAGCATATGACATATGGATGTCATTTCTAGACAGACTGCAAGATTACATGGGGCTCATAGCAGATCGGAGATACGTCACGCAAATAGAGGCACAAACAAAAAACCCATTACATATTGCAATGGATAAGCTCTGCAATGAACTGGGAATGCATTGCATTGCATTGAAAATCGGAGATAAAGTGAAAATTCACTAATTTGAAGTTCATAGATCCACCTGATCTGTTGATAATACCGGAACATTCATGAAATCCATGATGATGATGTCGAAGATTCTTCATACGGAATCCCAGCTGCCGAAAAACTGAAAAGACTTGGAAAAAAAAGCAAACAAACAATACTGACGTATGGAAGCGTTGGTAAAATGTGTATGGTGTGAATTTGTCACAATGGAAGAAATGGAAGGCGGAACTGATTCGGTGAAAAATAAAATACAGTCTACTACTGACTTGAACATTGAATATACCTACCCAAATATGTCGGTAACAGGAATATTGTTTATGGGCCCAATTTTTATCGCGTTTTCTTACTGGTCGTTATTTTATTGAACCTTCGTACCGTTGTGTTATTCATTTTTCTTATCCAATTGTTGATTGGTTCAAACTTTTCAGTAGTTATTAGCTGCACTGTTTTTCTATTTCATTGTTCAAATATTTCCATTTACGATTACGTAACTTTAATTAGTTGTGACGTATCATTAGTAGTGAAAAATGTTATTGAATTTGTGTTTATCAAAATTTTGATAAGCTTTGTGAAAAATAACCGTGCGATGCATTTTTGAATAAATGTTTAATAATTTGACTACATACTGTTGTCATTCTTTATTTCTTAAAAATTCATTTAATATCATTTTTTCAATATCATACCTGGCGTTAATAAAATATTTATAAATCTAATTTTCAAGAATATGACATTTCATCACACCCATAACAGTAAACCGCATAGCTAGCTGAGGAAATTTCAAGCAGATTACCGTTTGATAATATTCAAATTTGATTGCTTGCAAAGTTCACGTTTGCAAGAATAATAGCATAGGAGTAGCAAAATTAACATTTGTAACATTTGATTTTTTGCTTCAGGAATTCAAAGAGATAGAAAGAATATTCCGTTGTTGAAAGCGTGAATTTGTATTTTGATGATATAAGGATCGCATTTTAATACCGGCTACGTAATACATAGCGACAGAACCGGCGCTGCGTTCGATGATTCAAATAATCGCATATCCAGAATGCAAAAACCTACTGTCGTTCCGTGAAACCGGAAAACCCATAAAAGTGCAAAGTATCTAAATGTGTCCACACTGCACCCCCGCAGCCTTCTTGTTAGTGCTGTTGGCTAGTGAAAAATAAAAATCACTATTTAACTTATTTTTTGTATTGTTTTTTCTGAATTATTACTATCGCATTTGATATAACGTCACTGTGGTACAATAAAATATAGAATAATGATAAAAATTATTTTCAGGAATGCTGATCATGAAAAAGTATAAAATTCACCACAAATAATATATTTAAATAAACAACATTTCAATAAATGACGAAACTTCAAGCAGACAATAAAATTTTGGGATAATATTTCCATTTTTT
The DNA here is from genome assembly GCF_000181795.1 of Trichinella spiralis. NCBI lineage: Eukaryota > Metazoa > Nematoda > Enoplea > Trichinellida > Trichinellidae > Trichinella > Trichinella spiralis. Next base: position 275,245 of record NW_003526943.1, on the reverse strand, counting down.
ATGTTACGTCATTACTATTAAAGTTACGTAATCCAAAATGGAATATTTGAACCAATGAAATGAAAAAATATTAAAGCTAATCACAAGGGAAAGATTTGAATCAGTGAGCAATTAGACAAGGAAAACCAATACGACAAAGATTTGACTGTCCAATAGAATAGCGTGGTCAACGACCAATAAGTGAACAGTGGGACCGAAGAAGAACAAACCGAATTTTATTATTTTATTATTCACCGAAAAACAGAAATCACATTCTGCATTAAAAGTGAACTCTGCTCAAGATACACAAGATTAGTTGATCGTTTTATTCAACGAATCTTACTATCTGGTTTATTCTTACAACTCTAAGAGAAAAATACAAAAAGGATTCTGTAATCTTAAAGAAAATAACCTCAGACAAGGAAATATTTTGACCAATAATTAAGCATCATAACCATTCGCAGTTGAGCATTATTAGATTAAGATGAAATAATTCTAAGTCGGGTATACCGATGGAAAAGGCATCTGAATTTGAGGGAATCACACGAAGAACATTTGAACTCATCAAAAGAGTAAAAATTAACAAAAAAATTTGCGTAAATGAGAGAATGCAAAAATGTCTCCCGGATTAGAGTTTGATACAAATGATTTTAAGAAATGAACAGTATTGCATATCGCTGATAAATTTTAGTAAATTTTATTGCACAGTGCAGCAGTTGCAAGAAAGAAACGAACAATTAGTGATATTTTTATTTTACAAATATATATTATTCCATATATGAAATTATGACGACAATTTTATCAATTATATAGAAGCATAAAGTAAATATTAAAAGCCAAATTATTATAATGGTCATAACATCAAAGTTATGAGTTCAGTAATATTGAAGAAGAGAGAAAGAAAACATCAAGGGTTAAATTTAACGGAGAGGATTTTTTTCCGCACAATTCCGCCCATGACGAACCAATCTTCGTTGAAATCCGTTTCGCCTTCAAACGCGTCGACCCATTCAATAATCAACGTGTCCACAGGAGGTGATTCACTTCTGAATGGAAACGGGTGGCAGATGATGTTTATGGTGATGTCCTTCTTCGGCTGCAGCGCACCCTGGGATGGTAAGACCACGTAGCGGTTCTCCACCTTCGACACCACCCTGTAGCCGAGCAGCTTGTTGCCTGGGTTGGAAAGTTTCAACGCCGTCACTTGTTCACTCAAACACGGCGCGTTGAACCACACTTCTTCCGCAGGTACAGTAACAATATCGGTCGGTAAAGCCATTCGTTAGCAAGAGCAGCTTTCCTCGAACGAACACTGGTCTAAACTGATCAGAGCATGCCTTCTCCCACTTACGCACTGAAAAGCACTTTAAACAAAAGTTGTTGAAAAGATTTTGTTTAAATTAAACAATTCCTACTACTGCACTTTAAAGTGCAATTTAAAATTTTTATCAACTTATCTTAATTTCAGCTGAAAACGACACTAATCTGTAGCATATTGCAACTATTTTTTTTCATCTCAAACAAATTTTATGTAGTAATTACATGTTGACAATTTTCAACTGCTTAATGATGTTCAAGATCAATTTCTTTATCGTAATGATATAAGAAGTTGAAAAATAAACGAACAACATGATTAAACAATAAGCAGTATGATGTGCAATTATTTCTGCTTCTTACAACAACTGCTGATCAATTCAGATAATTTAATGATTTCGAAAAACAAATAAATAATAAATATCAATGAGATACGACAGAAATTAATTAGTAAGGAGATGCATTATTTCTATCCACATTAAGTAAGGCAGTGGAATGATATGCATTTTCTTGTTGCCAGGCTTCTTTTTAGTCATCATCCTCAGCTTCTAAGCTTTGGAAAAACTTGACAACATCCTTCACGCCATATCTGGCAGCACGTTCTGGTTGAACACGCGTTTCAGCGATAACAATTTTCTTATTCTTCGCCCCTTTTGGTCGGCCTCTTCTCCTCATAACAACCGGCACTTCCGCTTGATCAGTCTGCGGTTGCTCAGGTTGAAGCGGCTGAATTTCCAACTGATGAGTTTGTTGATGATCAATTTGCACTACTTGGGTTTCATTTCCCTCATCATCTTCGCTGTTATCGCATTCTTGAATAACAAGAGCCTTTCGAAATCGTTCACTAGCCTTCAACAATTCTTCACGTTTTTCTTTCTGAAATATATTATTATTCAATTGATAATTATATGATTAATTTTCAGCAACAACTGATTTACAGGCATCATGCGCAAATATTTCGCTTTCATCATTTCCAACATTGGTTTCGGAACGTCGGCACCGCTGCATCGTTCGTGCAAAGACCATATAGCGTTGCGATTTCGACGCACAGATCGAAGACGCCTTTTCACTGCTAAGTTGTTGAAAAGCTTTCTCTGAAAAAAAAAATAAGCTACAATTTTCCAAAGCAACTGACAGCCGAAAGTGATTCACTTCATCGATATTTCATTTCTCAATGTTAAACAAAATGAACATGAAAAATGAACCAACCAACCAATTTTCCCGCTTACTTTGTCTTTTGAATTCATCAATATACGATGGCGCATTTTCACTTGATTCGGGGTGCGGCCCGGCAACACTCGACTTATCAAAGCATACCGATTGCCTTCTTTGGCCGTCATGGACAAGATGATCTCGTCTTCGGCTTTGGTCCATTGTTCAATGCGAATGCTGCAATCCAAAATGTTCAAAAATTGATCGCGGCATTGCAAAGCGTTCCGACCGGGAACCATCTCAGCAACTCGCTTCCAATTCTTCGGCCCGTGAGTTCTCACCGCCCAATAAAGCAACTTGAAAAAAGAAAAAGTAAAACCAATCACCAACTACGGCATCAAAAAATATCCCTTCACATTCAACTGGATGCAGGTGATGCAGAATAAAATAAAAATAAAAATTAATAATAAAATCATATTACCAATTTTTCCTCAGCATTCCATCGACCTTTCTTGTTTCCTGGCTTGATGTATTCGTAACGCTGCTTGCACTGCAATACGGTTCGATGTTCAAAAAAGTATCCCACTGAAGAGAACAAAAATTAGCCAAAATATGTTTTTATTCATTCATTTATTTACCCGATCTCCATTGGATAACGTTGCCTACACGAAAACTGTCGATTATTTCCAAAAGCAGTCTATCTTCTTCTTCCTCCCATTTGTTGCTTAAACGTGAATAATGTGATTCAGTTTTGAAAAGCAGCGAAGAAAAAGACAACAAATTGCACGTACCATCCATGCGTTTTGCAGACAAGCTCTTGATATTTCTGCAAACATGCAAATCCTGTTCGATTTGTCTGAAATAAACAAACAAATAAATAAACAAAATTGACAAATCCATTCATACCACCACTAAAAGGTTACTTGTAATTCTGCTGCAATGTGATTCCAATTTTTCCCTTCATTCTGTTCGGCCAAAGCTGTCAACTTTTCCACCTCTTCCACTGTCCATTCACTTCGGTTGATCCAAAATGCGAACTGATTCAGCCAAGCTTGCCTACATTCTGCGGCAGATCTATTTTGTTTCTAAACAAATTTTTTTAATTGTACATTTTAATTTTTCTTAAATACAACAACAACCACAAAGTAGAAAGAAAAATATACAACAATACTTTCATTCATCACAAGATATTTATTTAATAAATCAATAAATGCTTACCAAAGAAACTGACTGCGAAACTTCCGTCCAATCCAAATCATTCAAAAATGCAATATTTCCCAGATGTTGCTCAACCGTAGAATCGCTAAAAAACGAAAAACATCTTTGAAAAAAATATACATCTCAAATCTTACAGACTATCGCTTTACTCAATTTTTGCCAATTCCTGATCCAGCAGTTCCAACTCACACCACAGAGAATGCATCTCTTCCATCGTCTGTTGTTGAGATTCAGGGCTGCTGTCCGCAGTGTTATGCTTCTTCAAATAGTTCAACGTTGCGGTAATGACAGTTTTTCTAAAAGCAAAATGAAAAATCAATTAAACAGTGAAATTTTCAAAAAATCACAAATCAATCTACCTATTCGTGATTTCTTTCTTCAACGAATGTTCCACTTGCTTGCGAACGCATTTCTGCAAAACTTCAACAGCCACTTTGCTCCAAGGTTGCGCAGGCTTTACCAACATATCAGGTTCATTATTTAGTAATTTCCTCTCGGCGTCTTTGTTACGGGCAGGAGTCTAAAAAATTGGACTTCAACAAATTGAATAAATTCAAATAAGTTAATATACAAATCTGTTGCTATCGCTGAAGTACGGGTGACTGTAATTCACTGGTCTAAAAGCGGACATCGCAGTATTTCTTCCATATTTCTTATAAAGTTTGTCAGAAATGTCTCGCTAAAAATATCAACATGCACAACTGCCTATAGCGCGTACGTAACTATTTCAAATGTACGCAACAAAATTCGTCATTTATTGCAATGATGTCAATTTCAAATTACTTAAAAAAATACTACTCTTATTTTAAATATGCACTAATTGATGTGAACAACAAAATTGGTAAATTTAAGCTAACAACAAACCAACTGTTCGTCAACTTCGCGGTACATATTTTCTGCCTTTTTAATAAAGGCGTTCAGAACTTCCTGGTATGAATTGTTCAAAGCAAGCGCAGTTTTCCAATCGGCAGGAAATTCGCCGGATGTAAGGTAATGTAAAATTTCTTCGTTTTCAACATCATCCTAAGAATAAAATTATGTTAAACAAACTCACTTTAGAAATATATGCGCTACTACTTGCCTTCATTTCTCATAATAACATTGAAAAAAACAAATTATTTTCTTACTTTAATTTCGGACAGCTTTTCTTGGGCATCGGCGAGCCCCGTACTGTCTATAAATAAAATATTTACAAGCAACAAACTTTGCAGAGACTAAACACTGATATATGGATAAAACAGAAACAAACATCTTAACATTCATTTAACGTCAGCTTTAAACAGAACGAGCAATCAATAAAATCCAATCATTTTAAACAATAAAGTAAAAAATTAGTGTTAATCAAATAATCAATAAGAGAAAAATAGGCAACGTTCTACTATTACAACCATTTAGTGTCAGCATACCTAATTCTTTCAAAAAGTCATCATTTGACGAAACTCCTAAATCACGCAGCGTTAGATCAGTAATGTTGTCATTATCAGTATTCGAAGTAAATTTGAATTCTTCCAAATGTGATTCATCTAAAGCAAAGTCAAAAAATAGGAAAATAAAAATGAACAATTTCCACTTTACGCAAATGAAGCTCACCTGCTTGTACTTGATTGGCATTGAAGTTGCTAAACAAATCTTCAATTAAATTAAAATCATTAATCAACTGTTCATCATCCATTATTACAGATTTAAGTAAAGCAATGATTTATTCAGGTACTGATAAATATGCAACAAAAAATTTCATACTGTAAATAATGATTTTTAAGATTTGTTTCATTTACCACTGAACTAATCAAAACTGACGAAAAATAACATGATTACTTATTATAATTTTCTTAATTTATACTCATAAATTAGACTTTAGACGTAAAATAATTTTTTCTAATCAATAATCCTCTTAAATTGGAAAAATACTATCAACTGTAAAAATCAACAAAATTTTTAGCATTCTAAATGTATTTTTTTAATTATATTTTTCATGTACAATATTTTAAAATTATGTCATTTTATATTCTGATACAGAGCTTCTTTTACTTCATTTTCATCATACAACACAAAAAAGGTTTACAGTTCCAGAAATATTAGTATACTTATCTGATCTAACGAATATTAAGCTACACTCACTTTTGAACAATTTTAACAGAACAGTTAATTTAAACATTACTCATTACAATCATTAAAATTACATCGAATCATTGCAACTGCTGAGGAATCTTTTTTCTATACCCACTCATCGGTGCTTAAATTTCCCCACGATCAAAGCATTGCTCCTTGCACAGAAACAACAATGACGTAATGCAATCTGACTCCCTTGTTTTTGTCGACTGTAAACAGTACAGTTAAGTTAAGTTAAATCGCCGCAGCATTACGTCTATCGGGTGTTTTCTTCGCCGAATCACTGCCCGCGAAAGCTGCAGCTCTCAGTGACCATCTTCGGACTCTTTCCGGATCCATTCGGCCCACTCATATGGAAATAAATTGGTAACAGAAGTGGAGAAATACCGAAGCGACTGCAGAATTTCACGCGTGTTTTCGTACGAAACGACGCGCCACGCCCACCGCTATATGCAACAAACGATGGCCCGCACGTAGTAGTAAGTCGTACCGATAGGACGATTACTATCCTCTGTCAAGATAAGACGAAATCCATCAGTCTTGACAGAGCAAAGCCGGCATTTTTGGATTCAACAGACGCACCACAGATCCGCAACATGCAGCCGAGTATAGCTCCACGAAAGAATCCGTTGAACAGTCACCGTGTCTCGTTTGCACTTCCATTCCGTGACTTCATCTGAAGGAAGATTGTGTGGTGGATCCAAGCGGGCTACCAACAATTAGATTAATACCTGCACATCAGCATATATTTTTACTGTTGTATCGATGTTGCAAGAGTGACGTCATATATAATTAGATTAGTAGTAAAACAACGTCGTTATGTGATATATATAGCCTTGTGATTGTCTTATGATAAACTGAACCGCTACACAGTGAATATGAAAATTTATTCTGATTAACGATTTAATCGTTGATTATAAAAGTAACACATTTATACGAGTATAATTATTTCGCATATAGCAATTTTATGCTGTCAGCACATTTTGTAGAACCGAAATGGATATATTTTTTTAAAATTTGCATTATAATTATTTTTTCAAATTCTTCACTATACCAGAAATGAATCTTCTTTGTAAAAGATTTACAGGAATGAAATAATTTTTTCTGTCATTATTTGACGTTCGAGTTAAGTAGTTGCAGCACAATTAAAAATTAAAAAAAACTTACTGAAGCATACTTTCAATTATAAATTCAAAATCTTTTGAGTTTCGCATAATAGTTTTTCGCATTTTTTTTAGCATTTGTTAATATTTTATTGAAAATATAAAGTGATCATTTGATGGACGACTTATGAATTGTTGACATGATTTATGAGGCGAAACATCCATCTTTTGAATTATACAATTTCGTGCATTTTGATTAGCTCAGTTTTATCAAGCCGCTGATTTTGAACACTGTTGTTGAAGTTATTTTAAATTTTCCTTGAGAAATTTTGTTTTCAACTTGTATTCTTTGCTACTGTTGATAGAAAATTGTTGAGAAAAAGTGATTATGAAACGCTAATAATAATACTAAACGAATGTTTTGAAAAATCGAATTTTACATCGAGAAATTTTTATTCATTTATTAATCGAACAGAGTAAGATTAACCGAATAAGAACAATTTATTGTTTATTTATTTCATTTGTAATTTGAATAATAAGAAAGATGGTGAATGATTCATGATTGATTAGCATCAATTTGGAAAAATGAAACAATGGCGTTTATTGAATTGATCGGGCATAAAAGATAAGAATAACATTCCCAGGTGAAGAGCAGATGTGAAATATCATTTTTAAACATAAAAATAACAATTGTGAAAATTCACTGAAGTGTGGAAATGAAAATAAACGGCATATAGTTGTAGAAACGCATTGGCGTGACAAGGATGAGAAAAAAAAAAGAAATAATCAAGAAAATCAGGCTGTGATAAATATACCAAAATTACATTTTTTTTAAATGAAACAGTTGCTGTACATTTGTGTTGAAACCCATTTTAAATAACAATTGTGAAAGAAGCAACTGGAGTTGAATTGATGGTATTCTTGACTTCAGAAATGCCAAGCTTTCTTCAATCGCACCGAAAAGAAAAAGAACCACTCCCAAGGTTTTTCGATTCATATAATCAAATTCATCATCATTTAAACAAATCAATTTTTCTTTGACAAGCATTTCCTGCAATTGTTGTTCAATTCTAGGGCACATGTGTTGTTGCTTGTGTCGAGCATTTTTGATTGCTAACAGCTACAATACTGCTGTATGCATAATGGAAACAATCTGATTGATTACTTTCTTGATTTGTAAAGTTAAGAAATTTATATTTTTAGAATAAAATATTTGTAAAATTTAAAATAGGGCAAATGCGAATCATTCAAATAATACATATTGAAAATGTTTAACAAGAAATAATAAATAACAGTTTGTGACTAGTTTAACCTCAATTATTTGTTGATGGTCCCAAAGCTTCTCGCAATATCTTAGAAATATTCTCCAGTGGTCCAAGAACATCTCGTACGAATGACAATGACTACTGGCTTCCACGTCAAGCTGTAGATGATACTGAACTGAACAAGTTATGCAAAATTATCATGTGGAAAATGTGTGCAGCTGTACATAATTGGTGGTATATTTCCGTTCCAGTACAATATTGATCACAAAATTTATCAATTCCTTTGCTTGGGAAGCAAAGCATGAAATTTCAGCACAGCATAGATCAGTACACACATTGTACGCATAAAACTAACTATTCTCCCAAAGTCAAACTATACAATATGAAATTATGCAAACAAGATGACGGTGCAATCAACGATCGCCTTTTATTAAATATTATTCTCTTGTTGAGAAGAACAGTTACGACATCATATTTAAATGCTGACTCAGCGTGCATGCAATCTTTAGTGAACAACAACAATTGTATCATAACTTACATTGTGTTTAAATTCTGTTGCTTGTATCAAATGCAAATAAATTTCAAAATGTTCCAATTGAATAAATCGATTCGTATATTTATTGTATCTTAATAGTAGTAGTTTTTCAATGATGAAATTTCCCTACAATTTTTATTCTCAATTGGTCTTGTCTAATCAGTTGCCAGTTGAAAAATTTATTATCTCTCATTGTTTTGAATATGAAAAGTAAAAAATTCAGCTTTCATCTTAATTTTCAGAATAAAACTATCATTTCTCTACTGATGATTTACAATAATACTCAAATTGCAATTTTTCGTTTGAAATAATAAAACATAACTTATTCGAAAATATTTATTGGAGACAAACACACACGTGTATGTAATAATAATTGAAAATGATCGTCATTATTATTCGTGTTGAATTTGCAAGTGGAAAAAATTCATAGAAGTACAGTTTCATGGCAGTGATGTTGTGAATTTTGCACGGATACTTGTAAGTTGAGGGTTGCAGGTATTTCAGCTGTAGGCAAAACTATTCACAAATGATCATTTCAAATAATTTGGGTGACATCAGTTGTTGTCTGCGAAAAGATCTGCCCTTTGACCCTGAGTGGTGTACAAACTGAATGACCTTGTTTACAAATACTGAGACCAGCGTAATGCATACTTGCATACATGGCCGGGGACTTTCTGTCCCAAGTACTTGCTTGTCTTCAGTCGGTAAAACAACAGTAGATGTAGATAGGTAGAATTTGGCATTTCAGCCTGACAACTGCCGCTTACTGTTCACGAATCGACAATGACAGCAAACATTTCTGTACAGTCGTTTAATAGTAGACAAACTGACAGAAACTGCAGTTTTACCTTGACAATCAATGAATGGCAAAGATAATTCGACGACGTCTCTTACGACAGACAATTTTATGCATTCGTAATCATTTACCATAAGGTAGGCCACAAATGAACGGTAAAAACAACATATTACTTGTATTAATTGTTCACAACCAATTCCATTCATCATCACCTTTCTCTTCATTTTTTGACTGCTCTTTTCGTCGAAACATCCATCATTGAATGAAAACAAATATTTTTATTTCGAAAATTATATAATAAAATTATACTTTTCATCAATGAAAACTGACAAATAATATACTTTTGAACAAAATAATGAAAATATATTATGAATTGAACAAAAAAAAGATGGAAAAAAATACAGAGCCTGATCAAAAAAAAAACAATTATGCAATTTCGATTAGCATGACAATTTTCATCGATGATCAAATTTAGAAACACTTGCGATGAACAATTGATGGACCACTTTCATCGTATTCCTGCTTGGAGATCCACATTTGTTGGAAAGTTGAAAGAGAAGCCAAAATTGAACCGCCAATCCAAACGGAATATTTACGTTCAGGTGGTGCGATGATTTTGATTTTCATTGTGCTTGAAAAAAAATCAATTTTAAAAATATGAATTATAAAAAAAACAAAAGAAAAAACCAACCTCGGTGCCAAAGCAGTGATCTCTTTCTGCATGCGATCGGCAATGCCGGGAAACATGGTCGAACCGCCGGACAGAACCGTGTTGGCGTACAAATCTTTGCGAATGTCGACATCGCATTTCATAATTGAATTATAAGTGGTCTCGTGAACACCGCATGATTCCATGCCCAAGAAAGACGGCTGGAACAACGCCTCAGGACATCGGAAACGTTCATTGCCAATTGTGATGACTTGTCCATCCGGTAGTTCGTAACTTTTCTCCAACGAGCTGCTCGAAGCTGCCGTCGCCATTTCTTGTTCAAAATCAAGCGCCACGAAGCAAAGCTTTTCCTTGATATCACGGACAATTTCTCGTTCGGCTAAAAGCGAAACAAAAAAAATTAAGCTAAATATAAACCAAAAAAGAAAATAAAAAAAATTCCATCTTGCCTGTGGTGGTGAATGAGTAGCCACGTTCGGTCAAAATTTTCATCAAATAATCGGTCAAATCACGGCCGGCCAAGTCGAGACGAAGAATCGCGTGCGGCAACGCGTATCCTTCATAAATGGGCACCGTGTGACTGACTCCATCGCCAGAATCCAATACAATACCCGTGGTTCGGCCACTTGCATAAAGTGACAAAACCGCCTGTATGGCGACATACATCGCCGGGGTATTGAACGTTTCGAACATGATCTGAGTCATCTTTTCGCGGTTGGCTTTCGGATTCAACGGCGCTTCGGTCAACAGCACTGGATGTTCTTCCGGCGCGACGCGCAGCTCGTTGTAGAACGTGTGATGCCAGATTTTTTCCATGTCGTCCCAGTTGGTGACGATGCCGTGCTCGATCGGATATTTCAACGTCAGTATTCCCCGCTTGCTTTGGGCTTCGTCGCCGACGTAAGAGTCCTTCTGGCCCATGCCGACCATGACACCCTGGTGGCGTGGGCGGCCGACGATCGACGGGAAAACGGCCCGTGGAGCGTCGTCGCCCGCGAATCCGGCTTTACACATGCCACTGCCGTTGTCGATTACCAAAGCGGCAACGTCTTCGTCGGACATTTTTTTAAATCAAATATTCAAATATGAATAAACAAACAAATAAATAATAATTGTTTGAGTGAAAGTTGAGAAGTTCAGCGACAGGGAAGAAGACTGTCGAGACTGAGGCAGAGAGAGATAGACAAGCAAGAGAGAGAAAAAGACGGACAAAAGAGAGAGACAGAGAGAGAAAAGAGCGACCGGCCAACAAGGCAACGCAAGTGGAAAATGAACGACCGTGCAAGCGACGCGCATTAAATTCGGACGCGCGCGAACGCCTACGCGCTCGGCCAATTCCAGGAATTGCTCGCCAAACTCTCGAGCGGCTTGCATTGTAATTGATTGGCCCGAGTACAGTATTGGCCGAGGCCGGAAAAAAGAAAATCAAGCGTCATCAAATCGATCGCCTGACCTGCTAGCCTTGGAACAACCGCTGCTACTACTTTACGTGCACCGATGACTCACCCCGTCAAATTATGAATCATTGACTTTTGGACGCGTGGGCGTGGGCGGTGGTCTTATGAGAATATTTCAAATTATTCCACACAGGCCATCACCGCCATTATATTACCGTACAACTGGCGTTGTTGACGTGCTTGGAATACTTTCAACAGTAGTACTGTACAACAATTTGAAGCAAATCTTGTCCTACAGTTGTCATCAATTCTACTGACCAATAAATATACTCGACTCGACAATTGAAAAATTATTTTTAAAATACAGAAAAAAAAGAATATTTCATCTCTAATTGCACACTGATCTATGTTGTTTGAAAAAATACTTTCTAATCTTTTAATCGGATATTTATATTTCAAAGTTTTCATTTTATTGGAATTTATAAATAAACATAACCAGCTTCAAAGTATTGAAACTTTCAACGGCGAGAAAAAGCTTGCAAAATACTTTCAATTGTTGCAAAATACAAACATATCAACCGGTAACACATTTGTCGGTTGTTTGAATTGTTGAAATAATTCTCAGCCTTTCTTCAATTGTTGCAAAATTGAACAATTGTCTGCTGGCTATTCATATTGAAAAATCTAAAAAGCATCATCGATTCAATTTGCAAACTTGAATTTTACTGAACAAAAAAATTGACACACACAAATCAGCTTCCCTTATCATTGATAGAAAAGAAAACGAACACTAGCAATTTGCACTGTTCAAATTGTGAACATTTACAAACGTGGACATTTTCACGTACAACTAAACTCGTGAGAAGCGAGCTTTTCGTAACCACGCTTGTACATGCATAATTCGACTATTAAAAAAATTTGCAATTTCTTTTCTTTTAAATACACTGTCGAAAGATAACCTTTCTATTATGTATAGTTCAGTTTTTGTTCAAAAAATTAATTCATTTATTCTGTATTATTGTCATTTGAAAATTGCTTCAATTTTTATTCTAAACTGTGCAGTAACAGTCCCCAAAATTTGAATTACTTCGATTCAACTCATACACTCAAACTAGCCTACAGTTCCATACCGGCAGTTCACGTGTTAATTCGCACTGTATACTGTAGACAAATAATTACTTTTAAAAAATGCATTCATATTGTCAAATAAATTCAAATTTTACATTTTTTTTCATTTCAAATTTAAATTATTGTATACATTTTTCATAATAAAATCACTTTTTCTGGGATTCTTTTGTATTCTTTCCTACGCAATAGTTATAATCAAGTTCAATTGGACTGTATAATCAACTCGCGGTCGACTCGATTTTGGACCGCTGAGTTCTATCTTCGATTGTACGCTCTGGATCCGCGTCGTCTAAACAACGACTTACAATGTGTAATCTTTTATGTAATAGAGATCATCCTCCTTTGCCCGGTCCCGATTTCCCCTAACCGCCCCCTATTGATGATTGGTGAGGTGTTGATTGGCTGTACAACCATTGATCAGTAATTGGGTAATGAGTTATGCTGTTTTATTTGTTACCCAGTTTGCATCACTAATTGGTTGAGTAACTTATAGTACTTGATTAGCTACTTAGCTTTATTCATTGATTAGATGATTGTTTTCCATCAAAGTTTTCCCAAATATGGGATGCTTCTCCATAAATTACCTACTATGGACATGAATAATCACATTTCCTATTTTTTGAAACAAAGTTCTTCTTTTATATGTAATGTGGAATAGTGTATATATTTTTTGGGCTTAGCAAACGATGCTTTTAAAAAGCTTTGTCTTTTTACATTTCACTGATTACAGAAGATTATTTTAATGTGCTACGTTAAGCCACTGTTTGAATCTTTGCTCACAACCAGTATTATTATTTGTGCGCTTCAGCGTGCAGCAGTTCCCTTTGTGTATTAGCTTATGTTGATTCTTTGAGATACAAACTGATATTTATTATTATTTATTCATATTATTCGAAAAGATATCTCTAACCTACGACGCAGAAAAAAACAGAAGCTAGTGATGAACACTGGAAAGTGAAGTAATAGAATTAATTGACGTTCTTGTTCTTAACAAATTACATATCTTTACTATAAAATTGCATTATTCAACAAAAAACATAGAAGCAACAAATGAACTGCTTAAAGAAGAGATAACAAAGTGAGATATTTAATAAACATGTTAATCTGAATCATTCATTGTTTTCGTAATTCGACACTTTACAATGGCAGTAAAGCTAGACTTGTCAACTAGTTTGACAATGAAGAAAGCTGTGCAGCGATTATCATGAGCATGGTCAAAATTCATCACGTAGAATTTTCTGAAATTTCACTAGACCAACACACACACATGCATTAAATTTCCTCTAAGCTAGCCAAAAGCATTTTCAGTTCAATGCATGCAGCAGCTACGCTACATATGAGAAAATTTTCACAGATTATCGATACAATGTGATGTCAGTGGATACAGCACCGAATACTTCTTGACATATACCATAGAAATACACAATTACAAAACAATAATATTGGTGTGTGGAATTTTTACAATGCTACATCCAAACGCTTTCTCAAATGAATTCATTGTGTGACCAAGACAGTGAACCCCATGATATTGTTCACTCTCAACAATGGGAATGAAAGTTAGGGCAGCAAATGAAAGATCAATATATGCTTCATGCCTGCCGACGAGGATAATCAGCAATAATCATATTTTGGCAGAAAATATGCAGTGCTAGAGGAAGATAATGTGAGATGAAAAACGTAAGATAACGAGTGTACTACAGCTGATTAACAACTACCACACGACTCGCTCAATAATAATTTTCCTCTCTTTTATAGGGTTTAGGAAACTGAAAAATAATTTTCTTTGCTTTCAGTTTTCTTTAGTATAATGATTTCGAAATACAACAGATCTTTTTTGATCTGTCACGGTGAACATTTGGTTATCATCGTAATACAACAATTGCAACTTGAATGTTTAATCAACCCAGTAGTTGCTTTTACTTTAGATATTAAAAAACAAATTTAATACAGTTTACGCAAAATGTATAATCACAAATTTATATTTTAAACAAAATTCCAGATTTTATTTTTTATTTAAATGAAACATAAGAAGAAAAACAATGACTCTTGTCAACAGGATCGAAAGAAAGATGGGAAAGATTCAATTCTTTTGCGAACTAAACACATTCATTTTCAGAGAACATTCAGGCAAAATCAGAAAAGTATTTCGATGCTAATATTCAGCAACCACCACTCCCAGTTTCAGATGAAAACTGCAGCTGTGGACAATTTATCAATTTTACGTTTTCCCTTTGTACTTGAATAGCCTTCAACTAGCCTTCATCAGAACAATATCTGACAAACAAAAAAGAATCTTAGGCATAACTCTGATTTAATTGTTAGCTAAGAAGGTAATTTATATGACAAGTGAAAGCAACTGTTGGTTGACATTCTTTATAACAGTATTTATCAACGCGGATGGATAAAAGTAAACCACTTTGAAAGCAGAAAGGAAGCGATGGACAGCACGAAGCAGAATAGCAGTTAAAGCTGCTTCAAATTCACTCTGCAGTGAACATCGCATACTTTGATGTCAGCATTTGTGCGCCATTCGTGTGTGATTAATAATCTTCTGTCAACATGAACAAAAGGCAGAGGTGCCATAGAAATATCAATCAAAGTTGATCTTCAATTGTAGATAAAATGAGAAATGAAAACTAAATTTTGTTTCAAAATGATTATTTAAAATGGAATTTAAACCGTCAAATTAATTTTCCTTTTCGGTCTTGCGTTTGAGTTCAGTGCTTAGCATTCGAGGGTTATTAGTTGATGAGCGGAACAAGATCAGACATCATCATCCGAAATTTGCCTGCTGAAATTCTGATGGATACGGCTTTCTGGACTGGACGGCAATGAACAGAAAATGGAAGCGGAAATGGATTCCGTTATTACTAATACTAGAGTAAACGAAAAGTACACTATGAAGCAGGAAGTAAAGTGCTGCTGGGCATAAAGCTTGACGCAGCTAACTGAGCTAGACAAATCAACCGGAACGGTGCATAAGCTATTTAATAGAAAATTCAACACTGCAAATGGTATTTTCTCTTACTGCTGTGTATAGTGTGAACTTCCTTGTGCTCTTTTCCTTATCGTTGTTTTGATATTTTTTAATGATGGAGGCAAATAATGATTTAATTCAGTTCGTGACTACAACAAAGAACCAACAAAAATTGGTAGTCTACAGTGGAAGGTGCTACACGTTGAAGAGGACGAAATGTAATGATAAGTATTGGATGTGTACTGAAGTAAGCAGAATTGTCTCAGTATACAACGTTATTATCATTCTAATATGACAATCGAGCCATTTCTGTTTCAATGTAGAGATCGAGAAGCTGCTGTGGCACACTGTCCACAAATCTGGAGGCCACAGAAGTCATCCGCTCAAGTGACCATGCGGAAAGCTGCCCGGTAACCCCTCCCCCCCCCCGCATTTTACCATCACCAGCAGCTTGCCGAGTTGAGACGGTTGGCCTCAGAGAATATACGAGATCGGTAATGGAAGTATACGATGAGCTGGCAAGCAATGCCTCCACCAGCCTAGAAACTGCCGCGCATTTTCCAATGTGGGACCAGACGCGACACACAGTGTACAACCGTCGGGCCTGAAAATACCCACGCCTACCGGCAACTCGGGAGTGAGCTGCAGCTCACTGCTGAGCACACAACAATAAATCCGGTGAGCAATTTTTAATGTATCATTTGCCGACCAATGATATGAAGCCACTAAAATTTTGCTTTGGAATGTTCATGGTCTGTGCCTGTGCAGACCAACAACCATCTGGAAGGTTGGCACAACTGCATGACAAAAAGAGCACGAAAGCACCACCTGGGGTTTTATCAATTTCTACAACTGATCATTCATGAACAGGGTAAAACCGAGACGGTGGTGCAGCAAATGGATGATGACTATACGCGGGAAAGGGGCTTTGTGAGATGTAACGCAGCTTACCGAGTCCCGCAGCGATGGGTAGATGCTTCATGATTAAATTAGTGCAGAACATTTTTTTAAGTGCCATATCATCATGTACTCCTGAACCACTACGATTACAGCACCTTGTTATGTTTTCATTGTTATTATTGTATATGTAATATAGTTCAGATTTGTTTATTGTTGATTATTATTGTTGTTTGTTGTTGATTATTATTTTTGTTTTTTGTTGTTTGTTGTTGATTCATATTGATTGTTGGCTGCTGTTGTAACACAAAGCTGTATACTATATATTTGCCTAATTCCGAAGCTCTTGTAGTGAAAAGCGGAAATGCTTTTGTGCAGAACAGTCTGCTGATTAGCACAGACGTGAAGAAAATAAAATTATAAATGCAGGTCATTATTTGAATAATGAATGTAAAACTGTGAAGAAGCATTATTTTTAATCACCAATATAACTTCCATATTCATGTAAAGAGAGACATATTTTTAATTTTCTTCAAAAATATACATAGAAAATTCTCAGCAAATGTAAAGAATTTAAACATTGTTCATGAGAATGTTTACTTTAGAATAATTGCAATTACTTTAATGCAAAAAAAGCTAGCGAACACTATTCAACATTATGTGTAAAGATACTTTGTTTTAAAAAATAGAAAATGCGATTATTTATGTCCATTTAAGGGAATTTAATGATGAAGCGCCCCATATTTGGGAAAACTGAGTTTTAGCTTATACCTGCACGTCATTAATATAAGTTACGGTAACATTGGATGCAGCATTGTAAAAGTTGTATAAAAGAAGCCCAAGAAAGTCCATCAGGAATTTAATCATTTTAATCATCAGTCATATCTGCTTAAGATCACTGATTGCATGTGGTCTTCAGTTTACAAAACAAAACAGTAGTCTGCATGGATTTCAACGTTAATGGACAATGTAAATGTACTTGTTGATTTTTTTTGGTCTCAGCTAGTCACATTCCCACGATTAGATACGTACAGTGCATTAAGTCGAATACAGAAGTATTTAGAAGCATCTTTACACTTCATAATGCGCAATAATTGTCGTTATAGTATAACCGACCTGTGACGTATGAATTTTAGTTTAAAACTTTCAGTTTGAGATATGAAAATAACGTTTTTCCTAATTTTCATATATAAGTTTGAAAAATAATATTAATGTACCTTTCCATCATAAACTGTCATGCACATTTATTATGCATTAAACTGCAATAAAGTAATGCTTAATGCAAAATTTTCTTTTCTGTAAAAGCTAGCATACGCATTTCGAAAACCTTTTACTATTCTAACCATCACCGCCGAACAAAGCATAGAATATCAAAACTGTTTAAATGTTTGCAAAAATGCATAAAGAAGCCTCAAATCTTTAAATAATACCATGTCACAGGAAGTGATTAAGTTTGTCATAAAAAAACATTTCATTTTTCTTTCATGTTAATTTCCTTTTGCTCTTCACTGCGCTTTTTCTCACCAGCCATGGCATTGTTTACGATACGTCTAGTATCTCCTTCAATGTGCTCTTTCTTATGCTGGTGTTGTTCAAGTTTAGTACGATGTTTTCCAGAGCCACCAACACTGTCCACCTCACGATCAAAATCAGCTTCACCGCTTTCAAATTCTTCCGCAAGTTTTTCAGCGTTGGACATATTTTTCCTAGAACAAATAATTCATATTCGAAACATTTTACAGTTAACAACAAATCAGAGTTGCTCGATGCCGACTGTGTATCTAACGATAAAATCTCGATAAATGATTCAATCGATGCAATAAAACAAGTGACAACAATAAATACGCTGATAATCAGCTGAAACGGCCAATCACAAAACGATTGAATCTATATGACAACCAGCAAACAAAATTACAATTCACCAGATATTACTATCAGAAGGCAAACTTTCTGCAGCTACAGTTGTAAATGCAATAAAAAAATTAATGTAAAAATTATGTATGTAAAAATGTAAAAATGCAAAAAATTATGTAAAAAATTAAATTTCACAGAACTGTAATAACTATGAAAAATTTTTCAGAAACCATTTAAATTCACTGAATTATAAGACAAAGCAATTCAACAGCAAAATTTCAGTTTAGTAGACAGAATAAAAATCAATATAAAAAATAAAAGATTAAAAGAGATGAATGTGACTTAATGGTAAAAAATGAATTTTAATAAAAATATCAAACAGGAAAATTATTTCTCTTCAAAGCCGCAGTAACATCTTTTAACATAACTACAGATGCACTGTTAGTATAATAAGGTATAATTCTTAACATACGGTGCAATTATATCAAATCAAATGATATAAAAGTAACTTAAAATAAATTAGCAATTTACATGCCGAAAGAATTCAGAATATAAAACAAAAGTAATGTTTTTTCATTCTTTTTGATTTTACAACACAAACAGTGCAAAGTCATAATTGTTCGTAATCAAATACTTTTTTAAAAATATATTAATATCTTTTTTATGCAAAATTAATATCTGAAAAATATCAAATGCCTAAAAATGATTAGAATACTTTATTTAGAACTTTTTTGTTATCAGTTTCCAGTAAATTTTCAACACTAATCAATAATTACAACTGTCAGTTGAAAATTTTGGAAATTATTTCACCTTTCATATTTTTATTTGTACATTTTAATATTTAAAAACATAAATGCTTTTGTTTAAATCAGTAGTAAAAATATCATACCTTAAATGAGATCATTTCAACATGCCACTGAAATGATAATGTAAAAAATAACGGCAGATTTGAACTTGAGAGAGAAATACTATCAAACTAGTGACTGGTGATTTTTGGTGTGTATTTGAATGATTTTTCTCATATACGTTCTTATAGATTTGAGTTGGATCCAATTATTCTTAATTATGATGTGCGCATTAATATCGTATGTTTGTTTTTCGAGTAATATCTTTCCGTTTTACTTCTGACCATTGAACAGAGAAATGAATTATTGCTTTCTGTAACTTGTCAAACCGCGAACGGTATGCTTACACGACCATTTTCTATCAGAAATTATCTGGCATATTGTCATATCATATCATATCACGTATTTTTCGCTCCAGAAAATTTACAATTCATATATTATGATTTTACGTAAGCTTTGCTGTTTACAGATGTGAAAGTTTCAATTTTCATATTTTGAAGAAGAGCAGAATCAAAAATAATGTCTTATATTTAAAAAATTTTCTCCAATGAACTCTGTTCATCACTGTTTACACTTATGAGGTACTTTACCATTTAAACAATGACGAATAAATTATATTATCAATTAGCAGATTACGGTAGTCTGTTGATTTTCAAGACAGTAGGACAGTACATTATTGAGTTTTGCAGACTGCCTTTCGGCCTAATAGTCTGTAATAATAGTAGGCAATATCGCTGGTTCTATTATTTCTTTTCGTGTTTTCACGTCTTTTAAGTATTTGAAAGATGCTTTTATCTGCTTTATACATCCTCTACTAAATACGTTTGATTGAATAATATTAAATGCAAATTTCACACATGATTTATAAATTATTTGCAAGCATGCGGTTTTGTAATTTTATTTTTTGCAAAGCTCTTCTATAATTGGAAGTTATTATAATAAGATTTTTGTTTGCTTTCACCTCCAGTTTGATCAGCGATTGCAAAACTGCAGAATTTTTCATTGATTTTCTGTTTGCTTATGTTCTAGGACATGTCAATTGCTGAAAACCTTGCTTACCAGTTTGCACATGGATTGTTAGATTTTGATCGTGACATCAAAGGCACTGGTGGTTCTGGTAAAAATCGTTCAAAATTAGAGCAGTTTGAGCACAAAAGATTAAACATCGAAAGTGACACCCGACGAATTTTTAATCAAATTTTACAAGGAATAAGCAAACAGCACGTTGAGCATCGACCTCGTCGTTTGCGTATGAATTCCAAGTAATCGCTAAATTTGCATTTAATATTGTCATATTATTTTATATTTATTTTTGCTTGTTTTTTATTTCAACGTCTCTGTATAACGTTAAGTAATAATAAATAAACTGTGGTGATGAATGCATCAGTCTGAAAATTGTAATTATTTCGTATAGTGCATCTATTTCTATTGATAATCATCATTCTTCTTTTCAATTTTTCAAATGATATTATTTTGGAATATGAATAAATTATGTTGTTCACGATGCAATCATTTCTTTGAATGCAGCCTGAAAATTTATCAAAACGGTTCTTGAGTTGCAGGATTGCTTAAGATGTTTTTCTTAGAATGCAATTTAAGGAAAAGCAATACTGCAATAAAAATACGTTTGAATAGCAATAGACAGAAGGTTGTTCGAAATATGCCATTGCAATACGCATTCACTGCATTATTAAGTTTGCAATTACGATTCAGAAAGCAGAATTTGCGCAGAATGTTTTAAAATTCAAAAGCTCTTGAATTCTTTGAATTTGGTTGACTTGACTTAAAATTTTGTTAACTTATGACTTTATTATTTATATTTATATTATGACAAGAAGTTAAATTGACTTAAAATTTTGTGCCAGTGTACACAAATTGTGAATGATAAGGGGAGAAATTTCAGTTAAAATTGAATTGTTAAGCTTACTTTACCAAATACTTCATAATTAGAATGGTTTTTCAAAGCATATCAATTATGAATTGTGCAAGAAACAAGTTGTTCACAAGTTTACTCTGTTATTTCTTGAAATTTTCATTCATTTCACAAAATGCATTTGCGTACACCACTTTTTGTTCAGGTAAGATGCTTTAAACACGAAAAAAGTTTCTGATGACAGTTTTTTAAATATCTGTTGTAATTCTTTAATTTTCAACTAAAAGTTGTTGAAAATTTTTGTTTAAATAAAGCAAAATAATTACAAATTAAATAACATGGTCAAGAATTGGAAAAAAGGTATATTTTTGAACAACATTTTCAGTTAAGCATTGTATTGGCGTTGAAGTTGGCGGCAATTAGCCATAGAATTGAAAGGAACCGTTTCTCCGGAAAGACAATGCTGATTACCGGTGGTGCGCGGGGTATAGGCCGTGAAGTGGCGCTGCGAGCCGCCAAAGAGGGGGCCAAAGTAGCCATAGCCGATTGGTTGGTCAACGAAGGCGAACAGATTTGTGCCCAAATACGTGAATCAGGCGGCCAGGCGATTTTTATTTTGGCAGATGTGTCTTCAACAAAATACTGCAATCGAATGGTCGATGCAATTTTGAAAGCCTACCGTACCCTAGACTATGCGGTGAACGGGGCGACGGTTTTGGACGCCGTCTATTCTGGCATACCGTACGATGTGAATATGCAGAGGGATTTTCTTGGTCATCAGATTCACAACTGTACGGATATTTATTGGAAAAATGTAATTGCTGTTAATGTCAACGGTCTGTTTAAATCGATGAGAGCCGAACTAAATCAGATGTTGTTGAATCAACAGCACACTCAACCGGCAATTGTGAACATTGGTTCTGTAACAACAAATCTACTGTTCAGTCCAGCTTACATCGCAAGTCAATACGCTTTGATTGGTCTAACAAAAAGTGCTGTGTTAGATTATGCTGACTATGGAATTCGCATTTACGCTTTAAATGTAGAACATTATGAATCAATAATTGCTCGTCTTTACCAATTTCCTGAAACTGTTACTTCTAGCAGATCCACCTGCAGCAGTATCGATTATGCAGAAATTGTTCTTCATCTGCTTTCAGACAACGCCCATTCTATCCCCAGTGGAGTTTACGCAGCAGATGAAAACTGTACACTAATTTTATGACAAAACAAATTGAGTAGAAAATGAGTACATGTTCTCTCATAAACTATTAATTTTTCCACAGATTCTTTTTAAATTTGCTTTTAATTATTAAAATGAAAAGATAATGCGCACTATTTTAAATATATTTGAACAAACTAAAATAAGCAAAAATGCTCTTCAAAATGCATGGAAACAAGCATCAGAGTTCAATCAAACAAACTTGCATTCTTTTGAAACAATAAAACGAGCGGAAAAATCATGAAATAGCTGCACTATTCTTCAAAAAAGATATCAAATCAATTTTACATGGTTGCCCAAAAAAATTCAAAGCGTCAAAGAAAAATGCAAACTTGCTAGGAAAGGGATTTTCCAGTGCTGCCTATAACAAAAAAAGTTAGCTTGAAAATTATTAATAACGACTTAGTAAGCATTACATCAATCACTGTTGAAGATGCTGTTCCAGCTAGAACTGAACTTAGGGCTGGCAGGCGCACAGTTAAGTTGCTGAAATATACAATGAAATAAAATTCGCATATTTAAAACTAATTAAGACGAATCTGAATCACATTAATTCTTCTTTGGCAACTTTCACATCCGATTTATCCATTATTCTTGCTTTTACTTTATCAAACATAGCCAAAAATTCATCAGTATCATCTGGATAACGTTTGAAATCAAGCATTCGGTCATGCTTCATTTCAAAAAGCAGTTTAGCTGAAAATAAAAAACACATGAACGATAATGAACATTATTAAATCAAAAAAGACTTACCACAAATGATCAGGAAGCACTTCTTCACAGATCTGAACTGCTTATTATTAACTAAATTTAGAATTTCCCGATCAACATCAGCATTCTAAAAAAATAAGTCACTACAAAAGCTAATGCAGTACACGCTTAAAAAATCCAAAGCCACACTGGTCACTATAAATAAGTTAATTCATTTAAAATATTTATAAATTTTCTGAATATCTCTATTTCATCAGTGACCACAAATTCATCACAGCACAATCGATGTCTATTAAATGATGAAAAATTCGACATATAAATAACTATTAGCAGTACAGTCAAATCTAGTTACATAAAATCACTTTTCATCGAATTATCATTTAAGCAAAACAAGAAGCTTCTGAAATTTAAATGTTACATAAAGATAAAATTTAAGAACTGAAAAAATATATACAAATGAGATATGATTACCTTCTCACTGTCATCCAAATGCAATGCTTTTGTAGGAACTTCAAAATTTCTAAAAATGAAAAGTATTGAATATAAATAAAATTTTAACATTTCACGGACCAAGAACAGTTCCAGCATTCAAACAGAATCTTACAAAAACTGAATTAACGGGAGCACTACAGTGTAGAGATAAACATTAAAAAATTATCCCGCTTAACATAGTCACAAGTGCATAATAATGAAATAAGATAAAAAACAGAATAATTCGTCAAAGATTGTCTTGTCTATAATAATGGCCAAAAGCATTTAATAAAAACTCTCTAATACGAAATACCTTTATAGTTACGTTAATATCATTCATTTTGTAAATGTATGAGAATGTATATAACAATCATATAAAATATAATTTAATTACAAAAACTGAAAAATAAAAAAATCACTTACTTATCTTCATTGGATGAGAAGCAGTTCATAGAATAAAAAGAATACACACCCAATGATGTACAGCACATATAGCTTACTTTGGAAACAGAGCATAAATGATGCAAATGCAACGAGAACTTAAAATTTCCATTTGCATCAACGAGGAAATCGCAACCTTCCAGTAAAGTCTCGTTCAATGATTTCACTGATTCTACTTTGACTTCAACAGAAGGGTTAAACTGCTGACAAACTTCTCTTGACGCTTCAGAACGCTGGAATGAATAATTTGCAATAAAAGATTTACCATTTAAACTAATTTCAATAAAACCAAAAATCAATATTAAATTATACCAACATCCCAATCGAATTTTTTTTAATAAGCAAACTTGTACGCTCATCATTCACGACAGTATCATCGATAAGAGTTAGTTGCTTTATACCAGAAAGAATTAAATTTTTCGCCATTTCAGCGCCGATGTCATTAACTCCACAAAGTATTACAGAAAATTCTCTAATTCTAAAACATATATATAACTGATTTTACATTAAAGAATTTCTTTCTTTATCATTAAAATTTAAAATCTATGAAAATTTAACAAAAATTTACTTCTTCTGTCCATTAACTCCCCACAGTCGCATTTGTCGATCGTAAACCTTCGCTTCATCTTCAGTCAGACTCTTTGGTTTCTCGGCAGTTTCCATCTGTTAAACAAAACTAAACTAAATAATTATATAAAACAGCTTGAAAACCAAAACTATAAAAAAGCCAAACAAAACCAAAATCAAACTCACAAAATACAGTATCTTAATGAATGTTAAGTAAAAATAATGTATAATAATGGAAAAAAGTGTCGCCTCTGAAGATCAAAAATTTAAGCCATTTTAAAAACCACTTTAAAAATTGCTCATTATAAAAACTTAACAGTACTAAATAAATGAATTAAATACAAAACGTAATCCGAATTACAGCAAGCATTATATTGAATAAACATATTTGCTTAATTTTACATAATTTGTTTAAATTATTTTTATTTCTTTCCTACCCATAATTCGTAAGTTCTAAACATTTATTACATCTAAAAATATTATCTAAATTATATTTTGCATATTATGAGAGTATTTTATATCTTTTATTAGTAAGCATTACAATTGCTGTATTCTCTAAAATTTAATTTCTTGCAATTTTCATTCAAAATAATCTTAATTTTATAAAGCATTTCAAAGAATTAAAATAAGGAAAAATTATCAGGATTGTAAATCTGATAAGGTATACTTACATTGCTAATTTTACAGCATTGATTTATGAAAATGTAAAAGGATTTTGTTTGCCTGATTGCATTTCTACTTTAAAAATATTCATATGTCTTATTAATTATATAATTAATATTTTTAGGAGAAATATTTGCATTTTATACTCTAATTATTATTAATCAGTTCAATAAAGAAGTATTGTAAATACAGTATGATTTTACATTAAATTGATGATTATGTTCATTTATGAATGACGTTGAGTATTGCATTGATACCTTAGTTCAGTTAAGCTATCCTCAGATACGCGCATCAGCATTGGAAGGTATTCTTTGATTTTTGCAAGGTATGCTGGTAAACGATATAACTTTTATTTATTCGTTTTTCTTGATTTATGAATTCTTCATTTACATTTAGTTGTCTTTATTTCTATGTATTTTTTGTACTTATCCTTACTTTTGTATTTACGTCTTAATTTTTTCAGACTATTTATTTAATTATCTATTATTATTTTATTATCCTATTATTTCATTTTGTAAATTTAATTATCTATTTTATTTTAAAAGCTTTCAGTGTTGTTAATTTTTTATTTTTGAACTGGTTGGTGTTCAACGGCTGCATGTTTAATTTCAGTGTTTAGTTGGATCTGAATAATTTTGTGGTTTTTTAGCATTCATCATGAAAAGTATTTCTTTATTGATCGTGTTTTTATGTTCAATCAGTTTTCTGCATGGTTCTGAAAGTGAATCTTCAAAAAGTGAGAAGGTAAGATGGAAATCTATGAAAATTAGCTGTATGCTCTTTTTCAAACTTAAATATATGTTATGTATCCTTTATGAAATATTTTTTTCGATGTTTTTTAACATTGATGATTTTTTATGATGATGGTCATTCTTGTTAGTGTGTTAAATGTTTTTATCCAATTTATCTTGATAGAGAAATGCCATAGTATTTTACATTTCTATGCTGCGATTTGTAGCTTGAACAGTAATAGTTAAGATTCTTTTTAGAGGTTGTAAGTTCTTTGAAAAATTTTGGCCTTTGTTTTTAGTCATATTCATCAGGTTTTAAAATCTGTTATTTCATTCTTGGCTCTGAATACTGCATTTGAGCACTTAAATAAATAATTGAATTTTACGGTTGTTAACTCTGTGTATTCATATTACTATATACCTGTGAATATTGTGTTTATTTGAATGAATTTGATGAAAACAGTTCATTTGTAGTACTCATCTAACTTTTTTTGTAAAACTGTTAATTTAGGTCGTTGCAGTTTCCTATGAGACTCCTGCTTCGCCGCCCGGTGCGTACTTTGCTGATCCATTCAAACACACAAATACTATTGGAAAGAAGTATGCTTTGAAAATATTTTTTTTCAAGTTGTGTTAAAGCTCTACATGGATATAAGAGATGAATATTTTTATTTTATTTATCATTTTCAGAGACATTTTCGGACACATTTTTACAATTCTTTATTCGTTACTTTTATACTGTAATGATTATCAAGTTCGAGTTGCTCTATTTTTCATATTTTTAATATATGAGAACCGTTTAGCAATTTTCCTTTGAAAAGTAAAGTCGTTATACTTTGTTCAATACCTACACTGTATGAAAAATAATTAAATTTTTAACAATATCTAATTTTTGATTATTGATATTTTGAATTAATGTTTAATGAACGAATTGGTTTTGTAAGAAATGAATGCTTGAACATAAAGTTAATTCTAGTTCAGTTTTGTATGGCATTTTATTATTCAATTTATTTAGATGGATTTTGTCTATGGCAAAAAAGGAAGGGGTCGATGAAGATATTGCAAAATATGACGGTATACAAGTTTATGTAGTTGTCTATATAAATTTATGCTAAATTCTTTAGGAGAATGGGCTATTGGAGAATGGAATGAACCTTTGTTGAAATATGATTACGGATTAATTGTTAAAGTAAATTTGTTAAATTACTTTGTTGAACTTTATTTTGCATGACTGTGAACCTTGGATTTTAGAAAAAAGCGCGTCATCATGCAATTTCTTCTAAATTGGACCGTATATTTCACTTTTCTAGCAAGAAGCCACTCATTGTTCAGTAAATGTTAATTTTTGCAGTTTTATCTATTGTAATTTCTATTTTTTTTTTATCAAAAGGTATGATGTCAAATTTCAAGAAGGTCAAGAATGTGGTGGTGCCTACATTAAATTACTTACTCATTTGCCTACTTTGAAGCTAGTAAGTTATTTATTCAATAATATACCTTTTAAAATTTTCATCATTATTTTTAGACTGAATTTGTGGACAAAACGCCTTACGTGATAATGTTTGGGCCAGATAAATGTGGCTTAAATGCCAAAGTGCATTTTATTATTCGTTATAAAAATCCATTTTCAGAAGAATATGCGGTATTACAGCATATGATTAACTTTGATTTATTCTTTGTATTGAAATTCTGTTGAATATAGGAACATGCAGCACCGCAAAGCACTCAACCAATTGAAAGTTACTTTACCGATCGAAAAACGCATCTTTACACTCTTGGTAAATATACAGTTGTTATAACGATATTTTTGAATCTATCAGAAATTATTTCAGTGTTGAATCCGGATGACTCATATGTTATTTATATTGATCAGAAAGAAATTGTGCGTGGCAATTTGAAGACTAGCCTAGAGTATAATTTAAATATGCTTATTTATAAGTGTTTGTTGTTTAATTGTGCAAATTTAGACCTAGCATAATTCCACCCGAAGAAATTGATGATCCAAATGATAGAAAACCAGAAGATTGGGACGAAAGAGAAGAGTTGATGAAAGTTATTTGAAGGAAAATTGTTATTTTTACTTCTGTCTGATTTCAGGATACCAGATTCAAAGGCAGTGAAACCAGATGATTGGTAGGTTTCAGTTTGTGAGATGAATTATTATTATTTTATAATTATTTATTAAGGGATGAAAATGCTCCAGAGTATATTGAAGACGATAATGCGGAGAAACCATCAGGTTGGCTAGATGATGAGTCAGAATACATTCCTGATGATAAAGCAGAAAAACCTTCGGATTGGTTTGTAAATGAAATTTAAAGATTTTTCTGTATATAACGATGATTTAAATTTCAGGGATGAAGAGGTGGATGGAACTTACGAAGCACCTTTAATCAGTAGTTATACGTTAAAACGTAGTTCAGTTTTATAAATTGTTTTGTTGCTAGAAAATCCAAAATGTGCGTCTGCACCTGGTTGTGGTGAATGGAAACGTCCTACAAAAAGGAATCCGGCATACAAAGGAAAATGGTTACCACCCATGATAAAAAATCCTGCATACAAGGCATATTTGTGTTACGTTTATTACTTTTACGATTAGTTTAATGCATTTGATTTTTAGGGTAAATGGAAGCCCCGTCAAATACCGAATCCAGATTATTTTGATGTTGAGAATATATTTTCTACAATGGAACCAATTGTACGTTTAGATAACAACTGAAAATATAATATTCTTTGTTATTTATTTAAATTTTAAGGCGGCAATTGGTATTGAATTATGGACCATGAGTGATGGCATTTTTTTCGATAATTTTCTGATCACTGATAAAAAGGAAGTGGCGGATAATTTTGCTTCAAAAACTTGGGCGGCAAAAGCCTCGGTCGAAGGAAGCTCATCGAGTGTTAGCACATGGACTATCAAATTATTTGTATCATAATTTAATTTAGTGTAAAATATCATATAATTTTATAGAAACAGTCAGTTCTTGAGAGTTTGGTTGAAGCTGCAAATACAAGACCTTGGCTTTGGGCAGTTTATTTCGTGATGACTTTGATTCCCGTTGTTTTGGTGTGCATATATTGTTTTGGTTCATCGAAGGTTCGACTGATGATTTGGCAGATAAATTATTATTATTATTATTATTCTTAAAATATAAATTTCCTTATTCATCTTAGAAGGATGTGGGGATGAAGAAGAAATTTGATGTTCCAGCTACTGATGATGAAGGCAGTGAAGAAGGTGATAATGACGTGAAAGACGATGCAAAACAGAATTTTCAGAATGCAGAAGTGAGTGAGAAAAAAAAGTTTATATGTGTGATAATGAATCGTAATCATGGCAAATTTTAGGATGCTGGTGAATTTTCAAAAGAAGAACGGAGTGATAGCGATAATGACAGCGATGATTATGTATGCATGCATGCATTTATTTATTCATAATTTTTTTCTGACATACTGCTGATTAATTAACTGGTAATGTTTATTTATTTGCAGTCTCCAGTCCGTATGGAAAAAAGTGATCAGAACGAACGTTCTCCTCGTCGACGAGTTCGTCGTGAAAATTAAACATTGCTTCACTTTGTTCGATGTACCATAGTTGCCTTGTTATTTATTATTTCTTGTTAGATGTCGTCAGCCGTTAGATAAGAAGAAGCTGCTTGGCGTTCAAGTTACACATTTTGGAGCACTTTTTACAGCTTTGGGTTTCCAATAGTTATGCTTGATTGAAATGTGTTCGTTCTTCATTTTTTATTAATATAATTTTTAGAATTCTTGCATTTTTGATTCTTGTGCTTATTATAATAGTGAGTGCAGCGATATTGTGATTGTTCATTTTTGGCGGGCATTTCGTTCTTGGGCGGATGCTTTTGCTTATTTTGTATCCTCAAAGTTGAGTTGCTTGAATTTAAATTGCTCGACTTTTGTTCATAATTATATTTTCAAAATAAATGTCAATCAAAAAAGAATCGTTTTACATTTTTCACAATTCTGATTTAGATTTGCGTTTCAAACAATTGCAATAACTTTTGACGTTGATGAATTTGCTCAGTATTTGAGATTTTGATTAAATGAAAACATAATTTACTTTAAATAATAACTGCAACAGCACGCAATACAAACTTGGATGTTATCAGAGAGATGAAGTTGTGAAAAAATAGGAAGACAGTGAAGTTACTACTCTTCAGATTGCAGAGTAGTTAGAGCTGCTTTTTCTAGAGAGTCCACAAAACCATCAGTTAAGCTTTGCCTTGCGGTAACATAATTCTCATTCGACAATTGTCTGATTAAATTCTCCTCATCCAGCGGTTGCATACTGGGCAGTGGATCGCCGGGTTTTACCGACGGAAGTCGGAATGCTTCGCGTCTTTTTGGGCCAGTAGATTTGCGAAAGTTCCTCTTGTCATCTTCTTTAATATGGCAACCGATGGCAGCTAGAAATGCTTTTCGAAATTTGCTATTCATGAAGCAGTAAGTAATTGGATTGGTACAAGTGCTCAAATAAGCCATTATAAGAAATGTAACGTAACAGCTGGCATCGAACAACGCTGGCCGAATTATCACTACCAGATAGAAGGTGTAGAATGGCATCCAGCAGATGAAAAACTCTGCCACAATAGCAGCTAACATTTTTATTACTCGTTTTTTTGTTTGCAAACTTTTTTCGATATGGGTGCTTCGTAGAAAAGCTCCACTTAAGCGTGCTCGACTGCGCTTCGACTGATTGGCTGATTCCCCATTGGACCCAACCCCGGCAGTTTTAGGTCGGTTGGGAAAGAAAAAGCCACTGCAGGAGGTGGCAAGCTTGAAAGCAGTCCAACCATTTTTTGATTGGCGTTTTTCATCTGGTTCATCAATCAGCTGATCAGTGGTATCTAGCGAACTTTGCCGCGTACCCGATTTGCTGTTCAATAATGAAGGCTCTACAACAATACCAAAAAAGAACAAATTAGAAAAGCAAAAAATATACACTCTGAATTAGAAAATGAAAATTTTATTTTTCCCTCTTAAAGATGCTTCAAATAAGATTATTAAATATGAACAACAAATATATACATTCACTTAATGAGCATGATGTTATACTACTGATGTGTGTTATTGTTGTTGTGTAAATATGCCAATCTAGCGGTATCATTTGGAGCCCTTTCTTGATTGCAGAGATTTAATGGAAATATCTTACACCTCTCTGCTATCATTCTGATCTTCAAATTTGAAAATAGTTGAATTTAAAACATTTCATTTTACTGCTAAAAGTTGTGCGTATTCCATTTTTCATTTGAAATTCTTAAAAAATGCATCACTGGAATCAAACAACAAATCAATTTACAATTATTCATAAACATAAACAGCATCATTCATAATTTTGATGTTGCATATTAAGAAATACAGTTAAAAATATTGTTAACATATTAGCTAACATATAAAGTAGTTTTAATGATGAAATATTTATCAATGTTTATTAACCATTTTGTTTAATCGTGTCTTTGTTATGAAAAAAAAATTCTGTCCATTATGCATAGAGCATTATGTTCATTACAGACTTCCACATGCTGACTAAATTCAAAGTTTATTTTACTTAATTATTATTGAAAAATTTGCATGAAAACCAAAAGCAAAAAGTTTATAGAAAAAATTATTCATTTAAATTTATTCATAAATTTAATTAGATTACCTCAAACTACAGTCATATTTTATTACTTTTTAAGTACTGTTTCTTCACTTTAAACAAAAATTTATAAAAGATTTTTTTGATCATATTTTTTTATGAAACGATCTGACCATATATGTAAACACAATGGACAATTTTATAATAAGCATAGGATGAATCAATCTTAAAGTAAGTACCAAAGTTCAGATGCGATAAAATTGCTTTTCAACCACAATTTTTGCTTTTATAGATAACAAAAATAGATCGTCAGATTTGCTATGCCAACGTCTGAAATGAAGCTGATGGTTGAATAAAGCAAACAGATTGAATGCAATACACCAGTGTGTATGAATGAATTGCAGTTTTCATGATTGGGGTTATACAGACTTATAAATAAATATAGAGAAAAAATATCAATAACTTTTTGTTTCTTTTTCAATAATTCGTTTATTGAATATTTATATATGTCTTGCACTGACAATGACATTTCTGTCATAAATTTAAATATAATTTGACATATGCAATATTTCACATTTAACCTGCAAACTGAAGCTCAATACGGCTCCAAAAAGAAAATGCCAAATTATGTAAAAGCAATAAAATGAATATGCAATATTTGTTTAATCGATACTGTTGAAATTTTAATAATATCATTATATTACATTTTTATTACGGAAAAGTAATTATTTTGAACAAGCACTGCATTCATCTACCACGTTCAACGTAATCTATGATAATTTCAAAATTTCTGAGCATATATATATATATGCACCAGTATCAGCTACAGTAATCATCAACATTATAAATAATAATGAAAGTTATAAAATAAGAATAAAAGCTCAAACTTTACTTCACTGCTTAATATTGCAGAACAATTTTTGAAATAAAAAGTATGGCTTCCATCGTTCTGATTCATTCTAATGAACTGACATTAAAGTGCAAAAATGTCAACTAGAACAATGACAAATCGCAGTTGATTAGTGGTGCTTTTCTACGCTTGATTGCACTGTTATTAATCTTCAGCTTTTGTTTAAAATATTGATTTTTAAATCACAAAAGATATGAAAATGTATTCTAAATGATGACGACATTCTGCCAAAAAAGACAGGCGTCAGTTAAATTGTCACCAAGCATAACAAATGCGTTGGAACTTCTTCTGCCTCAATGCTTTGCCTCAATCTACAGTACTGATAGTAACATTTACTGTATTGATTATCAGTCTGGTGCAAACACAATTTTGTTTTAAAATTACTTATTTTTACGTCGATTATAAGACTTGAAATATCAAATATATTTAAAAAAATGAATTTTTCCATTATCAAGACAAAAAATTAAATTTAATTATGAAATTTTAATGTGCAAGTTTTAATAAAAATTTTAATTTTTTTGAAATATATTGCAGAAATGCTATTTCGACATTTATGAAGGCAATGAATTTTGTTAATAATTCAAAAATGCTATTTATCACAAACCAATTCAACTGACTCTAGCAAAAATAATAAGAAATTTTATATTGGAATTTTTTAAGCGTTATTGCATTTTTTCTTAAATTTATAACAATTAATTAACTAAAATATAAATAACAATTGCTCTTACCAGATTGTTGGCTGTGTAGCTTAATGCCTAGCCATAAGCTCCGTATAACCAAACTGTAAAGCATTGTCATAATTATCAAAGGGATAATGAAGAGAACGAGAGAAAGAAAAATGAAGTAGATCAGTTGGGCTTGTCCTGAAGGCCAGTTATCACGACAATTTAGCTGTCCTAAACATTCAGAAAGATATGTTATACTGTAAATGATAAACTGTGTTTCTTTATTCATTTTCATGATTTCATTTATACATGTAAGTGGAAACTTATGTTTACTAAAAGTATGATATTTTTTAATAAGAAATACTGCGGCTCCATAGCAGGTAAACTTATATGAAAATAGTTTTTGCAAAATAACACTTTAATCAAAAAGATTTAATTTTAAATTTAATGATCAGATTAATTTTAAATGAAAAGAAATGGAAAAAAATGTTTCACCTGGACGAATTTCAATCACTTCAGCAACAATGGCTTGAGGAATGGAACAAGTAAAAGAAGCTGTCCAAACAATTATCATCATTCTAACGACATTAGATTTGGTTTGCCACTGTCTTGACTGTAGAGGCCGACAAAGAGCATAATAACGTTCCAAAGCAATGGCCACCAATGTATTTGCATTTGCGGCCACAGAAACAGCTTAAAATACAATCAAGCTTATGCTATTCATTTCCACAATTTAAATAAAATGCAAATTTAATATTTAAAAGGATAATTATAAAAAATTATTACTTAATGGGGGAGAATTATTTTTAAAATATTCTTTCAGTAAACATGGACTTATACAGTTGTAAATAAATCATATTAACAGCATAGAGAAAATGCTCGCAGTTGGCTGGTGTTAAACGGCATAAATGAATGCCTCAGTTTATAACTTGCTTATAACATTATAAAAGCTGAAAGCATATATTTTTATACTTAAACAAAATTCTTGAATTAAATATTTCAGTGGAAAACCAGCAAATCAGTTTTTGTGCAATAATGTGATGTTAGTACTGATGAATTTTATGTAAATTGTAAAATGCAATTCAACATTTTTAAAAGTATAAAAAGTTCCCATTGTCTAAAATTTAAACTAAATACACTTCTCCTTTCATAATAATAATAATAATAATAATAATAATAATAATAATAATAATAATAATAATAATAATAATAATAATAATAATAATAATAATAATAATAATAATAATGAAAATAATCAACAGATCAACAAAATTATTAATTTATAATTAAAAAAATGTTTGAAGCGAATTCAATTTATTCAAGTTTAATTACAATGCCATGTTTTAATGATATAGTGAGTCCTAGTAATTTTGGGCATTTATTATTTTCGTTCTATTTTAAGCCAAATTTATATTGCAACTAAGCAAGATAACATTGAAAATATTACAAATAATTAAATTTAATAACAATCCTAACAAACATTCTTAAAATGAAAGCTTCCAAAAATAAGCATATCATTTCCAAAAGAATAATTTTTGAAGAATAATATATATCGCTCTTCTCATTACTTCAGAATCAAATGAACTGCTATAAACAATTAAAATTTTTTAATTTATCACCTAATAACATAAATTTAATTTGTAATAATTCACGATTAAATCATACATAAATAGAATTTGTTTTTTATCATGTAAAGTTAGAGTTTGAATATAAATGTTTAAATATTTTTTGACTAATGTTACACAGAGTTGAAACATGCTTTTACTTGAACTTTTACCAGGATTCCATATTAATTCTACTGAATGTTATGCTTATTTTAAAATTTTCAAAAGAACGTCTTAGACAAGTTAAAACTATAGAAGGATTGTATTTTCTTTTGGAAGCAGATATTGCACATTTTTAACATTACATAACCGATTTTCTTTTAAATATTACAAAAAATTGAATAAAAAAAAGTTGTACTAGTAGAATTGGAAAAAGTAAATGCATCAGTGTAAAATTCTTCTATTCATTGCGATACTGTAAATAGTTGAAATATACTAATAAAATGAAATAAAATAACTATTACCAAAATAAAAAAATCAATTACTTTTCAAAAAAATAATCAAAATAAAGTTCATTTACTTGAAAAATTAGATTTTATTGAATTTCAGGAAAACTATTCAGTATTAACTAAATATTAATGTAGCATGAACATTAAATTTAACGATCAAAAGAATTAGCTTCTTAAATGTTTTTTATCTGAAGGAAAAATGAAATTCTCCTAAAATTAAATAGAAAAAATGAATATTCCTAATCGCATCAAAAAATTTATTCCAGTCAGATGCAAATATTTAAAAGATTGAATAACAAATTCAATATTTAAATTATTTATTTTTATTTATTTAAAAAAGGAGAGTTGTTTTTCCGTAACAAATAAATTACTCACTTGAGCTTTCTGACACTAATGAAGTTTATAATGAAGTAATTCTGAGATTATTTTAATAAAAAATAAATAAAATAATTCACTGATATGTCATTTTTAGAGTTTTTTAGATTCTACAAATTTATTTATCAAGGACTATAGTAAAAAAAAGTAATGAAAATCGACAGTTGATATGCTAGAAATGTGTGAAATAAAATTATAGAATTGAAATAATAATAATATGTAAATTTTAAAAATTTTACTTACGTTGTAAAAAGCTAATCAACGTACACATCCATTTCATTTTTTGACCCCATATGAAACATTGAAACAAAATTGCCGTCAATGTGGGAGGCATGCAAATTAATGTGAGCAACAAATCGCTGATGGCCATATTCAAGAGAAAAAGGTTGGTTATTGTCCTCATCCAACGATTTTGCACAATTGTTACAATGACAAGACTGTTTCCAATTACTGACAAGCAGAAAATGATGGTGAAAACGACCATCAGCAGCTTGTTTCCGCTGCTGTCGATCAATTGGCAAGGTTCAGGCAATTCTTCATAAGGGGAGATGTTTACAGTTCTTACTGTAAGATTTACCAGTACAAGTGAAAGTGGCGCTTCGTGAGTGGTCACGTTGTCCATATTTGCAAACAACCGCCGCAGTCGTTAGAAGACGGAACTAAGCCGAACAATTGAACTTCTCTATATCTAAAGATGTTAATTTATTAGTCTACTTTTGAAATTGAAATTTCAGAACTTTTCAATAATGCATCATTTTCAAATTTAGCAATGAAATGCAAAGTGCAAACAATATTTTCCATAAATTAAAAAATTTTCATAAATTAAAAAAACAACAAACACGCTCACCGTGCTGACGCAGAAAACAAATTTTTAATCTTGCTGTTTTAAAACCAACCATCCCCAGAGTGCTATACATTCTGCTTAGCGTTGACAAAAATCTTAAAGGAAATCCCTGAGGTGACTAGGGTAAAAATTTAATTGAAAACTATAACAAAGAAGAAACAAGAAGCACCAAAGAGAGAGAGAGAGAGAGGAATAAAAGCAAAATCTTCTGCTTGCGTCTGGGCAAAAGCTGCGGTGCCGATGGCAGAGGTTGTTGCTTCAAGTAGAAAAGGGCAATAGAAAAGATTGTAAACTTTTCAAAATAAAATTGCAAACATAGAAAATTTTTGATCTGCTAAGTCTTTTATTAGCATTATCATAAATTTTTTGTTTTCAAATTACTTCCTTCTAATATGCAAATTTAAAAAAATGAATGAAGTGACTTTGTGGAGAAAGAGCTGAACAACCGTTTGAAAGAAAGCAATAATGGGCTGGTTGATTGGCGTAAATGGT
The DNA here is from genome assembly GCF_000181795.1 of Trichinella spiralis. NCBI lineage: Eukaryota > Metazoa > Nematoda > Enoplea > Trichinellida > Trichinellidae > Trichinella > Trichinella spiralis. Next base: position 238,386 of record NW_003526943.1, on the reverse strand, counting down.
GGCGATTTCCTAATTTTTAAACAAACCCTTTAAAAGTTTAGCTGGACATTGATTTTCCACTACTCCAGTTTCCCCATCGTTAATAAGTATGAAACTGTGACCAACTGGATTAAAGAGGACACTTAATGCATGACAGATTGTTGTGATGGTCCAATCCCGTATGACTGTCCTTCCCTTGAGCAGCAGCTTATTGATCTCGATTTGGTAGTGTTACTTATTTTGAAAAATGCACGGCAAAATTGAATGTTCAGTTGGTCGGTTATTAGAATAAAAATGTTCAAAATACTTCTTTTATTGCTCATTGACAAATTTCTTCTTTAAACATTTATTTTCAAAAACATTTATCATCAACTAAATATTTAACTGAAAAAATGCATATATCAAGTATTGTGTAAATTGGATAATAATTAAATAGCAATACATTGTTCATATTGTTGTATAGTAGTCCAAAATAAGAGATTAAAAAATTTTGTTTGCAAACTTTCCAATTTTCATATTTAAAATGAAATTTCAATTTTGCTTCATACATAATTGGCCAAATTGTAAAGCAAAGAATAATCATTAACTATACAGTACAGTACAACTAACAAAAATACATGCAAAAAAGATAAACGAGTTGTTTATTTGGAATGAATTTTTTTATGATATAAAAAACATCTCTGCATTCATTACGTGATTAATGAAAGTGAATTTTTTACTTTTTTACTTTGAAAAAAACAAACCAGGCAAAGGAAAATAGGCAGACGAAGTCCTGAAAAAAATGCCAGTAATTTGAACTAAAAAGTAAGTATTTTGGAAAAATGCATATATATATATATATATATATATATATATATATATATATATATATAATATAGTTTTCAGATTTGCGTAATAAAGAAACTTAATACATAAAAAATAAAGAAAATTGAAATACTCTTAAATTTTCAGTCAAAAACTGAAAATTTTTTTAATATTTGACTTGTTGTTGGAAAATTGAAAAAACATAGCACTTATTGTAAAGTTGCAGAATGTTCTTCTTTGCACATTATTATTCATCAGTTATGTGATGTTAATAGAAAATTAAAAGCAAACAAGTCATATTTTAAAGTCAAATGCAAAATTATCAAACAATGAATAATTTATTAAATTGTAGAAATTTGAAAAGGACAGCTGTTGGAATGGATGTTGTGTGCAAATTGCCTCTGCAATTTTTCGTTGCATAAGTTTTAATGACAATACGTTTCTGTTATCAGTAGCGAAGAATTTTCAAATCAATAACAAAAATAAATCTTCAATTTTATCTGTGCATTTTGATATTTCACTACTGAGCAACTGAACAAAACTTTATTCAAATATATATAAGCTGCGTGTGTGTATGTGTATGAGTACGTTTTGCATACAAGCAGAACAACAATGAAGAAGTTGAATGGACACATTTCAGCTTCAGAAACGAGAACGAAATATTGTTAGAATTTCATAGAGAGCAATTTTCGGACACTTGATTGTGGAAAAAAAAGAAAGTTCTCGTCAATAGCTTATTAGATTTTAGAAGGTCTGCGTGCTTTGCTTTTTATCAAAGTTGCAAACGCGCGCATGTGCTGCCACGGTGGGTTACAAATTTTGCAGATTGCAAATTTAGCTAAACAATTTAAAGCAAGGCTACCACAATCAAAATAAATTGAAACTGTAATTGGAGAATTCAAAACTGAAAACATTTACCAACGCTGGAAAATAGCTTTCATTTAGCTTCAATTAACAAAAAAGTGCCAAAACAAAAGTAAAACAAAACTTCATTCTAATCAAACTCAACTCTTTTAAATGCTGTAGTCAATCAGAGAAATATTGCTATTTGATATAAATTATGCGCAAGTTATTAAATTATATTTAAAAAAAACAACAATTGTATCGATTTTTACTATAATATACAATTAATTCATGTTTATTATTTTTGATAGGAAAATATTTCAAATTGTGCTTTATCATGCAACTAATTAATTTTAAATCATCGTGTGGATTTTGAATATGGGTGTGAAGTTTATATTAGACATCAAAGAGCAAAAATGCAGACAAAGCAAATTAAATCAACTTGTCCACTGAATTCGTATTTGTTAGTGCAGCTGACTAATTTATGATTAATTTTCAAATGGTTACGTGTTTTTCTGATGCTTGCTTGCTTGCTTGTTAGCAATTTTGTTTCACTTTTAATTTTAATTAATTGCCTAATTTACAAATATGACATCTATTGCATTTCTTATTTTAAAGCAACATCATTTTTCACATGATAAGCTGCGAAAGCGATGACAAATCACATGTACATACTGAGATGCAATATTAAAAAACAGCAACTAGCCAATTTTGTTTGTGGTTTTTTTCTTTATGTTCATAAATGAGCAAACAATTATCACAACATTGTAATTAGCAATTAACTGTGTTTATAAAGCATTATCTGATAATTTCGACAAACCGTTATATGTGTATTTTATTTAAAAAACAATATTACCTCAGAAATAATGAAATATGTATTCCAAATCTGATTCCCATAAAAAGCCGTTAGAACTTAACTCTTTCTGTTGATGTTGAAGTTCGAAATTAAACTGTATAAAAGCAAACCAACTTAGATTTGTGCTCAAATCAATCGAGGAAAAAAAAGAGCTTGCAACAAGCAACAAAACGATAACAATGCAAAGACCAATGAAAAGTAGAATTTTAGAATACGTTGACTCTCAGTTGATGGAATTTTTGCCATCTGCTATTCAAGCGACTAAGTGATTTTTTTCTCCTTTGAATTAAATTGTTTTTCAATGCTTATAATCTTTATTTTTATATCATTTGAATTCTATCAATGCATAACTACATACGATGGCTATGCAAATAACAGACTGCTGCTACTGCAGGTATAGGTATTATGAATCACAGAATTGTTTTTTATTTTTCAAATCTCACTGTGCAACAGATCAACATATTTATTGATTATGTTGACTAGCTGTTTAATTATTTGTAAAAATATATATTATTATTGTTTAATTAAATTGCCACTCTTACAATCGAAAAGCAACATTAAATGGAAAGTGCAATTATTAATGTATCATTAAAATACAGTAAATGTAGTCCAAACGACGCAGATATCAACTTATTCATCATAAGAAATTTTTATCGTAGATGAATAATAAAAATTTTTCTTATGTAAACGAAAGTTGAATGCAAAACAAGTAGAAACGTAAAGAATGATTATTGAGTGGCAGGAAAACTAATTATTGCTAAAGCTCACGTCAGGTGCTATTGAAAGATTTACGACAACACTACGTAAGCATCTATCTGATTTCTGCATATTGGTTGTGGTATAATAAAAGGACATTACGAAATGTTGTAGAAAAAAAAACATTTTTCATTGCCAAACCCTAAACCAAGAAATTTATTCGTCAATCCAAATCATGACAGTGTGTAACATTGTTGCAAAGGATACCCGTTCTATATATATAATGCATAGAATAGAAATCTATAAAAAGTATAATGCAGTTGTTTTATGTTAATTTTAATAATAGTGAAGAAAAACTTACAAATGTTTAAATTTCAATAGAATGAGTTATAATTAAATGATTTTTCTCAGTGCATATTCTGATCTTGATTCTACATAGCCTTTCACACAGTTCACGCAAAAGATATTTTGAAATGCACATATTCTCTCTTTAATCTTAGTTGACTGTTTACATTGTTATTGTTCTCATCTTTCTCATGTTTTGAGCAAAATCAGTTAGTGAATATTATTATATAGGAAAATGGAAACGGCTTTTATTGTCATTCTACAAAGGCAGACTTCATTGCAATTGAATAAAGTCAGTGATTTCCTTCACTTTAATGATTCAACATACAAACAAAAGAATGAAATAGCATTGTTTCACGGGTGCATACAGAAAAACAAAGCGCTTCATTGATAAGAGGAAAATAATGTGAAAATTATTTAAACTATCAAAATGAAAAAATATTTTAAGAAAGCAATGTAACAAAATAAAAAATGGCAAATAATCATAAAAGTTTGAATGAGAATGAAGCTAGCACACTTTAATTCAGCAGCAAATAAAATCTGAAATGTTTATTTGAAATTTAAGCTTAAATCGCATTTTTATTAGCAATTTGTCAATATTCAGGAAGTTGACAGTTTAAATTTAACAATAAAAAATAGCTAATTTTTGAACATTATAAATATAAATATATTTATTAAATCATCAGACATTTATTAATTTCTATTTTTTCTGACATAAACGATTATAATATTAATTCGTCTGGCAATTAATTGCTCATAAAATATAATAAACTTGTCATTTTTTTCTGTAATACTATTATGCATTTGCAGTAACTTCTGTTTGTTTTGAAATTATGCATATATGATAAATTTTAATAAAAAGGAAACAACAAATAAAAAAATATGAAGAAAACTTAAAAATTCTAAATATTGCCTACATGAATAGATGTCAACGTATTTATTGATATCAGTAGTTTATAAAATGCTGCGAATAAATTTAACATTCAAATTAATTTAAAAGTTCACGACATAGATATGTGAAATTAGTAATATTTAACAAAATTTCTTTGATTGCTTTAATTCAATTTTTCGACTGTCATCATTAAGATTAAGTCAAAATCTATTAAGAAAATTCAAAAAAATCATTTTCATTAAAGTTTAGAATTTAACTTACTCATTATTGATTTGTAATTTAAAAATCAAGAATTCATGAAATCTTCTGCAGCTTCAAATACTTCATTAAATTTCATCAGCTGTGCTGGGACAAATTTATACGCTGATTTAGCATTACGGACATAAAAGTGATTCTGGTACTTTAAATTTTCAGTCAGATACAGATGCAATTATGAAACTTTTTCTATAAAACTTTCTGTTTAGCTTTCAATCCAACTTCAACACAATCTACAAAACCTTGCAAAAAGTAACATTACAAAATGTGCTTCACATACTGTAGATATGAAATGATGATGTTGCTTATATCATCCGCTGAGGGCAAGTTGGTAAAACATTTCTTCTCAAAAATATTTTGTGAGCATGATTGCTAATGTCAACAATGAATATGAAATAAAAACTTTTTCAGAAAGCAATGAATTTCCGTATTATTTGATTATAAATCAAAGCATCTTTGTAAAAAAAATTTGCCCAACATATATGTTGGTGATGAACGTTGCATTTTGATGCCAAAAAGATTTCTTCCGGCCAGTGAAAATGAAAGCAGTAAATTTTCATTTTTACGTCAATATCTGTCAGCAGATGATAGTCTATTTTATTTTACTTTTAAAAAATATATTAGCTTGTCTCGATGGTACACCATATACAACAAATGTGAAAAGTGCATAATATGCCATTGACCATGAATTATTAAAACAGTCAGTTTATAGTTGAGCATAAATTATTAGATATATAAAATAAAAGATTTGCTCATTTTATATTAAAAAAGTTTTGAAATAAATATAATAATAAATGAATTAAATTTTCACGATGGATTTATATAATTGAAATAAACTGAACTAATCAAAAGAAAGAGAAACAATCATTAATATTTTCACAGTGGTTTAGCTTTTTAATAGAATAAATTAGGGAAATTTTTCATTGCTCTGACTTTGATTTTTATGAAATTCAAGGTTTTATAAATTTTATAAGCATTAATTGGTCAAATATTGTGAATGAATCACAAAAAATTTTCCTACCGTTATCTGCATTGTCGCTATTAAGGAAATATACGGGATGATGAACACTTCAGTTTTCTTGTGTTCAATAAATGGCACTTTATTGAATAAATTCAACATTTTCGTTTTGTCCATTAAATTTTATCCAACTATCAAATATTCAAACATTTTGATTCCAAAACTTTTCCGGAATTCGTCAAAATTGAATAATACGCATCTGCTGCATGCTTAATGTCGTGATTGTTTTGTCCTGGGTCGCAAGATTTCACTTATTAGCTGTTGACAACGGCCCCGATGACTACTGCTTCTATCAATTTTAAGTTGATGTACACGTCAGCTGTAGCATTTTTACACGTCATCAACTTATGAATGCAAATTATATATAATAAACTTCTTGCTTCTAACTGGGGTTCGTCTTTCCCTCAGCGCCAAGTTCAAAATTTATTCCAACAAGCACGTTACTAATTTTCAAAGAAACTCTTTGTTCACGTACTACTGCACGAAAAATGCTGTTTCATCAAAAATAAAATAAGAAAAAAAGCTACTTCCTTATTTGCATAAATATTATATATTGTTTTTTCAAATACATTTTATAATTTTATTTAGAATTTGTTAACTATTTATTATTATTTTTATAAATCGTTTACTGTTATTACTAATTAACTATATTTTTCATAATTATTTGCATAAATTATGTAATTAAAAAATTAAGAAATGGAGGTTTCAACACTTCTCAAAGTAAACTTGTTGAACAATGAATGGCTAGTAGTGGCAAGTTCAGCTAGCAGACCAAACGAAAAAAAGGAAAAAAAACTAAAAATTGACATCTCTTTAGGGAAATATATGAATTGTTAACAACGTAATTTCTTGTTTGATGTCAAAATTGACGCGTTTCAAAAGTTTTTCTGAAATGCATCGGCGTAAATGAAAGGATTTGTCACTGGCCAATAGTTTGTCTTAAAAATATCTTCTTTTAAAATTGCCATATTGCTAATTATGATTTTTTTCGACTAACAAAAAGTTTTCACTTAAAAATAAGTATATCATTTTCTTGAAAAACATAATCCTTTTGCTGTAGAAACAAACGATGAATTAAAATTGTATTTCATTCATTTAACACAAGAGTTAAAGAATTTAAATTTTTTAGCTTTGAAAAAATACAATTCACAACATATGCTTGTATTCATTTGATACCAAGTACCTCTTTAAGCTGTATATGAAAAGTATGAACTATGAGAACAAACCACATTAATGAAATATTGCTATTAATGTAATACTTTATAATCATAATAATAATGCAAATGGTATTAATTTTTTATTCTTCAATTTAGTTCTTAATCCATGTTCTCCAGTTCAACTGCTGTATACGAAGAGAAATTGAAGTAATCTCTATCATTAAAAACATTTTATATAAAATTAAGCATATTTCTATAAAAATAATTAATGTTTCAAAGAATAGTTGGAAAAATGAGCAGTCATTGATGAAAAAAAAGCACAGTGATGATTCATGACTTACCAAACAAATTCAACTATAGTTGAAAAATAAAATACTTTAAGATCTAAAGGAAGTTTTGAAAATAAAATCCAATAATCAGGGAAGAAATACAGCTCTTTACATATTTTCTTATAATAAATAAACACTTTTAACATTGACATGTCATCAACGGAAGCAGCATATTAAATTGACATAAAATAAATCGATTTGTGATTAGTACTTGTCTACTGTTCAGGAGAACTCTTATGTAATATGCTCAATTCAATATTTATTTCCAGAAACACTCTATATGCTTCATAATTTCATTTATAAAAAATCATCCTTCTACATAAATTTTGCTGAGTGCTATACAATGCTAAAAAAGAAAAAACCAATAACTCATACCTCCTAAATTAAGCCGTTTTTTCCACTTTATTTTAAAAATCATTCTATTAATAAATCACTTTTGTGAAAATATGCAGTTACATTTCTTGTAGCTTATATGTATGCTATACGTTTATAAGAACTCATATATATATATATATATATATATATATTATTTATTTATTTTATTTTATTTTGTTTTGCTTTATTATAATAATAAATGTTTTAGACAAACATTGAATCAGAATATATATATTCAAATGTTTCAATATTTTGTTCAACTTGAAGAATTTTTAATTTAAATTCAGCTTCTTACAGTTCTTATACTGACTAATATTTTATCTAACAGTTCAGTATAAAACCAGGAAATAAATAAATAAAATATAATCTTGTATGTTGTAATGATAATGAAAATTATAGATATTGTAATCAAATGTAAAAGAGAATTTCTGTAGAATAGAAGTTTATCTGGATAGCATTTTCCTTGCTTTTTCTATACAATAATATTATTGTAATTTTGTGCATGATTGATTGGTTGCTTGCTTTAATTATAGATATTCATGATGAGAGATGCCTTTTGTTCCATTACAGTGAATATTTGGAAACTGCTTACTTAAGAGATGCCGCCCCTTCTTTCAAATAATTCATCGGTTATTCAGTATGAAGTGTGTTTGATCAGTCAACACTGAAGTGGACTGATTTACAATTGAATGCTATTTTGATTTACATGATTGTGCTTAAATTCGAAAAAAACTTTAATGAATAAAGAAAAGGCGGATTTAATTTCATTATCCATTTCATCTGTCGTCAATAATTTTAATATTTTTTAATACACATTTGTTTAGGGAACACATGTTATTATTACAATGTTTTGATGTATTTTTTTAAACATTAAGCAAGTACATATAAATAAATAAATATATTTAAAAAAAGCTAAAAACTGAGCTAAAATTTATTTCATGCAAAATCAAATTTCGAAATTTTAATAATATCATTGGCCAAAGATGGAAATTTGAAAGAAAAAAGAATCAAATAAATAAAACTAATTTCTTTCTTTGTATTCACTCATTTTTAATTTGCAATGCAATTAATGATGGAAAAGTTGCATCTCAAATTTTTGCATTGCATATTTTTGAAAATAAATTTCAATTAAAACGTAATTTTTAATAAAATTGAGCAATTTTTAAAAGGCCCACTTGCAAAATAATGATTTCTTTTCTAAAATTGAAATTCACATTGAAGCATAAATATAGCCGCTTTTACTATTTTTTTCAAAGCAATGCTAAATGATTTAGATATTGAACAAAAATTATTTTTTCAATTTCATACAGTAATAATTTTTTTAATATTTTCTATAAAGGGGGAAATATTTTTTTAAATATGCATATTCTTTAATTTAAAAAATACTAAATATAATCACGATGCGAACAACAAGAATGCTTTAAACGCATTAAGAATGTTGCTGATTCATTCAAAATAAAAAAAAAGCAGCACAAAAAATTAATATATATATTTTTTCAATCAGTTGATGCAATTCAACAAAAGAAGAAACTGCAATACTGTGCAATTTATTTTTATCTATTTATATTTTTAATAATAATTTTGTGACTCCCTGGAACCGGGAAAATCCTTTATTTGAAGAAAAAGAAGAAAAAAATTCAGTATAAATGCTTGCCGTGCTTACTTGCTGGTAGTGATGCTTGCTTATTTAGCAATTATTTCTAGAAAAATATATATCGGTAAAGTCTGCCTATTGCGCTTAATACATTAAAAAAATAATGCAAAAGAAATATATGCTTAGAAGAAGATTATGATGAGAAAGAAACGCTTTAAAATATATTCAAACAAGTAAACAAAAAAAATTATATTTGAAAATTGTTGGTGGTCTTGTCAGATGTGGCAAATGAGTTGTGATGCCAAAGGGTAGAATTTTCCATTACTTGACAATACGAAAGATGCACCCTTTGAAATAGACGCAATTAAAGTATTTTTGGGTAGAATTTGAAATCGTAGAGCAACCCCATGATGAAGAGCATTTTTGAAATAGCAGTTCTTTTTTCTTGTTTGAAAACAAATAAATTAACAGCAGCATAACTTTTCATGATGCATAACTTAATTGAAAATCAAATATTAAATCAAAAAAACTAATATAGAAGTCTTATTGTTCAAATTTTGCAATTTGCAGTTAATTATGCTATCTTGATAATTAATAAATTGATTTTTCAAAAATGAAGGCAAAAAATTAAGTTCAAATCTCAGCATTAATTCTTAAATTTTCTTTAAGCAAAATTTAATTCTCAATATTCACACAATGGTATTCTGATTTTTTAAATAAATGTAACAATTTTACCTGAGCATTTTTTAGAATAATTTTAGAAAAATGCTGATGTACGGGATTTCTGGGATTTCAAAAGATGACCCCAAATCAAGCTTTTAAATGGCAAACACTGGAATTTTATTTATTGACAGTTAATATTTGCTATCTTCGCTTGCTTTGGTGATGTAGGCGTTTGAGCAATCCAATTACAGCTTGATTGTCCAGCAACAATGAAAATCAATAGATTGACGGACTGTTCAATCAGTGCACTGCAATATTTGTTTTCTAACATGCTTTAACTCAAAACAACTGTAAACAACTGCATAAATTTGGCATGCATAAATTTTCATTAAACTGATAGCAAATATGGACATATAGATATATATAAATTCAACCAATATTATGAAACATCATCATTATGTAAATCAACTAATTCAGAAACGTCTATTGCGCAGTTAGTTTGTTTCAGTTAATAAATACAGAGAAATATATAATTAAGAAATAGTTTTGTTCACAGCAAAAATTTAAAAAGAATTAATGGATAACAATTAAAATGCATAATGAAATACAAGTGAAACAATTTCATAAATATTTTTAAGTAAAAAATATTATTACTTAAAATGCTTTCATATACTTTATGCATCTGTAAACACACATACTCACACACACATATGTATATATATTTTAATAACTGAAAAAAATTAATTTTAAATTGATTTTTTATATTTTGTAACCGCAACACTGTTATTGCAATTATGGACTGAACGGACGGACTGATCAGACTGAAGCGGATTTGAAACCATCCAACGATGAAGTTATTGCATTCAACAAGAAAAACAACGTTGGTACCGCTGCGGATTGTAGTGATCTTAGCATGGGTCCGACTGAACTGTTGTTCTGTTCAGATCACTATGATAAGAATTCTATCGCTTTGAAAACCGACAAGTCGGTTATTCTAAATTAAGAAAGGAAGGTAAGATTAAGAAAATCATTGTACCTCAAAAATAAAAATATATAATATTTTTTACTTTTATTTTGCTTTAATTAGCAAATTAATAATCAAGAGTTTCTGTAAGCAATAATTTTACAATTTAATTCTACTGCTGGAAAAACAATACAGCATGCAACACTAACATTAAAAAAACATACATGCAGCACAGTTATAATTCAGAAAACATATTCATTTGTGCTTCATTATAAAGATTGCAGTAAAGCAAACATGAAATTTATAACTTTCCCACTGATGTCTAGACATTTTATAGTTTAAAGTCACTAAATTTTGATATCTCCTTATTACTGCACAACATTTTCCTGAAAAGATTAAAATGTGAATCTTGATGAAATTTGATTTAATAAATGATTAATAATTTGCAAATATTTTGAATGTCTTAGTTGATGCATGTAAAGTTTTCATAATTGAAGTCAGCTCTTTCATACTTTAATTGATTTGAGAGTATGGATGTTTTATAATGAAAAGTTATTAAGTTATTTGGAAAATAAATGAATTGGTTATCCCATTAAAAGGTATTTCGTGCATCATAATTCATACATTGCCAAAAAATATATAGAAACATTACTGTATATTGCATCATTTAAAATTGAAATTTCTCGTAATAAAATTTTTTAGCGTGTAAAATACAAAAATGGTCATAGAAAAAATGCATGTATAAATTAATGATAATAAGTAAATAGCGAATAATAATAAACAGAAAAGTAATCAAAATTAAAAAATTTTGAATTCATAAAGTTTTGCAAATTTTATTCATAACAATATATAGAAAAATAGTTGCTTTGAAATTATGTTCAAAGCAAAGTTTGTGGGTGCTTTAACTTGAAAATCATTAATACTGTAAATCAGTTGCGTTTATCTTTGTGTAAAAAAGGGGTTTTGCATTTTGTGAAAGTGATAGATTTACAATATTTTATGCGTAATTTGTTTTTCAGAGTTTAATTGTAAAATTTTATTTTTTATTGACATGTTTCACTACTGATGACTGTTATTTCAGTGATGTGATTTTTATTTTGAAATAATGTCACTTTTCTGGTATGGACGAAGTACACTGGTAAGCTGTTATCTTTACATTTTAATTTAAAGTTCATATTTAAATAAGTTTCGTGTTTGAACTTCATAGTATTGCAAGAATGTTCATCTCTAAGATGAGAGCAACAGAAATGGAAATTTAAATTTAGTTAATAATGGACGATTTTAAGAAATGAAACAAATTTTCTAAATACATCGTCTGTTGAATTGATCATTAATATTTTTAAAAATTTAGACTGAAATTTTCAATTTAACTGAATTTTCTTTCTTCTCTTTTTAGATTGGTCATGTAAAAAATATTTGTGCATTTGGTTTTTTTCTCAACAAGCATGCTATTAAATGTAAAATTGGAAAATACTGTGTATGTGCGATCTGGTTTTAGAAGTTTCAGTGATAAATAAGAAACATTGAAATGCCAATTTTAAATAATTTGTTGACGAGATGTTGCCAAATTGTAAAAAGTAGCTATTGCATATTATGAACATTTTTACATTTTGCATTGCAAATTTTGTTTTCAAGAAATTAATAGTAATTAATTTTTTTAAATAAAATTTTGTTTCTAATAACAGCTTGAAAGTTAGGCATAATATTTCTTGTATCTTTTTTTAATTCTTGCTAAATTGGTTTCTTATTTTGCACTACAAAATGTAGAATTTTATAATAAATTCAGTGGCATTGGAAAAGATGGCTTGCATTAAAGTAAAAAATGTTTTATGAGCATGGAAAGATTGAACAGTTTTTTTCTTTGAATTTTTTTGTTTTTTAGTTGTATTCATACTTTTAAAATATGCTTTTCATTTTTGTGAAATTACTAAGAAGATGATTTTGAATATTTAAAAATGTATACTGTAGCGATAGTTTCTTGTATTTTTTGAAAAAAATGTCAATTTGATTCGATATTTGTATTCCAATATCGGATTTGTTTTCATATATCTGTATTTGGACTGTATGATATTTTTTTGAAGTTTGAATATATTTTGTTCTTTGAAATGTAAGTTAATTTAAATATAAGCGCATATTGTTATTTATTTATTTTGATGTTTGTTGAAAAATTATTTCACATTTTTGTTTTTAACATTGTCAATTTGGTTGAAGAAAATTGTTTTTCTTTGTTTGAAATGGGAAATGGTAATTTTTTGGATCAGTTAACCAGCCAGCTTTGAATTATAAATACAATTCATTTTTGTTATTGTGATTTCAAAGAAATACATTTGATATTTTTTAAGTTTTGAACAAAAACGAAATGGAATGTTATATTGGTTTTACGAACTTTATGCTTTTATGTTTAGCTATTTTAAAATGAATTTAGTTCTGAATAATGAAAATTTATGCTAACGAAGTGAATAATGATCTTGTTGTAAAAATTGAATTCAATTGACCAGAGTGTTGCTCAATTGGTTGGGGGGGGGGGGGAATTTGATTTATCTTTTATCAATGAAAAATTGATTGTTCTTTTTTTCTTTTCGATTGAAATAAATAAAACATTTAGCTTATGAAGTGAAGTTGGTAAAATTGATACAATTCACTTCTTATCTGTGTAACGGTGTCCATTGAAGATAGCATCCGATTATGCGGATGTGTCAATATTTTTATTTGTTATTTTTCAACGATAATATTATTGAACAGAAATAGATTGTCTGTGAAACGCTCATTTGATTATATTGAAAAAACAAAAGAATTACTGCATGATGAATAATTTTTTTTATCTATGCGGTGATATTTAAAAGCTTTCGATGGAAGGCTTTTTGTCTTTTTTCATGGATTTTGGATTATTTCAACCGAACAGAATTTTTGTGTATGTTAATTGAATAATTTTTTTTTCCATATCATTTCGTTCGAATTGAATTGCAAATGACAGAATTGATCATCGATCAATTCATTATTTAGTGTTCAAATCTTGTTCTTTGATAAGCAGAGAAATTGTTGAAAACTTGAAACGCTTCCCAATTTTATGTTGTAGAATTTTTTGACAATTTAAGAAGAGATATTTTTAAACTGAAAAGGGGAAAAAATTGTTTACTGAGATGGAAATCGTTATTTTTTTCTTTTTTTTTAAATTCGAAGATGTTCAATCTTATTTTTTATTATATTTTATTCATTATTTATTATCTTGTCTGTTATTGATGGAAATGTGGAAATTTTATATATGTGGAATAATTTGAAATTTTGCAGTAGACATTGAATTGATCGATCTCACCAGATGAAAATGTATTAAACAATTTTATAAATAAAATAATGATTCAGTTTCTCAGTAATGACGTAAGTTTAAATTTGGAAAAAAATAATAATAAATTTTGAGGAAGTATATAATTTTCATATTTTATAATTTATTCGTTGGTGAATTACAACTTGCAAGCGATGGTTGAACGGATGTCGTCAGTGTTTTTGGTTGAAAACTTTGCCCGAAGCTGAATGTTCGTTTGTGTATTGTCGTCTCTAGACGTGGAGGAAGTTGAAAACGTTATCTCTGAACGTTGAACATCGTTACCTGCGTGGGCGTGCGTAGGTAAAATTCTCACGGGTTGGGTGATAATTGATGTTCGTTAGCTGTAAGTAAATTCGGTGTGGAACTTTTGCTTTCAGATTCCATTTTATACAATTTACTTTTGTTTCAATATTTTTCATCGAGGTGATTATTATTCTCTGCTTATTATCAGTTGGCAGTTGTTCAGTTATTTTCATTTTAATTTCAGTTTTTCATTTTGTTTCGAATTAAAAAAAATATGCACATTTTAAAAATTTACCTGTGAGAGAGATTGAATGAAATTTTGTGCAAACTAATCGCCACGATCCAAGACGGTGAAATTACAGTAATGAAAGGTCGGTCAGTGTTTGTTGTTCTTTGGTGCGTTCTTAATCCGATGTCGAATGGTTGACTGTAAAATGTTTTTTTTTGCACGCTCTTGTTGCTTATCGTTGCTCACTTATTCGAAAAAAAGAAAATCAAGAATTAATGTTAAAAAATTTTTTTTATTATTATTTAAATTCCAGGTAGTTTTTGCTGCTTACATATTATCATTCTTGTTGAGATTTTTATTTTTTTGGTTTAGTTTCACAAAGTTGTCTAAATTTTTTTTTGACATTTACTAGTTTTTTCGGGTATTGTTGATTTGTGAAAGGAAGGTTGTCAGTGTGAAAAGTGAAATGACTTTTTATACAATTATTATTATTATTTTACCTTTGCAGTTTAACCTTCAGTTTTCTTTCAACCCACTTTGCACAGAAAACTATCACCAGTATCAATTTGTGTTCTTTACTTTGTTGTGTTGTGTTGTGTTGGTTGAATCATGGTCGTAAAAGTAATCGTTTCACGTTGCACGTATGGTAATTTTTGTAATAAAAACCGATTGTCATTATTATTTTTCTTTTTATTATTAATTGAAATATTGCTTGTAATCGAATAAAATATACAGTCGATGGGTAAATTAGATGAGAATATCCATTCCCAAGGTGGAAAAAGTGAAAACGTGACGTTTGAATTGAAAAAAGGGCGTGCGTGTTGTTGTTCTTGAACCGAAATGTCATTTCCATTTTGTCAAGTTCGTTTTTCTTTTGACCTATATCATTTCAAGTTTGTTTGCAATTGGAAAATATTACAATTTTATAATTGCCACGTCAGAGGTAGAGGAAAGGGGGGGGGTTTATTGAATACAAAAATACACTGCTGCTGCGATTTAAATCGAGCTCTACAATGCTGAATGAAGAGAAAAAAATTATTGTGTCGCGTGTTGTTGACTTTGGCCGTTGTTCAGTATAATTTGTCTGTTTCCGCAATTTTGTTGCCAAGTATATTATTTTGTTTGATGGCAAAAAAAAAATTTTTTTTTCTTGAACCGAAGCATTATTCGATCGTAGCTCATTTATTTATTAGCAATAGAAAGATTGAATAATATAATAGTTAAAAGCCGCGTGTGTTGTGTTGCTTGCTTGCTGCTGCTTCTGCTGTTACGCTAGTTATTTGAACAGAAATAAATAATTTAAAATGACGCGTTGGTGAAAGTGATGTTCAAAGCGGATAAAATTTTTATCGATTGCCATTTATTCGGCTAAATCTACCATAGACACAGACAGACAGACAGACAGACACAAGCGTGTTGACTAGCCAAAAGCGTCACGTCATTATTTCTTTATTTTCCACTACATCTGGGAACAATTGTGAGAAATTTTGTTGTCTCTGTTATAGCTTGCTTATTCATTGTTAACTCTTTGTCGTCATACCATCATCATTGCTTGTACATTGTCGAACCGACATGTCGTTCAACTGATTCTTCTATTCAACTTTATTCTAATTGATCAATTTTATTTTTATTATTCTTTCCACATTAATTTTGTACTTTATATTCTGCGACTGTTGATAAAGTTGAACACACAAATTATATTCATTTTCTCTGTGAACATTTTTGCATGCTTACATTGCTTACATGCGTGTGTACATGTTTCATTCTCTTCTTTTTGAATCAAATATTACATATATATGATCCTCCGTTTAGGAAATTATGTTGAAAGTTTGAAATGAACTTTATTCGTCGGCGGCGATCAGCGCTAATAAAGCTGGCCGTAACTTTGTGCACGTTTTGGTTGTTTTTGGCGTTCACAATTAGCTACCGCAGCTCGGGCTTGGTTGGTCAAAGTGAAAAATCATGGTTGAACGAAGGTCCGCCGAGGTATAACTTTATAAGTGGGATTCTGTGGATTGTTTTCTTGTTTATTTGTTTATTTGAAAACTTCTACTGTAGTCCTATGACAGAGTTGGAGCAGAAGCCAAATGTCGATTACCACCAGCAGCAGCAACAGCATCAAATGATCAGAACAGTCTCCCCAAAGCCGACCCAAAGCAGCAGCTCATGGCCAGCTAGGATCAAGCAGTCACGTTTTGTAACGTTAAATTTGAAAAAGCAACAGATTCAAAAAATGAGGAAAAAACCACTCGGTGGCGAGTCGATGCAGAAAAATGTGATCGACGTGCCCCAGTCGTTGCTTCACATTGAAGCTGTCGACATATACAACTATGCTCCTGATATGCCTGGTGAAAATGGAACCGCAGTGGTGATCAAGAAAGAGGTTGGCATGATCATAATTGGAATTATTTTTCCTTTTGGTTTTATTTCAAATTTTGTCTGTGTTCAGGACCTACCGCCGAAAGAGAGGGCACTTTACGACGTCGGTTGGCAGAAAAATGCCTTCAATCAGTATGTATCCGATCGAATATCCATATACAGGAAATTGCCAAAAGTTCCCGACGCATCGTAATTTATTTATTTTTTTTGTTTAAAATTTTCATTTTTTTCCCCATTCTTCAACTTCTAGATGTTACAAAAAGCAATACAATGACAACCTTCCAAAGACGTCGGTTATCATTTGCTTTCACAACGAAGCGTGGAGTGTTCTGCTTCGCACTGTGCACAGCGTTTTGTCCCGGTCGCCGGCAAATTTGCTTCAAGAAATTATTCTTGTCGACGATTTCTCTGACGCTGGTGAGATATTTTCATACATTTTTTCAACCAGATGAAATTAGCCCCTTTGAAAATAGATGAACAAAATGAGAGATATGTTAAAAAAAATATATGTATATAACTTTTCAAATAGTTCTATCTTCCTAATTATTATGATTTTCTTTTTAAAAATTTTATTTCTATAATTTCAATAATTTTTAGAACATTTAAAGAATCAACTGGATGTTTATATGGATCGATTGGGTATAGTGAAAATTGTTCGCTTGCAGAAACGTGAAGGTTTGATTCGTGCCAGATTGAGCGGCGCAGCAGTAGCCATTGGACCGGTGCTCACGTTCCTCGACTCACACTGCGAATGTTTGGAAGGTACAACAGACAGAAAAGTGCATTATATACCGCTAGTAATGTATTGTCGTCGTTGCCTGTTCAAGGATGGCTTCCTCCGTTGTTGTCCAGAATAAAGGAAAATTGGAGTAATGTTGTTTGCCCTGTAATTGATGTAATAGACGATGATACGTTCAAATATCACTGCGGAAAGTCCTGGATGACAAATGTTGGTGGTTTTGATTGGAATTTGCAATTTAATTGGCACCCAATACCGGAACGAGTGCGCAAAAGCCGCAGTGATCCTACGGCACCTGTTGAGTGAGTTTCACAATTTCAACCTTTGCTTCTTTGTATGCAGTTGTTGTTGTTGTTTGCAGATCTCCGACAATGGCTGGAGGATTGTTTTCCATAGATAAACAATATTTCCAACATCTTGGAACATACGACCCAGGTTTTGATATTTGGGGTGGTGAAAATTTGGAACTATCCTTCAAAGTATTATATTCTTTTGATGATTTTTTAAAATTAAAATTTACTTTAATTTTTTGTTCAAAATTATTCAAGGTTTGGATGTGTGGTGGTAAATTGGAGATTGTTCCTTGCAGTCATGTGGGTCATATTTTTCGCAAACGATCTCCTTATAAATGGAGGCCTGGTGTCAATGTTGTAAAGCGTAACACTGTTCGCCTGGCCGAAGTTTGGTTGGACGATTATAAAAATTATTACTACGAACGGATCAACTTCAATCTTGTATTCATTATTATTATTATTATTATTATTATTGCACATTGACTGATGATGTGGATTCGAATTTGAAATTCTCAAAATTTTTTTCCGTTTCTACTCTTTAGGGCGAATTTGGAGATGTATCCGATCGAATAGCGTTGCGTCAACGGTTGAATTGTTCCTCCTTTGAATGGTACATAAAGAACGTTTATCCGGAATTGTTTGTGCCTGGAAATTCCATAGCCAAAGGCGAGGTTGGGGTTCAATATGATTTACTGTATTCTTTTTGTTACTGATGTTGATATAAGCAAACTTTGAATCCAGATTCGATGCATGGGACAAAATAAGCGTCACTGTTTGGATTTTGCATCCGGAAGAAAAGAACACAACAAGCCCATCTCGATGTATCCATGCCATGGAGAAGGTGGCAATCAGGTAAAAAAAATTGCTGATTTTTTTGCCCCAAAGGCTACAGTAGTACATAACGATGTTTGATAAATTGATGATCGAAATCGAAATTGTATTTGAAAAATAAGAAAAAATTCAAAAATTTTATTCAGTACTGGATGCTGAGTCCAACGGGGGAAATTCGACGTGATGAATCGTGCGTTGATTATGCGGGTCAAAAAGTATTTTTGTCTGGCTGCCATGGTTTGAAAGGAAATCAAGAATGGAAATATAATTTCAAGGTAAATTTTTTTTTACAAAATATCATTTCATCCATTGCTTGATTTTCTTTTCTTTTTTTTTAAATTTATCATCAGTATTTTTTGAAGATTCTGTGAAGATGTGCATTTTTATTGTTGTATATTATGTTTTTCAGGATAAAACTTTAACACATGTTATATCAGGTTTGTGCCTGGAAATGAATCATGATGCAACAGGCGTTATTATGGCTTCGTGTGATTCTCAGAATTTAAATCAGCAATGGACTTTTGGTGAAATTGTGAAACAACGGTGAATTAACTAACTGCCTTTTCAAACACTAATGGAATAATACATCAGCAATTATGTTCTTTTTTTCTCATGTTAAAAGTTTGTTGCTCAACTGCAACAACATGATGGTACTTTCTTTCTGTAAGCGTTTCTTTTTGGTCTCTCTCAAAAAGTTTTCCTGTTCGGTAATTTTTTTCTTTTTCATATTATTATATAGGCCCAATGCTCACCTTACTTATTTATTATTACTTATACTTGTTACATTGTTACGCAGGTTGCTTATTCTTGCATTGATTTCGTTGTCTTTGCTGTTAATTTGAGATAATTAAGCGAACAAATCAGCATTCATTGCCTGAGCCTTTGACATGTATCTCGTGTCTCCCGGTGCCACATACACACACACACACACACACCCTATCATCAACCAGAATTGTTAATCTTTTTCTTTTGTTTGGAAATATTCTTTCTTATTTGTTTTAAAATATGTTTTTCATAAAAAAATCAGAGGCTATTGTATTTTAAAATGAAGTGAATGAAAATAAAATTTTTTGATCAACTATGAAACACATTTCACAGACAATAATCAGGCAGTTGATCCATTAGTTATATTTAATTAAGCGTGTACATTTTGGAAGTGACAGTCGTCTATTTTCATCGTTTTTTATTATAATGAACATCATTTAATACCAACTGAATTTCATTAAAAGAAAAGAAATACTTTTCACTCACTCACTATTTGTATATTTGTATTTTAGCATTCTTAAATGTTTAAACAATTCTATTTATCATTTGCTTTATCCCTCAAACAGTACTAACTTTATTACATATATTACTGCATTACATTCCACAACATGAAAAAATTCTGTGTGCACTTTTTTTAGTTTTTCCTTTAATTCATTGAAATTTTATTAATAACATTTGCAGGTGGAACGAAGCAAATGGTTCAGATTTTTTCCAGTGGTAATAAGGAAAAAAAGAACAGTGGTACAAAGCAGTTTTTATTATTATTAAAAATATTAAATATATTAAAGAAAAGCACTAACCATGTATAAGGTTTCTTTTACCACTGGCAGAAATTAAAAATAAGAAATTATGTTGGAATATAAATCAAAGAAACACAACGGGATCAAACTGCAAAACTAAAAAACCATATTGTAAATAACTGATAAATAGATAATATATATGATTTAGAGAATCCCGATTGAGAATTTAACTGGTTGACTTTTATCGATGGGATGGTTGCACTGGTGCGGTGAACGCTTCAGCGGTCAGAGGACGGTTTCTGAAAA
This sequence comes from Trichinella spiralis, assembly GCF_000181795.1. Lineage (NCBI taxonomy): Eukaryota > Metazoa > Nematoda > Enoplea > Trichinellida > Trichinellidae > Trichinella > Trichinella spiralis. Next base: position 217,769 of record NW_003526943.1, on the reverse strand, counting down.
AACAACAACATGAAATTTGTACTCACTTTTCAAAAATATACAGTATCAATGAATCACGAATGCATGCATGGTTTAATATGCATAATATTAAAGAAAACATATGAAGATAAATTGTGCACATGAAGGAAACAGACAGAGGGGATAGGAGTGAAATAAAAAGGGTAGTGGAAAAACTCACGACATTTCAGAATGGACGTTGCCAAATCGTTCGCCTGTGTCGGTGGTCAGCGTTCCTGCACCCAAACCAAAACCGACGCCTTTCGGTCCATACTTTCTACCGTGACAAGTTTTGCAAAACAGTTCTGCGCCATGCTCTGCCACGCTTGTCGAGTCCAACAGCTTGTTGCACATCGCTAAACCAACACCACACTAACGAATTAACTAACCGACATTTAAATTTTCTTTCAATTTTAATTTGCAAATTTAATTTTTCAGTGCAGAAAAAAAAATTTTTTTTTTCAATCAGCATCATAAGCAGCAGTGTTAAAAGCATGCAAAGGGAAGAGTGGACGAGAAGGGAGAAACGAAACTGGCAGAGTGGAAGAAAAGCGTGCTTTGTGGTATATGAAGCTCACGTCATTTCAACCCTGCTTGTTTGCAAATCGTTCACCTTTGTCCGTTGTCAATGCGCCGGCGCCAATACCGAATCCAATCCCTTTGGGACCGAATTTTCTTGCATAGCACTGTTTGCAAAATAACTCGTCCAAATGCTCGGCAACGGTGACAGAGTCGAGCAGTCTGTTACACATGACTAACAAACAACAAAGCATAAATTCACGCCCGTGCAAAAAAGCAACTGCAAAGCAAGCACATTCTGACCAACACACACCTCCTCAACTTTTATTTTTATTATTTAAATACGACACGAAATGAAATGAGTGGGATATTATCAATTGAAAGAATCAACAAAAAGATCAACAAGAGCAGTTGTGCTTGATAAAGAAGCATAGAATGAAAAGCTGAAACAAACAAACAAACGCGTTCCAACACACACAACCTGAACAGCAGGAACAGAAGGGAGAAATTGCCTGGAAGTGGCCAAAACTCGAATCTGAGTGCCGTTATATAACAATAATATGAGATTATTATAAACAAAAAAAAAGAAAAAAAATCGCTTGCTCCTCGTTGCGCAAGTGGCACACTAATTCAGAGAAACTATGTTATTATAAAAGCCGCCTCAAAAGAAGAAAGACATGATGAGATAAAAGAAAATCCCAAACCAAAACGTCAAACCCAGAAAAAGATGCATCTCAAGCAAAAATGATTAATAATGTCAGCCAAATCGTTAGAACGTGGTTTATGATTATTATTAAGTTTCGGGCCTTTGTCAGTAGTTAATTAATTAATAAGCCAGTGAACCGTATTAGCAGTGAAAAACAAAACTGCATAAATAGAAAAGTGAAGTGAAACTGAGAGTGCTAGATTGATTGAAGCTTACAGCATTTGAAACAGAACTTGTGCCACTTGTAACCGCCGGCCACCATTTCCTCAGCCGCGTATACACTCTTGCCGCACTTGGGGCATTTGGGCACTTCGATTGGCTTAAAGGGCATTTTCCCCCTTCTGGTCCGCAACGGTCAGCAACGTCTACAAGAGCAACAGAACGCGGTCAAAGCTGGGTAATGAAAAACTGCTTACAGCATTTAAAGCAGACGCTGTGATATTTATAACCACCGGCTACTCGTTCCTCGGCCGCATAGACCGGCTTTTTACAACGCGGACACTGCGGCGGCATTTTTCGTTCAGAGAACAACAAAAATTGCTTACAGAAAATTCCAACTGTACGAAAATTTGGAAAATCTCGATCTACTTAAGATGCAATAGTGTAGTAGGCTTGCAACGGTGCTGATGATGATGATGAAGAAGAAGAAGAAGAAGCTACGTAATCACAGTTGAGAAGAGAATACGTTTTTTATGCAATGACAACAACAAGCAGAAAATGAGAGAATCAAATAGCAAAAGCAATCGACGACGGCTGAGCTTGTTCAAGCTGGCCGCTTACCAAGCAACAAACGAAGCACTGACTGACGTTAAATCCCAAAGCAAGCAGCTTTAATTTTCTTCACTTGGAATGACAGACGCATCACTTTTGCTGCAGTAGCTGCTGCTACACTATTAATATTATACTTCCACTGCTAGCTACCACGCACTGAATTAACTCTTTTCTTCCTTCTCTTCTTCCACTGCTTTCTGCTGCTGCTGCTACTACTACTACTACTACTACTATTATTATTATTATTATTATTAACTATTACTTCTACTTCTACTTCTTTTTCAGCTGCTGCTGTTGCTTTATGCTAAATACCAGTTGTTGCTTGAAAGCAAATGTCTGGTTGTTATTATCAGACGTATGCAACACATAACTAAAGTAGTTGAAAGCTAATTTTAACCAGTTCGCTTGTTGGAAGTTGAGAAAGACCGGCTGCTGTTGAAGCTAAAAAGAATAAAATGCAAGCAACAGCCAGCTGCTTGAAGCAGAAGAAAAACCACACGTGACAGCTTGCAACAAACACGATCAACCATAATTTCTTCTTCCTTTCCGCTCATTTCCATCAGTTATATTCGAAAAAGTTTTCCAAAATAAATTTCTTCTTCTCTCTTATAAATATAATCTTTCAAGTTGGTGAAAAATATCTGACTACTGTAATTAATAAATTATATTCAAGCAAAACAAATGTGAAACAACATTGGAACATTGGAATTTTATTCTTCACTTTCATTTCGACTTATTTGAATATTTTATTTTTGCTTGAATTAATTTCCAAACAAACAAGCAAACTTTGTTTCACCAGTTCAACAGCAATAAAAGTGTAACATGTAAACCAATTTTATGAATAACTAAAACATAGATCTGATTAATGATAAATGCTTTTCAACATTATTTCAATTGTTATAAATTAATTCTTTTCCATAATGTTTAATAAAATTTGATTTCATTTTTTGAAATTTGTTTTCAAAAGAAAAAGATATTTTTGTTCATTGGGAATGTTCAATCTGTATGATGTTTATTATTGAATTTGGATCTTCTTTGAAACAGAGAAGTTTAGTTGAAAATTTTACAAAAAGTAACACAAATAAAAAGGAATAAATTTTAGAACAGAAAACATTTTTTATGCTTACATTTCGTCTGGTTTGCAGATGTTTTACGGAAGAAATTTTAAAATTAAAGTATTAAATCTTGGCGTGGGTTGATTGCAAAATGCCACGAAGAGCAGTGCGTTGCAAGTCAACTTGCACTAACTAGTCATGCTGTTCAATGAAAAATAGTCCAATGCAATGAATATATAGCTGAAGGTTTTTGACCGGAAGCGTATGCGCATATTAGCGCAGCCTGCCTGCCTCTCGGCTTTTCGAAAATTGAAAAGCCATCTATATTCACTCAATCTAACGGCAAAAGCTGTGAGATCTGACTGCATTTTTGCAAAAAATATTTCACTCCTAACAATAAGCTAAAATTGTTAAAAAAAGCAATACACAATACAAAAACCATCAGCACAGTTTCTACTTATGGTAGAATAAGCGAATAATTTAATCTTTATATTATTTTTTTAATTAGCATAAATTATTTAAAAAGCAATTTCAGTTTTAGTTTTCAATTACTATTTTATCATAAAATAATAAAAAAGAATTTTATGAATTTAATAAAGTTAAATGAAATTTTCACGTCCAAACATGCATAACTTTTAAGTCAAGTATAAACTTTTGCTTTATAAATCAGTTATAATTTGAGCAGCTGAAGAAAGGAAATTAATTTACATAAGAAAAAATGCAAAAAGTTACTGAGTGTAATTATTTTTGACTCCTGATAGAGAATGATAAAAACATCAGCAGAAAAACTAAATTTATACGAAACTTACGTTTTGAAATGAACGGCTTTTTCATCAAGAGGAATTTTATATAAATAATGAACCGCCTGTTTTAAAACCACGACACTGTTGGAAAAAACAATTAAAAAAGAATTTTCCATAATGAGCATTCTAATTAATAAGGAAGCTGAAAGAAATGTCAGTTTCTTTAAAAAGGTTCTTTCTCAAACGAATAATCTCAACATGAGCATTCCCAATTAATAGTGTGTAAAAATTATATGTACTTTTGATTATACAGACTTTGTGGTAATTTCTCTGAAATATTCAAGTGATAAGAAATTATTTGTTGAAAATTGTATCTGCCAACAGGAATTAAGAAGGTCAGGAAACTGAAAGCCCTTCCAATTTGCAGACACTGTGAACAGGGTAAATGAACTTCAAGCTGTGAGCAACAATGAATATGCTCTAATGATATGATTTTTTTTAAAACATTTTGTAACAAAGCAACCATATTTGCTATACAGAAGTGCAGTTCATTTTCTTAAACCTTGATATATTTATGAAAATTTATAAATTTTAAACACAAAATAAAGAAATGCAACAATGCGCAGTTTTAAGTAATTAATTCACTAACGTTTCACAAATATAAAATACATACATACATACATACATACATAAAAAATTATTTATTTAATTACGTTTAAATTACATTATACATAAATGCGCAGTCATTTAACAACTTTGCAGCAATTTAAAATGCGGTTTTCACAAACAAAAAATGCTGCTTGATTACTCAATACAACAAAAATTACATTCTAATTTTTCATTTACCTTTTCACAGCAATTTTCAATTGAGCAAAATTTTCAGATCATATGAAATATGAAACAAATGAAAATACCAATGGCAGTAAAATATCAACTTTAATAGCGCCATGGCATTCAAATGTGAAATGCAACGAAGCAATCCAATGCAACTAAAATAACAATTTCTCGAAAATGCAACTGTTTATTAATATTAACAAATGACAAAATGCATCGTTACAGAAAAGTAAAAGTATGAATTATTTAAATTTGAAATTCAAAATGTAAGCGGAATAATGCAAAACTAAAAAATAATTTTATTTATAGATCAAAAGTTTAACAAGTAGAAAAATATAATATTTTACAATAAAAAGGAAAATCAATGACCATCAATTGCATTTATAATAAAATAAAAAGGAAATTAAAAAGTAATCAAACAGTAAATGAAGTTACAAAACGAAAATGTTGTTCACATTCGATTTAGAAAGTCCATGTTAACACGATTACTGACATCCAAGTAAGTAATAGACGGTAATGCATCAGGCATTAACCTCCATGTACCATCTGCTAATTCTTCATAAATCAACACTGAACTGTACGGAAAATTCTTCCCCACTGATTTCAGCATTTCTTCAGAAACACTGCCAGTATTCTTACCATTTAAAAACCGTGTAATCGCATCAATAGTCGTACTGTGGACAACAAACAAGATGTTCCCCTCTTCTAAACAAACAATATACATAACTATACATAATTTTTTAAATAAATCAACTATTACTTTTATTATTTTCTAATATTTGCCTAAAAGCATTGATCGAGCGTTGATAGCAATTCACTACGCTTTCATTCAAATACTGTTTCATATCACTAGCTTCAACAACAGGTTTATAAGTACTGTTGATTTTATAATTTGATTTCAACAAATCGCTGAATTCCATCCAACTTGGCATTGTTTTATACCATCCCAGCCATTCGAAAAGAGCTGGTTCAATTTGCATACTTAATAAGGGGTCTTCTACTGATTTCATAAAACCGTGGCAAGATTGAATACAGCGAAATGCTGGAGAAACAAAAATTTTGTATGGCAAATATTTTCTGAATTTCATTGCGCGCCCAAGCATCATTGCAGTAATATTTCCTAGTTCAGTTATTGGAGAATCAAAACGATAGGCTTCATGCCCATCTTGGCGCATAGGAATTTCCAATGGTTGATTCAAATCATATGATTTGTATTTTCCCTAAAAAAAGTATATTATTATATTATGAAATTATTTATCGTGATATATTATTATGAAATCACTATTAATGATATAAAGTACCTTATCATTGAATGAAACATCAATCCATTCAGGAAATGTCCGATCAATTCTTTCTGCGTTTCGCATCAACATTACTCGACGACCTGTAGGTTCAGCTACTACTTTCAGCCCATGCGGCGACTCAATAATTTGATCTCCAGTAACTGCTCCTTTTCGTTCCATTTCAAGATGGATACATTCCAAGGCTAATTGAAAAGGTAAGTATACAAAAGCACACTCGTTTTGCGTAAATTACCATCATTTAACTTTGCTGGCGCTAATGCATCCAGAATGCCAGTAGCTGCATTCGCAACAACTCTTTCTTTATCTACAGAATAATTTCCCGCATTGGTTTCATCTATAAAACTCAGTTCACTCTGTTTCCTTCGTACGGCTGCAAATCACTTACCAGTTTCGATTTCATTTTGCACTTTCTGATCTGATACTCGAACTTCATGCAAATTCACATCCTTCACAAGAGGCAATTCAATGGGTACAACCTTCTCAGGAAATTTAGCAATATGTGCCTGGTTATCTACTTGATTTGCTATTTGACATGTTTCTATCTTGCGATCAACGCGTACAAAGGGCTTTGGCTGATCATCATCAGGCGCTATTGAATACAACATTGTATAACCGCCGACATTTGTTTGTTCTGCAGTGATTTCNNNNA
>NW_003526943.1:206595-211036 GCF_000181795.1 Trichinella spiralis | reverse complement strand
TNNCACCTGTGGACAAAGGCGCTTGTGGCTGATCCATCATCAGGCGCTTTATGGAATACAACATTGTATAACGCGCCGACATTCGTTTGTTCTGACCAGTGATTTCATCCCACTAGGTCGAATTTTTTCTTGCTTTNGAATGGNAGGTGTTCGTGTCTGGATATAATTTCTTTTGATTTTGGCAGTGGCAGTCTCACTTTTGCAGTCGAGATATTCTGGTTCTTCCTTATTTTCGATACATGGTGTCTGTACCATTTCTCTGATTGGTTTCTACTTTTGAGTCTCAACTCAGATTTCATGACCGTTTTGTCTTGACCATGCGTCTGACGCCATTGAATACAACATCGAGATAACCGCCAGACGTTTGTCATTTCTGACATCGCTTCATGTTCATGATTATTTCGTTTGTTTGATTCATTACCTGTTTTGTTTTTTTTCATTTTTTCTGACTCTGCGTTTGATTGCTTTTGCTTATCTGCTGAAGGAGCGTTGCCCATTTTATATTGGAAAAGTGCGTTAAACAGAAGGAAAATTCTCAATACACTGAGAAGTTTGTATTGCGTACTTGCTAGACTACCATTCTTTAAAACATTTGAAGATTAAAATGTTTTTAGTTTAAACAACACGCACTGTTTATTACTGTGAAAGTTTAAATTACATTGTTAAAGCAAATTTATTGATTTCATTGATTTTCAGCTGAATTCTAGTTTTGTTTATACATAGGGCATTTACTGTTTTAAAAATTTTTGATTAAAGCATCGCCAAAAGATTTCAATTTTATAGCTAGAATTTACAATAATTTCAACTTTAAAAACTTTTAGTATTGGGATTTCAATATTTATATCCGCTAAAAGTATGCCGTTGAAATTTATTCACATGGAAATGGACTTTTGTTGTCTTTTAGGAACCAGTGTGTTATAATAAATTGTATCGCTCTTCGCATATGCTTGTGTGAAAACGTTGGGTTTACACTTAACAAACAATAAGTATTATTCTAAAATATTTTTTAATTTCATTTATTAGGACAAAGGCGATGGTAGTTCATACTTGAGTGGGCACTTTTTGCACTTTTATGACTTTTCAGTTAATAATTATAACTGAAATTAACTTTTTTACCCAAGCTTCTTTGAATTTCCACGTTTTCAACAGTGCAAAACTGTCGCAAATGGCTTTCAATCATTCAGATTCCACCTGAAATATTTAAATTTACCAAAATGATTAAAAGATGACTATATAATAACTAAAAAAACTAGATACCCGTCGAGAAGACATTTCGTTAATATTATGTCAGCAGCCGCCAATGCCATGATGCATTTTAAAATTATACTACAGACGATCGTTTCATTGTACCAGTTGAGATTCTGCTGACACAACTTTAGCAACGTCAAATTCGCTTCCATGTAGACACTTTGTTTGTCGCATTGTTCACCAACATGCCTTTCCAAAAATTCAATATTATCCAGATTGTAGCTGCATGCAAGCAAATTTCAAATTCAGTGCCATCTATCATTTAAAAAGTAAACTGTGCAAATGAAACAGACCTGTTCACTCCATCGCAGCGTTCTAAGAATTGTTCGCGATATTTTTATATTTCAACAAATCCCTGTAACTAATTCATTCATCATTAGAAAATGAGCTGAATTTAATGCAAAAAAGGCAACAAAATTTTAGTATTAAAATCACGAATTTCAAGCAACAACGCAATAAAAAGCTGTAGCGGACGCGGGTCAAGCTAACAACTCTATTTGTCCAGACAACAAAGCGGGAGAAAAATGAAGCTACCGTAAGCGGATTTAGACTTGAAGATTAGAGGTGGATTGCAGGAGTGGTGGATGGAAAGGAGCGTGGTTGTCGTTGGTTCAGAAAGCTTGTTGTGACGCATCGTCGACGGTCTTTGTTCGTAGTTCCTATGAACACTATACTCTCTGCCCGTCTTTTGATTGTTATAGTGTCATCGGGAAAGCTCGAAGCCGGAAGAAAGGGAAGCAAAGCCAGTGGAAGCCAAGGGGAGATGACTGAGCAGAAAGGCCCACCGGCCGACACCGGTTCGTCGTCGCTTAGCGACGAATGTGCTAATAGCGCAATTGCAGGGTGAATGAGCCTTTCTGAGAGAGCGGCTCGTTACATTGGGGTCTGTCCAAGAAATAACACTAGAAATGTACCGGGGCGCCTGCTATAGTCCGCCCCTTCTTTTCGCCCAGAGATGAACCCCGTCGAGTGGCTGGAGAGGCTGGAAGACTTCTTCTACGTCAGCAGAGTTCCGCCCTCTGACTACGGCGTGGTCGCTCGCTACCTGCAACTCAGTCCTCCGCCGCCAGCTCTACCCGGCGGGACAAGCAAAGGAGAACTCCTTTGAGGAGTTCAAGAAACGGAGTCAACAGGGTGGCTGATCGAGCGGTTCCACGCCCTGCATCAACGTGAAGGCCAAACCATCGAGCAATACGCCCAGGAGGTAGCAGAGGTTGGACGCAGAGCCGGCGTGTCAGAACGCGACCTTGTATCGCCGGGGGAATAACCTCAAAGGAGGCGAATCTGGTGATCCGGTTGCAGGAACCGACAACCCTTACCGAAGCTCGGAGACTGGTTAGTAAAGTCATGCAGTCTGAAGTAGATTTCACCAGAGGCGGCAGTCGCACATTGGTTATCCAAAGCCAGAGAAGACCGAACTGACCCAGTCAATCGATGCCTTCATACAAGCTGGTGAACAAGCTTTCCCTGAAGCTGGAAAGGCAGAAACCGACGGCTGTACGACCTGCCGGAAGAAGAGGCGGCTGCTTTAACCGTTTGATGGATTGTTGGGGTGTAGCACACCCCAAGAGGTTTTCTTTTCGACGCATTCTGTCAATTTTCATTTTTATAGTCTAAAGCTTTGTGACATCTCTTTTGAAACAATAAGACATTTTTAAAAAAAGTGCAATGTTCCAAGAATTTTTTTTGGTCTACAGAACATTGTAAAATTAAAAGGTACGTTGTTGGTTTGTTGGGGTGGGGTCCACTCCACTTTAGAAAACATGTGTAAAAGCCGGAAGTATGTGCAATTTTTATGAAATTTCTTTTATTGGATAGTATGAAGAATACTGCATATGATGGCATCTAAGTGTTTTTAATTTCGATAATTTTAAAGCCTTTTATTGGCAAAAAATGCAACAAAATCAACGTTAAAAATCGTCATTTTTAGTTTTTCTTCGTGTAGACTTAATTTTGCAAAATTCGTGAATAAGCAGCACGTTATTTGGCACATTTTGAGACTAAACTCAAATATTTAGTCATTTTTTTGAGTTCCAAAATGACTAAGTTTCTCTAAGCCCTTTCTATAGTATTAACATAAAGATTTGTCCCCACTTGGTCCCACTTATGTTCCCCTTCGGTCCCACTGTTCACTTATTGGTCGTTGACCACGCTATTTTATTGGACCGTCAAGTCTTTGTCGTATTGGTTTTCCTTGTCTAATTGCTCATTGATTCAAATCTTTCCCTTGTGATTAACTGTAACATTTTTTCATTTCATTGGGTCAAATATTCCATTTTGGATTACGTAACTTTAATAATAGTGACGTAACATTAATAATGGAAATATTATTCCAAAATTTTATTGTCTGTTTGAAGTTTCGTCATTCATTGAAATTTTGTTTATTTAAATATATTATTTGTGGTGAAGTTTATACTTTTTCATGATCAGCATTCCCGAACATAATTTTTATCATTATTCTATATTTTATTGTACCAAAGTGACGTTATATGAAATGCGATAGTAATAATTCAGAAAAAACAATACATAAAACAAGTTAAATAGTGATTTTTATTTTTCACTACCCAACAGCAACAACAACAATAATAAACAACATATCAGTGAACGAAATTAACAAAGTGGTATCAGGGCGATTTCAAAATTACAAATTATTGTGTGTGGATAAAGGCTAAAGACAGCCGCTTTGTTTATTGAAGCTTGAAAAATAAACTCGTATTTGCCAATATCTTTAACCGTACATAGCAACAGACTACTGGCACCAGCTTACTCGCCACAATGGCATGGATGGTAAAATGTTATTCATATCATTGAGGTACAACCTTGAATGTACCATCCGTACCCCAAATTTTTACGGTTGCCATCAGTCTATATAGGGCATGTGCTCATCTACCCGGCAAGTTTCAACGTGATCTTTTCGATCCATCCCAGCCGGAACTTCTAAATCTGTCCACACTGCACTCCGCAGCCTTCTTTATCCTATACCAATATAAAGTAATTGTTAATAACTAGGAACACATGCTGTACATTCAGCGCATACTTTTGAACATCTCCAATATTTCTGTTTGCGGGCACGTTTTATTTATATATCCTGGCCAACATACCCCCGAAATTGGACCAAATCCCGCAACCATTTGGTACAAGAAGGAACTCAGGGACATCAGCCATAACAAGGAAACAGAAAAAATGATTCGAA
>NW_003526943.1:196976-206585 GCF_000181795.1 Trichinella spiralis | reverse complement strand
AAATATACATTGAATGGTAGCTAAATAGAAAATGATAACAGATAGCAGTGCAAGTGTTCACGATCGCACTAGTCGGTTTCGTTCAGATGTTGAAATAAAAAGTTTACAATTTACACCATATATATAAATAAATTTGTTTTTTGATTTGTAAATAATATTGCAGATTTTTTATTTTAATAAAATATACGAAGGAAAACAATAACACTAATGAAAGAGATGAAAACTTTCTGAAGTTAAAAGTAAAATTCTTTGATCGCTATCAGGAAAGATTTTCAGAGAACAGTCAGCGTGAAATTAGAAAAGTATTTAAATGCTAACAAATTAGCAGTTGCCATGCCTAGTTTTAGCTGACAACTGCAGCTGTAGACAATTCATCACTTGTTGATTTTTCCATTGTATTACAATCGCCTTTAGCTAATCATCAGAATATTTTCTGACAAACGGAAAAGCATCTAATGCATAAATCTTATTTAATTGCCAGCTAAAACGTAATTTATCTGAAAAACTCAGATAAATGAGTGTAATACACTTTGAAAGCAGAAAGGAAACGATGGACAGCACGATACAGAATAGCAGTTAAAGCTGCATCGAATTAACTCTGCAGTGGACATCCCGTTCTTTGATGTTAGTATTCGTGCGCCATTTGTGTGTGATTAATTTTATTCTGTTTGTATCAACAGAAGGCATTAGTGCCACAAGGAATATCAGAAGGTGATCTTCGATTGTAGATAAAATGTGAAATGAAAACTAAATATTGTTGCAAAATGGTTATTTGAAATGAAATTCAAAACTGTCCAATTTATTTTCATTTTTGGTGTTGCGTTCGAGTTCAGTGCTTTGCGTTCCAGAGTTATTCGAATCATTTTCTATTCTGTTCTTTGTTATGGCTCAATACCCTGAGTTACATCTTGTACCAAATCATTGAGGGATTTGGTCCAATTCGGTGGTATATTTCAGGTTCTCATTTGCATTTTCAGCCTAAACGTTATATATATCTGATTGTTCACAATCTATTTCATTGACTTAGCAGTAGCAACTGTGCTGCTCTGTATGAACTGTGGTGTCGAATTTAGATTAGAACTTACTTTCTGAAATCAGTTGTGTAGTAGAAAAACTAGGCAAACTCACAAGCACTCAAAGACAAATGACAAAACGACATTCTCTAGGGTGTGGTAATTGTTTGTCCTTTTATTGAATAATAACTGTTTAGGAAACCGTTATGATTTCCACGACAAAAGTTTTGTACAACTAATGTTTGTTGTATACACTTCAGTTACCTTCAAGATAAGTTGAACGGTAAGTACAATATTAGTAGATACAACGGTAAATACAACAATAGTAGAAAATTCAATTTTAAATTGGGTTTTGTAATTGAATCTAGTCGTATAAAAACACAGTCTTAATTATTAAAATTCGCAGTACCGTTATTTATTCATTACTTACATTGATCAGCGGTGCCTAGACGGAACCGAGCTTCGTAGATACCCAATACATTTATGGCATTTCCGTTTGCTGCCAGTTGAGGACGTGACGGAGGGTTCAGCGGGGAAGGGTTGTCGATCGGGTTGTCGGTATAGTAGCATTTGCATAATGTAGGTGCTGTTGGTCAACTTCATTAAAAGGTGAATTGCAATCACAACCCTTTGGTTATATTAAACTTTTGTCTTGCAGCGACCATGATGGTCTCCTTTACTTTGTAGAATAAGGTTTAAGAAGAGGACTGAAGCTCTATTTCAGTTAGATATTTGTGTTTCTGCACTGTGATGTGGCTCACATTAATAGCGAGTATTAGCTAGTACATTATTGCTATCGTTAGAATGCACCGAAGAATTCAACAAATTTTATGCATGTTTTTACTCATGCCTCTGGCAAAAGTGGTTCATGTTCTCTGTCACATCATATGTTGGTGGTGATAGTGATTTTAATACAAAGAAAAAATGAACACCTGACAAGTTGTCCACAGTTGCAGCTTTCCAGCTAAACCAAGGAGTGACAACTACTAAATATTAACATCTTATTAATTTTCTAGTTTTGCCGTGTGAGTGTTCTATTTAAATCTTTCTTGTTTCCAACTTTCCAACCATTCTAAGAATTTTACTTTAATCTTTACAAACTTAAATCATAAAATTTTCTTGAAACATCCATCTATGCTTTTTTATACATGCCAGTGAAGGTAATTTACAGTAATAATATGGCGGCAGAGCATATGAAGGAGGCAAGCGCAGAGATAAGTTAGATAATGGGCACAATGGTGGGGAAAACTTTAACAGAGCCAATTTTGTTTGGTCTTCTGTTGTTATATAGAGTAATTTTAAAATACAACAACAGATCAGCTAAATCATAAGCGCTGATATTCATCCTGAATGTTTAAAATTTTGTTATCCTTGAAATACAAGTTGAAATGTTGCAAATACAAATGGAAAGTAATGGCAACTTAAGTGTTCACCAACGCATTAGTCAGTTTCCTTCAGATGTTGAAAAACAAACTGTGACGGCGACCGAGGAGTTGTACCTGCGCATCAGTTCACTTTCTTGTAGGTTAACTGACAATAGGAAAGCGGATGACGAAAAAAGTCAGTAGAAGGAAGACGATGGTGTTGTGTGGTTGGTCATACTATGCGTCGCGCGGATACGGTTCTGTATCGATCTTGCATTTGTGACAACCAGACAGTAACCCAGATTGGAAAATCAAGTGTGAGATAGTACGGTAGAAAGAGAAGATATATAGTAACAGAGAAGTTGGGATCATGCTAGTTTTTGGTGTGCGTGTGAATATTGTGACGTTGATATTAATAAACGTTTCTAGTATCATCGCGTGTTATGGTGGATGATAAACGGAAGGCGACGCTGCAAATGGTAATTTAGCGGACACGGACTGAGTAACAACTGTATTTGTCCAGACAACGAAGTGGAAGAAGAATGAAGCTACCGTAAGCGATATATACTTGAAGATCAAAGGAGGATTACGGTAGTGCGTTGGTTGGAGTGTGGAATCCTGCTGTGACAAGTGGATGACGGTCTTTGTTCGGAGTTGCTAATAAACACTGTGTTCCTTACTTGTCTTGTGACTGCGATAATGTTACCAGGAAAGCGCGAACCCGGAAGAAGCGGGAACCCAGCTGGCAGAAGACAAGCGGAGGATACGTCCGTGCAGAGAAACCCGCCGGTCGACGACGGCCCGTCGTCGCCTAGCGACGACTGTCCTAATAACCCGGTTGGGGTGACGAACGATCCCTCCCGATAGAGCGGCTCGTTACAGTAACGAGAGTGTAATCCCACGTAGGGATTGAACACAATCAGTGTTTCCCTGTCGCCCACCGGCAGCACTTACTGCAGAGAATGAATGTCAAGCTTTGGCTCGACCGCTTGAAAAACTACCTGATCGACTGTGAGATGGCACGAAGTCGTTGGACAAGAATTGCCCTCTCGTTTGTCGGTGATGACGTACTGGCTAGACTCGTTGATTATGGGGTAAGTGCAGAATGCACATTTCATGAAATTTGCGCGTGTTTGTTAGAGCGTTATGCTAATTCAGAGAACGTACTGTTGCTTCGGGTAGCCTTTCAACGGCGGAAACAAGGGTTGACCGAAAGCGTTACTGAGTTTCCCGACGAGCTTCAGCGATTAGTTTACAAGCTCAGCTTGAATGAAACGACCCTGCGGATAATTTTATTATGGGCCTGCAACTCCCGCTGCTGCAGTTATTGCTGTTTACCCTTCAATTTTGCTGCCTATTTCCAAGATGCTGTTAAATTTTCCCGAGAGTATGAGGAATCAGCCCGAATCTTTGCTTGCCTTTAAGTGGGGCATCTCAATGCGCAAGAGAATGAATTGGCAGCAGCTACGTCATCAATCATTGGCACTGCGGCGTGGCGCTTACGTAGGCAGCCGCGGACGCGTGGCAGAAGCGTGCAAAATTTCAAGTGCCAAGGCGGGCATCGCGCCCGTGAATGCCCATCACGTCGGCAAGATCGAAGATCGGGAAATGCCAGCCCCTCGGACTAGGGAGCGGTTTGAAGGGAAGGGCAAAGAGGGGAAAAGCAGCAAGCTCCCAATCCGGATTCTCATGGCAGCAACGCCGTAACCGACACTGGTGATTCGCTAACTATCGACACCGGTGCCATGGTCTGGATTATCGAAGAGAGCGTGGTGGCTGATGCCAGTGACGTCCAGATCCACCCGAACGTGAATCTTCGCGTGAGAGGACTGGGAAAATCACCGTCTGCAAACTTGGACGTGATCGGCACAGCGATGATCACAATCGAGCTGGGCGAAGTTTCAGTCAAACATCCCGCGTTGGTGGTGCGCGGTCTCGGCCACTCTTGTCTACTGGAAAATGATTTCTTGATCGAGCATGGTGTTAAAGTTGATTTTTCAAATCAAACTGTGCACATCAGAAACCGGATGTTTCAGTTCCATTCAGAGGAACGACGATTATGGCGCAAGAGGCAGACGATGAAGTTCGAACGGTGAGACTGACTACGTAGCAAGACATGGCCGGTACACCCACCGAAAGATCAAAATAAGGACCTTATTGCAGTGTGGCGACGAGTACCGTAAGCGATGGAGTGTTTTTCTCAGAGGATATGCAAAACAAAGTGAATCTGAGACGCAAGTTGGTCGTCCCAAAACTGATCCGTTCACAAGCATTCAGAAGCCCTGCACGACTGTCTTTACGCTGGCCGTTTCGGAGAGAAACATACCTCGGAAAGTATTCATGAAAGATTATATTCGCCTAGCTTAAAGAAAGGCGTGCGGAAATGGTATGCATCCTGCTAAGCGTGTGCGGCGAGAAAGAATCCTAGAAGAACACTGCGAGCCCTACTGCAATTTATTTTGACGGGATAATCCCATAGAAGAAGGTGGGTGTCTAACAAAAACAGCTATGGGTAATCGTTACATACTGACAGTCACCGATTGCTTCACTAAATGGACTGAAGTGTTTGCACTGCCCAACATGGAAGCGACTACGATTGCAAAGACGCTGGCGGAGAATTATTATTGCAGGTTCGGGATCCCAGAACAGTTGCAGTTTTGAATCAGGATTGATACAGAACTTGTGTCAAATATTTCAAGTCGGAAAGACACGAACGACTGTCCATCTGTTGGACATCAACTGAGTACTACTTCGTCAGAAATGAAGGTATTTTTGATAAAGCCAGCGCTGGAGTATGTTGTGAAATTTCTCATTGATATGTATGCTTCGATTCTGCGAATTGAATCAGATGTTGGTAGTGGACAGTTGCTTGTCGATTATTCATTGCCTTGAATCAGTCCCTAATAGAGAGTGTAATTGGGTTGTTTATCCCATCAACTGATGGATCAGTTAAATGAAAATAGGACGACTTCTCAGAAGGTTGCTGCAGTACAAGAACGTACCTGACTAGTGAAAAAAACAATAGCAACAGCCAGTTGCAACATGCAGCTGGAAAAACTTGGAATGAGCTTCACTGTAGTTGAAAAGACCGGAGACAATGGATACAGAATAAAATCTGAACAGAACCCTCGAAGAATACACACTACTTTACATCACAATCGATTTAAGCCGTATGTTGAACGAGAGCAGTAGAAACCAACAGCTAAAGACGAAATACGGGAAATGGCATCATCGAAAAGAAGAATTGGACCGCACAGTCCACAGTGGAGATATCCACTGTACGTGGTGCCTACATATCCGAACATCATCTTACAGCATCAACCAACGACTCAGGAAACGGGACCCACCGAACAGAGGCAACGGAACAAATTACAACGGAAAATACACGCCTACATCGCTCGAAGAAAAAGAAAACCACCCAAAGGATTTGAAGGATTCTTTGTGTGAATAGCAGTACAGCAACCAGACAGTAAACCGGATTGGAAAATCAAGTGAGAAGAGATAGTACGTTAGAGAAAGAAGATCTATAGTAATGGAGAACTAGGGGTCAACGCTAGTTTTTGGTGTGTAAATTGTGCAAGTATTGTGACGTTGCTATTGTAATAAACATTTCTAGTATCATTGCGTATTATGGCGCATGATAAACGGAAAGCGGTGCTACACATTGTTATTCCTTGTATCTTTGTCTTTGTATAATAAACGCTCAATACAACAAATAGTGCGTTTCAACCGACGGCGCTACAAAAGTTTAACACAAAATACATAAATAAATTTTATTTGTAAATAAAATTGCATATTTTAATTCTTTTATTTAAATAAAACAGTGGTGAAAGAGCCAAACTTTGTGAAGATGAAAGTAAAATTCTTTGATTGAAAGCAAGAAAGATTATCAGAGAACAGTCCAGCTAAAATTAGAAAAGTATTCGAATGATAACATTCGGCAATCATACTGCTCTTAGTTTTAGCTGAATAACTGCAGCTGTGGACAATTTATCATTTGTAGATTTTTTCCACTGTCCTAAATCCGCCTTCAGCTATTCGTCAGAACAATTTCTGACAAACAGAAAAGCATATTGTGCATAAATCTCGTATAATTGCTAGCTAAAGTGTAATTTATCTGACGAGCAAAACAACTGTCGGTTGACATTCTTTTGAACAGTATTTATGAACGCGGCAAAATAAAAAGTAAAACACTTTGATGATGCCAACAGAAAGAAAGCAGTAAACGGCCGAAAAGCTGTTAAAGCTTCTCCATTTCACGGGGCAGTGGACATTGCATTTTTTAATGTCGGCTTTGGAGTGCCATTTGTGTGTGATTAATTTTCTTCTGTCAACATCATCAAAGGGCTTCGGCGCCACTACGAATATCCGTACGACGGCGTACTGATATATGATTAATTCAAATACAACTGTCCATTTTGAGTATTTATTTCTTAAAAAACTGAACACACAGATAAATGCCTGTTGTATAGTATATATTAGCATATATTTATGTAAAGTTGTTGAAAAAAAATAAGACATAATATAATCATTTCTTTGATAGCTGAGCAAGAATATTTTGCCACTGATCGTCTGTTTCTAGTACTCTTAGTTTTCCAAAAATAAAATTCACCATTTCAGAAATCGCTCTCGATCCTAAAAGTAAGTAAAAGGAAACTTTTACTGAATATGAAGTGAAATAAAGTTTTTCAAAAATTAATTTACACTAACAAGAAAGAAAGCAAATGTTTAATTTGTTAAAAAATCACATAAAAAGAAATATGCACCTGCTTTCTCATCCAAATGTTTGACGTTGTGAGTAAGATAGCGAGCCAAATTCTTAAATAGCATCTGAAAAGAAATTATTGATTTGATTTAAATAAAATATTAAGATCTTTTGAATCTTTATTTACTTTGTGGCGAATTCGTCCCATTTTCCAATACGGATTCAAAATTTCCACAGCAGGTATTTTCTTATCATTATTTTTATCACTGTCCACTTGCACCGCATTCTATATACACATATATAATACTTATATGCGCAAATAAGATAATTCTCATTTTAAAAAAAAGTTAATAATAAATAAGAAAGAATTACATGTGTGGAAATGGTGCTTTGTTCAGGCTGAACAAGCCCAGCAATACTACTGCTGTCCTTTTGAAGAGAAGAAACTGTAGTTAATGTTTCAGTTTCAACAATTCGAAGTCGCTTTTGAGAAGGTTCCGTGGAAATTTCAATTTGATCATGTTCCTCCTAAAAAGCAGAAATTGCTTAAATAAAAAGTAAAAAACAATATTCCACGACAATACAACAAAAAGCTATTCTTTCGAACAAGCAAGCTTTTAACATACCACCTTTCTTTCTTCACTTGAATCAGCAGAAGCACATTTGTTGTCCATTTCAACAGTGATATCTTTTTCTGAGCACGTTTGTACATTGCTTTTCTCCATAGGCAATAATGAGCTGCAATCATCTTTGGAAGAAACAAAAATTTCCTATAATAAATTAATAAATAAACATACATATATATATATATATTTGATTGACAAAATTATGTGCTATATTTGAACTTACAGGTTTATCATCATTACCGCTTGGATAATTTTCCAAATTAACATTTTCTTCTTCTGCTTCAGGTTTCTGAAATCACACATCAAGATAAATATCCCATTCTGACGCTTTCAAGCCCCATTTAAAAGTTCACCTTTTCTCCATGCTCTACTGCAATGATCTCCGGTACAATGTTGACCAATGAATCATCTTTCCTAATTTCATCATTTAGAAAATCTCTGATATCCGGATAGAGTTCATTCTTTGATGCACTGTTCTTCATTCCTCCCAGCTGTAGGCACAGAGTACGAAAGATATTCAATTATTGAAACATACGTAACAATTTTCATACAGCACAAAATTTGAACATTTCCTTATTATTATCATTATTATTATTTTAAATAAATGTACTTTTTGCGAAACTTTTCCTTGATAATTTCCAGGCGTACGAGATGTATTGAATGCTTTGTATTCAATTGCAGCAGCAATTTTTATTCTTACTTCTTCACTAAAATCAATAATCATGCATAACATCATATGTATAATCGAATTATTTATAATATAAAAATCAACAACGCATAAAAT
Organism: Trichinella spiralis; assembly: GCF_000181795.1. NCBI lineage: Eukaryota > Metazoa > Nematoda > Enoplea > Trichinellida > Trichinellidae > Trichinella > Trichinella spiralis. Next base: position 198,093 of record NW_003526943.1, on the reverse strand, counting down.
CTTAAAATTTTTAAACAGCAATAAAGTATTTCTAGAAATGAAATTATCCTAATTTTATATTTCACTGAATTCATCAATCACTAAGCAAGCAAGCAAACAAACTTACTTAATTTCTTCCTTTCCTGCACTTATCAAATTCGATGTGATTCCTTTGACCAATGCTTTCAGTCCAGCTCTACGAGTCTTAAAAAAAAGACCAAAAAATTACTCATGTTCAAAAGCAACTCAGTAATATACTTGGGAATTGATCAAAGAAACTGAATTTCCGCTGTCGATTAAATCTTCCACCGTGGGACGACCTTCGAAAAATTACAAAATTAGCATTTCATTCTCGAATGAAGAGAAAATTGAAAAACAAATCCTTACTCAAATCTTGGTCAGCAGTAACATTCTGTGACGCATTAGTCGACTGAAAAATATAATTTTCCAATCAAAAAATGAACAACAACGTAAACAATAATAACTCACCGTTGTTGCACATTTTCTACGCTTGCTCATTTCTTGGGCAATTAAAAGCCGCCTCGACTCTTTTTCCGCTTCTTCAAAATTCATTCTTGAACGCTTGCTCGTTTCACCGTAATAACTAATCAAGTACATAAAGATAAATTTTTTATCTATGCATATTGTATATAAAAAGAAAAATAATCGGAATGGAATATTGAAAAATAACAGTTTAAATTTTTTTTTTAAATTGGTATAATTTAATAGAATCATTTTATTCAGTTGTGAGCAAGTGCATAATAATAATAGCATACCAATCTGGTCCTTTGCGTCCACCGCCGTAAAGTTCTGATGCGTCATCTTCACTTTTACAAGTCCAAGACGTTGAGTAACCAACTTGATCAAAAGCGAACTTTCGCTTTTCACAACCAATCGGATCTGTGCAAAAGTCACAATTATCACCACATCTATCCAAAGTACCACCGAAGTAAGCTGAAAAAACAGCATGACGACACCTAAACATTAAATTAATCAGGACATCACAAATTTATTTATTTATCCACACAACCAGTAGAAAGCTCACTTCAAACTTTCGCAAAAAAGATACATTTCTTCAATCCATTTTCATCGCTTTCCTCTGCATGAGGTGAAAAATCCTTCGACATCCTGAAATATT
>NW_003526943.1:196193-196966 GCF_000181795.1 Trichinella spiralis | reverse complement strand
CAATTTCCGGGTTACAAAATGGCACTAATACTAACGTTACGCGTTAGCTCGCAATTTCACTTAATTTTACGCATGATTTCACGCATATGCCTTTGTGAAACATTCTTCGCTTTTCTCGTTACATCGCATATGTTGGTGAAGGCGATTTTAATACAAATGGAAAATGCACAATTGAAAAATTGTTCACAGTTGCAGCTTTCAAGCTTAACCAAGGAGCGACAACTACTAAATTGTTAGCATCTGATTAATTTCTTGATTTTACTGGGAGTGTTCTATTTAAATCTTTCTTATTTCCATTCCAAGAATTTTACTTTAATCTTTACAAAGTTTCTTTTGTTACAAAACATCCATATATGTAATATTATACATGTCGATGAGTTTTGCTGTTTGTATGAAAAATCCTGTTTGCCGTTCATACATTTCATATAAAATACAGTCGAACTTCATTAAGTGCATAAAATTTTGGCCGAAAAAAATTCCCTGTATTTAATTAAACGGTAAAATAATGAATAAGTGCATGGAAATTCTTTCGAAATTCCATGCTCACTTATATCCAAGTTCAAATGTAATTTGAAATGCAACATCAAACAGATCAGCTACATCACAGACGCTGCTTTTGATGCGGAATATTTAAATATTTCGTTATCATTGAAATATACATTGAAAGGTTGCAAATAGAAATGAAAACAGATAGCAGTTCAAGTGTTCACCAACGCACTAGTCGGTTTCGTTCAGATGTTGAAATAAAAAGTTTACAATTTACACCATATATA
>NW_003526943.1:195083-195675 GCF_000181795.1 Trichinella spiralis | reverse complement strand
TCTTTCCCTTGGGATTAGCTGTAACATTTTTTCATTTCATTGGTTCAATATTCCATTTTGGATTACGTAACTTTAATAATATTGACGTAACATTAATAATGGAAATATTATTCCAAAATTTTATTGTGTCTGTTTGAAGCTTCGTCATTCATTGAAATTTTGTTTATTTAAATATATTATCTGTGGTGAAGTTCATACTTTTTCATGATCAGCATTCCCGAAAATAATTTTTATCATTATTCTATATTTTATTGTACAAAAGTGACGTTATATCAAATGCGATAGTAATAATTCAGAAAAAAACAATACAAAAAATAAGTTAAATAGTGATTTTTATTTATCACTAGCCAACACCACTAACAACAACAGTAAAAAACAACAGTGAACAGTATTAACAAAGTGGAAACAACGAAAAGGGAAAAACTAAATAATACAGTACAATGAAATAAAAAACATATAAATAAGCGGTGGCCAGGAGCATTTTTATCTTCTTCCTTGTTTCTTCTTCGGGTCTATTACCGATTTTCCCTCCTGATATATAAATCTGCTCTCACTGTTTGTAAAAATAATTTACTATCCTCCTTGAATTTTA
>NW_003526943.1:188486-195073 GCF_000181795.1 Trichinella spiralis | reverse complement strand
AATTTAGTAAACATACATCAACAATACGACAAACGGAAAATGCATTAAACAAATTCTTAACTGCAAATATTTAAAGAATATTTAACATACTTATGCAAATAGGATGATTGGAATTTCATTTCTCTTGAAAATGATATGAATAGCTTGAATAAAATGGATATCTGCAGCTATTGTAATAAAATTTCTTTCACGAATTTTCTTCATTCTTCACTAAACTTCGCATTTCACACACTTTCTTAACTGGAAGATTTTTCAAACGTCTCTTGATAATAATGCATACTGCAGTGATTGAAAGTGTGCGTTGCAATTGAAATTCATTAACTTCAGAATTTCAAAACATGTAATGTGAATACGGGAAAAAATTCACACTATCAAACCGTTAATTCTTAGCCCAGTTTCATCAAGGCAATAAAACTTTGCAGAGTACGAGCTGGGATGCACATAGAATATGCCTTTAAACGCAGATTCCGATCATCAGTCAAAAGAACAATATCACGGTGCACAATTTCAGGATGTGCTAAAAATAAACAAAAATTATTATTACTATTGATTAAATTATTCTATATACATAATCAAAAACGTTCAAATAGCCGATATTGCAATAAATTTTAAAATATATACCACATGATGCGGTGATGCTGGAGACGGATTTGTTATTTATTAAGATTTCGCAACAATGCAAAATTTTGTCGTCGTTTTGAATCTATGACATAAAAAATGTATACAACATAAAAATAAAAAATAATTCAAAAAATACCTTTTCAGTTGCTTCGTTGAAAAAGTCAAAGGTTTTAATTAAGGTTCCAGAAGTTGTAACTCCCTTTACATGCAAAGAATCATCCTGAAGCCACTCTTTAATCAACTTCATGGCAAGTGTGCACTGCGTTTGAACCCAATCACTTTCATGATATTTTCCCAAACCATAAAGTTCATTAAAAACTAAAATTCAAATCATGCATTCAAACGATATAACAGAAACTGGGTTCAGAAACTTTATTTTAAATTTTAATGAATTTTATTAATAAAGTAAATACTATGATTGTAAAAATGCTATGCAAATAAATATTTTCCAATTATAATTTAAAGAGTATTTTGTAATATAACGAGAAAAATAAGTAATTATACAATTTTGCAACAAACAAAATTTTTATTAAAATTATTTGACATAATGAAATAATACAATAATGACTGCTTTATTATAAAATTAAAATGATTAACTTACCAACCAATGGTATTAAAATTGTGTATTTCTTCATTTTAACCAGTTTTATGATCAATTTCAAATGATCGACAAAAGTGTTCGTATCAATAACAAGACGTTGTGGATAAATATGCAGTTCATAATCATACTCCTCTTCTTTCTTAGATAAGTTCTAAATACGGTTTATTTACAAATCCGTTATAATTTAAAAAATCCATTCAATTTCTTATAATAATAAATACGAGTAAATACAAAAAAGAACGATCAGAAATAACAATTTTTAAAAGAAAAAATTTAAAACTCTCATTTTTAAAGGTTAATATAGTCTACTTTCATTTTATAGTTTAATAATTTTTTTATTTAATTTTTCTAAAATTCCTTACTTTCTTTCAAAATTATTAATTATAGAACAAAACAAATTTAATATTATATGCTTGCAGCAAGCACATTTCATACTACATGCTGCTCTATTTTTGTTTTACTGTACAACTATTTATTAGTTTAAAATCTGTATACTTACTGAAAGTTCATCTACAGGTTCTGCTTCAACTGCACCAATATCTCTATTGATGTATATGTTATTCACATTCAAATGACCACCCAGTTTCAGTACACTTTCCAACCTTAAGTGATTCAAAACAACGCTCTGAAAATAATATTAATGAAACATTCAACAGTAATGGATTCATTCAAAAAATAATACTTTATTAAATTTTCGTTGAATAAAATATAACGGGGGATCACGTTCAAAATCAACAAATAAAGCAACAGATAGACAATCTTCCGGCAAGTGCACTGCTATCGTTTCATCTAAAATTGTGCTTATAAAATAAATATACATATAAAACAGTCATCAATAGCATACCTCCTTCCTGAGATTCAGAAAAGCACAGTTTTCCTTCTGTTTTAGCTATGAGCAGCATTTTACAAAGATCCATAAACGAAGCCCACAATTTCATTTCTAATCTAAACAAAATCAATCAAAAGCACAAATATGTACACATAATACAAATTACCCATCAAATTCAATTCGACCAATACTGTTCATCTTTTGAATTAATTTAAGCGAAGATGGTAATGAAAACCATCTGCACATGATATGCAAAGCTGGAAGCATTCTTAATGCAGATGGATCATCAATACCAAGCAAAATTGCTTCCAACTGCTTCTCGATAAAGAACAAGAGAATAGTAAATATGTTCAATGTCAACTGCACAGCGAGCTGAAGTAGAACTGAGCAACTTTCATTGTTCTTATTCTGCTTCACTACATTTACAATAAATGAAACATTAATTCCACATTAACATTTATAATGGAATTATAAAATTTTTAATTGTAATGCATACTTTTCATCTGAATGTGTTGAACAGTAAATAATGTTATCAAAATCAGCTTGAGAAGACCTGTAGCAGTCAAGGGACTTTCAGCACGTCTCAGTAATTCAACAAATTGAATCACTGCCGTTCTTGCAACATTAGAAAATGTATCCACACTAAATGGAAGTTCATTATTAAAAAAACCATTTGAAATATGAAATACGGCATTACTCAATTTTTGTGAATAGTATGCCGTTCAAATGAAGAATATAAGCTACACAACGCCTGTATAACTAAACAAAAAATTATAAATTAAATAAAATATGAAAAAGCTAAACATGGTAAATGCAAACCTCATCTGTGGAGCCAGAAATTAATATTTCATCTATGGCTCTTCCCCTTTCAATGCCACTTTCATAATCTTTAATCCTGATTCCTTCAAAAGAATACCAAACTTCCTGGGCAAAACAACTCGACATTTCATCTTTTTTTGATCTAGATTTTTTCTTTTCCTGGTGCTTCATTTTTCCAAAAGAATCTTCATAGGCCGAAATCTTAATTTGGAAAAAAAAGGAAATCAACAAACACATGAACCCAAACGAAACTGTGCACATACAACATTATTATTATTATTCGAATTAAAGTATCGTTTTAAAAAATAAGACTAATTATTTTGCCTTATTCAGTTTTCAGACACGTCATTTGTATTTCAAGCTTATAAATCATTCAGTGTTTTCATAAGCAGAATATCTTCAAATTTTTCAAGAGCATAAAAAATTGATAATATAGTGCAATTTCTTTTTCAAATTTTAACGCAAAACATACAAATGATCATTACAGTGTTTATTTCTAATTATAAATTATTCAATTATCAAATTGATGAATAAAATTTTTTTACTTCTTCTTTCGTATCATTGAAAATGCTTCGCAAATGTTCGGTACTGTTCGAAGAAGAAACCGACAAAGCAACACTTCGAATAAAGTAATATACTGCATCCAATTTACGATTCTAAAATCCAAACACAGCAATATTCAAAGAATTCAATAAGAACCTGGCACTAGAATATTATCATAAATAAAATTTTAATTATTTTAAAAATATGACGAAGCAATAGTATAAGAAACATAAATTCATCGAAGTAAGAGTTCAAGCTTACTTCCTGAATTCCAAGCACTGCCAAACGATTGTATGGATAACTGCTAAAAGCCCCCAGAACGATCGCCATTTGATAATACCTAAAAAAACATGCACGCCAAATATTTAATAGATTAATGTAAAAAATTAATCAATACATTTCGGACTCTTGTGATTTCTTTCCAGTGCATCCTAACTCATATCGAGCCAAATCGCCCAGACAAACAGCACAGCGTTGCATAGAATTCAGCACTTGTTGTGTAGTGGGATCAATGGCGCATTTTTGTATACCATTAACCAGACAATCCAAATTCAACGGATAAATAACAACGTATTCTTCAATTTTCAACTTACAAATCTCTTGGTAAGAAATCAACAATTTTTTATAAAATTTCATGCCCTAAAATTTGCAGCAAAAAATATTATCTGCGTTAACATTAGCATTTGCAAAACATTTACAGAAAGAATTATTGATAAAGCAGCATTTTTATATTGTTGTCTATTTTTTCCATTTTCGTTCATTTTTTGACGTAAAATTTTCACTGGTGTATAAAAAGCAGTTTTCCACAATCTTCTCTCCAAACTGTATATGGCAATCAAACTTTTCTCAGCTTGCATTGCCTTTCGATAAGCTTCCTCCAACTTTTCTCTGCACAAAATAAAAAAAAGGAAAAAAAGAAAAATGTATCCAAAAATTATGCAAATTAATTTAAAAACTACAAACCTCATCATCAAAGCACCATTAATAGCGTTGCCATTCAACATTTCAGGACTCCACGAAAAATTGCACTTTCTTTCCATTTTACTCAAATCGTCCATCGGCTCTTCTGCAGCCAAAGCACTCTTTCCACCAGCATGTTTAATAGAAGTAACGTTACGTCTTATGGACAAATTAATGCTTCTCTCAGAGTTGTTCGCATGTGAAGCTGAAACAACAACAACAACAATAAATTATATTCAAAACAAAAAAAATTAATTGAGTAAATAAATAAAATTTCTTTCTTTCCCACCTTTTGAATTATTCTTTTTATATTCCATATATGACGAACTGGACTTTTTTTCTCTCTTCATGCTAGATGCAAGTGAAAAAGTTTTGCTCGGCTGATGCTGTTGTTTGACTGCACTGTTTGTTTGATTTTCCATTGCAAGTTTCACAGAAGCCGGAAGCACCAAAATACCTCTTATACCTTTCTTTGGAAGAACAGATGAATTTAATTTTTTCTCTAAATCAGGTGCTGATTTCCCCTTTGACAAGACATCAAAATCGTCACTTTGGACAGCAAAGTCATCAGACAATTTAATCTCTCTAATACATGGTGTTAAATCAGTATTCGGAGATGCAGATAGAACCTAAAAATAAAAAATACAATTTCTTATATAATAATAATAATTTTAGCAAAAAATATTAATGCAAATCAAATTTTAAAAAAGCAAGTTAAATTTTCATCAAGTACTTCACACTGCAGTTTTCAACTGCTAAATAAATGCATGAAAATATTTGTAAAATTATTCAAAAATGATCAGAAGAAACGTTAGTAAAAATAATTTCCCAACAGTTAAATAAAAGAAATATCACGATGCTTTAAAAACATAATACACATTACTTCGTTAAATTATACATAATTTACAATTGCAAAAATAGCAGTTGTTGACTCAAAGTCAGTCCCTCACTAAAAAAATATATTACACTTTTCTAAAGTGAAAGAAAAACTTTTAAATTAAAAGATATCTTAATCAAAAATAAGCCCATTTAGTGTGCAGTTCACTCAAATCATAACTTCGAAAGTTAAAAGCGTAAATAACATTTCATTGAACAAGTTAGCATAATTCCAAAAAAATTAATCAACAACATTTATGTGTAAAAACAAATTTTAACATTTTTTTTTGAAAAATTTCAGTTTACCATTTCAGGAGAAATAATTTTCGTGTCCTTTTCCAAACTTTCGCCACATTCATCCAGTGATCTTTTTACTTCATTCAAAACGCATTGTACTGTTAAATTTTCCTCTGTTTCATTTCGTTTAAAAATTTGCAAAGGAGAAACACAAAAATTATTAACCGATTGAAAATTCAACTCTGAGTCATCAGTACACAATGCATTTTTCACTGATTTTGGCAAAGATTCATCTCCATCAAATGCGGTACCGCTCATCTCTTCACAGTACGAAACATCGTGTTCGAAAACTGATGACGCCAACATTTCTTTATCAAAGAATGGCATTGCCAAGTCGCTACTTGCCAAAGAAATGTCAAATGGAACCATCTCAATTTCCGGAGCACAGATTACATCCGATACTGAATTAACCTGAAAAATTCAATCATAAAAATAATACAATTTAAAACACATCTGTACAAACTTCATTCATATCCGAGGAAAATGTATGCTCAAAACTGCTACATTCAATGTTTTCTAGTTCAACAAATTCTTTCGCACATAAAACGTTATTGCTTTTATTCGTTTCTGTCATCGAAATCCATACAAAATTGTAGAGATGTTAATTACATACAAATTGTAAGCAAAACTGAATTCAGAAATGCTTGCAGCAACGGAGTCAGATAAGCTTATGCTGACGTCACTATCAGCTTTAATTTATAAACTGTCAGGCTAATAGCATACTGTGGTAAAATAAAACTCAAGAATTATTGTTTGAAAAACGCTTTGATTTTATAAAAGTCACACATTTAAAAGTAAAAATAAATGAAGTAAAATTAAGAAATATGCAATAATTTCAACTTATTATTCGGAGTGATATTAATATAGGCTGAAAAAAATTAAATAAAAATACAGCGTTGACCACGCTATTTTATTGGACTGTCAAATCTTTGTCGTATTGGTTTTCCTTTTCTTGGGCCGTTAAGTCTTTGTTGTATTGGTTTTCCTTGTCTAATTGCTCATGATCAAATCTTTCTCTTGGGATAGCTGTATATTTTTTTA